>NW_025964112.1:42581211-42906211 GCF_023055435.1 Haliotis rufescens | reverse complement strand
GCTAGTCAGCTTTGTAAAAGGATTTGGCTTTTCTTCTTTACCACATCGATTCGGAAATTGCTGTTTTAACCAAAGAAAAATACAAAGAACTCAAATTTTCCCTCAGTGGTTCACCTTTTTTTGGTGTGGCGTTCAAAAACGACAGGGTGATGACAGTATCCACATAATGGCCCGGCCTTTACATGTTTTATGTTTGGAACTGAATGTTAAAATTCGTTTTTGAGATACAAAATTAAAGATGTGCATAGGTTGCTGGGGACCTATATTCTTATCCAGGACCACCACGCGAACTGATGTATAATACAATCCCTTTTGACGTTTTCCCGCACGCGTATTACATAGTTATTTAATGTCTAATACGTAACCTTGTAGTCGTATCAGCTACACATGCAGGGAAAACGTCAATGGGTCACTTTAGTGGTTATCTTATTTGTAGGGGCGGTCGGGTAGCCTAGTGGTTAAAGCGTTCGCTCGTCACGCCGAAGACCCGGGTTCGATTCCCGACATGGGTACAATGTGTGAAGCCCATTTCTGGTGTCCCCCGCCGCGATATTGCTGGAATATTGCTAAAAGCGGCGTAAAACCATACTCACTCACTCACTATCTTATTTGTATGGATGGGTGTTTACAGCGGATGCTGTCGTATAAAGTTTACGATGCAGTCGTGATTTAAGTTCAAACCGCGATTCCATCCTCAGTAACTACGATCGCTGCGCACACAGCACGCCCATGATCGGAATATTTTATTGTATAGCGTACATTGTATCATTAGCACAGTCGCCCCTTAAATATCCGGGTTAGAATTGGTATTCAGCAACCCATGCTTTCAGTAAAAGGCGACTATGCTTGTCGTAAGAGGCGACTAACTGGACCGGGTGGTCAGGCTTGCTGACTTGGTTGATGCATGTCATCGTATCCCAATTGCGTGGATCGATGCTCATGATGTCAATCACTGGATTGTCTGGTCCAGACATGACCGCCGTCATATAGCTGGAATATTGCTGAGCGCGGCGCTAACAGACAAACAAAACATTAGCACAGTAGGATTTACTATCTTTAATATTGATGACTGCCATGATTTGAAGTTTTGGGCGCGATTCGGTCGCCGTCAGTTACTGAGAACGTCGCACGCACACATCACGTTTGAGCTCGTAAAAAATTATTCGGTAGCGGACATTGCATCAGGGGCACTGTAGGATATGCTTATCTTGATAATTGATGTTTGACATGGTTATTGAAATTGAAATAGTCATCAGATGGCATAAGTCTTATATTTCTGGTAATAATAGATATTGTTTAACGGTGATTGATCGCAATAATATATTTACCCGAAAACAACATTACGTGAGTTTTTGCAATGCTTTTTCCGGACAAGTGCCAATCCGTATTTGACAGATCGAAGGCCCACGCATAAGCTGGTAAGCTTGTTTACAGCAGTGTGACCCTATTTCGGGATCCATTTGTAGGAAATGAGATCAATAAAACGAACGTACACCTCTTAAAAGAAGTAAATGACTTTTGTTTCAGCCGTTCAATATAGAAAGGTGTCGGGACACAACGTTCCGGCCCATTCTTGGACGTTTGATTAGAAACAAAGTATGGTGTGCGATGACGATTCTATTTTTATGTCATCCAAACGAATAAAACCAAAATTGCTTTTATTTCTCACGAGGCGCGAGTTATCCCAAACACAAATACGTAAGACTGCTTGCATGACATTTCAATTAAAGAACTACGTAAAGTCGAGACCCCCAGCGAGACGAGAGTCAAGCCGTAACACAATGTTGTCAATAGCTTTCAATTATTCAACCCTTCTCTTCATACGGCAATGCTCAAACCTTCCTACAAAACTACATCCCATTACCCCTATTCAATAAAACAGAAGTATTTGGCATTATTTACCATTTTCAGCTGTTAAAAGCGAGCCAAAAAGGAATTGTTTCAATTCAAACTTTAACAGCCACTATCGGTCTACTTTATTCTGTAAAGTTGCGTGAACGTTGCCATGGTAACGAATCTGTCAATATTTGTTCTGTGCATGTATTAGGTCATAGATATATGTCCGCTGTATTGTAACCGACGCATCTTCTACATCCGGATAGTGAATTTAACTGTTCTGTTCTAGGCATGCGTACAAGCGTGGAGGACACATTTCACAATGTGAAAAAGAACCATTCTCTTATCGCGTTACTTTTATGCTCCGCTGGTGAAAATGGCAAAAAAGATAAGGCGGTTTTACAGTGATGATCTTGTCTACTGGAAAATCACATTTGAACGAGCATGCGCCCTTGCACCAAGACATAATGTTTTTTTCGGCTTAAGTACGTTGGCTGCACAAGGGTGAGACTGTGAATTGAAGCAGTTGATTAATATGTGCTTGTAAGGATATGTCAGTTATTCGCAAAGCCGTTGAAAACATATTTTTAATTAAAAGTTTGTTTGAGAAAGTTTGATGTGCTTGAGAACAGTTTTTCTTCGCCCGTACTAACTGACCTCAAAAGACGCCTAACCGTAAAGGGAGAGAATCCATTCCGATTCTTTCTAATCATCGAATTACATTTGACTGAATGCTAACGCCTAGTAAATCAACGGTCATTAGCAATACAAAATGATGTGATTAAGTCAAAACAGCGAAGATGGCGTTTTGTTCCATTTGAAGTGCGTCAGAACGTGATTAAATGCATTATGTCGACTTCAAAATAGGGTTTACTTAGTCAACTATAACGCTCTGTAGAATCAAAATCAATTATTACTATCACGTCATGTGCTAGAAGATGTAGAGGGACGGAGATGACAGGCGACTGGAAGCTCACTTTAAGTTTCTTAAGAGCGAACAACTTAAGTGAATAATCGGTGCCTTGGCAGCTTTGACAGCTTGGACTATGTGCCTATGAATCACAATAGGCTTGATTCTTTTAAGCGTATTGAAGCTTTCATATAAGCTACATGTTTCAGAAAACAAGGGTTCCTTTGGTAAACGTACCTTCTGATTTTGTATTGCTGTGAAGGTGGAAAATCATCAACAGTAACACTTCCGATAAAACTAGCACACATTTATAACCATGTAATATCAAAGAAGGCTTTATTGATAATTATGTCTTTATTGCTTTCATTATCTAATATCACCGCATGTCATTGTATCAGTTCATTCATCACAGCCGCTTACCATGGAAGCAATTTCTGCAATGTGTTTTTCTTGGCAGCATTTCAAACGCGATGGAGATAATTGGTTGTTCTTATTTTAGCACCACCATTGGCATTATATTAATTTTTAATCCTGATACTTATCCTAGAAGTGTAAGTTCTTCGTGACGGCACGCAGTCCTTCTCTTAGACCACTGATTCCCATGGTTCTCGCCATAGTGGAATGTGAACGCCATAGAATGACCGCTCCCAAGATGTCCGTTTCATTAGGATGGACAATATAATGCTAATCATGTTCCTTCTATTTGACTAGCCCTTAAATACGACTGCAATTACCCCTTGATGTGTACCAATGTTACTCTTCAGCTAGGAGTCACGGAAAACATGCACTTCCGTTTGCACAATCGATGCTTGCTACTTCCGGTCTGCAATTGATCACATTCGACGATGTTTGCGCGCATGTTTATCCTGCTACCACAAACAGATCAATCTGAGAACATGTATGATTCTGGCTTTGGACTATACTTTCTGACACCGATCTGTTGAAAGACACCAATGGAGTAGGCAAGGCCGTTCGACAGAATAGGATAAACGTTGAGGGTAATTACAGGGACGGAGGTCGACGTCTCTTGCGGACATAAGAATAAGACCCGGTGTCAATGGCTCCGTTCAGGCGTTCAAGATCAAAGCTCATTGCTTCCGATATACTGAAAAGTGTTAATACTGTTTCTATTAATAGGATTTGACATTCAGAAATGTGTCCTCTACATATATAGAAGTAACTTTGAAACATCATTGGTAGTGACGTTATGCGTAGAATTATGCTACTTACACTGACTTCCGATCGTAGAAATTAAATTGTTCCATGAGACTTGTACAAAAAAGTGCTTGTGCAGTTTATATGTTTAAATAAAAACAAAAAAAACCCTTCCATGTTCATAAGAAATCGCTGCTAAGGGCATGGTCGATTGTACGATTCCGACTATAAAATAGTTATCAAAAGCATACGTTTATGAATCACCATCAAACGGCAATGATACCAGGTGTTCGCGAAAAGGTGAGCGTTTCCATCTCGACCGTAAGCATCCGTCACAAACGCAAGCAAAGGCAAGTCAGTTGTTCACCTACAAAACACCAGAACATATGGTACAAGTCAAACAAGGGAAGCATATCGGACATCATTTTTGCGATTGATGCGTTAAATTTGGAAATGTTTGCATGTCGAGCGCCAGACTGGGTAACATCTTTTAACGTCCTTTGGTATGAGGCGGCCGGGAATCGAACCCCGGACCTTCCGCTCTGTGGACATACACCCGACCACGGAGGCTGTCGTCCACACTCAGTCCAATCCTCATGCGATGGTGAGAATGCAAGTATGTATGACCTTTGTATCTTTCTATTCAACAAAAATATGAAACAAATGTAAAAACAATATATAGTGATAATATTATATCTATCACGATGGGGGCGTGTTAAGTCTAGTGGTTTAAAAGTTGGTTCATTTAGCCTAACCCCGGATCGCTCCCTCATGGATACAGCGTGGAAAGTCATTGCTGGTTGTCCTTGTCGTTATGAAAGGAATACATGTATTGCTAAACGCGATGTAAAACTCGTTTACTAACTCTCTTATATTTGACATATTTAAATTGTTTCTTACAACTCAGTTACAATTTGAAACGAATTTGAAAACAGCTTTGAAGCCCTTCTCATCTATTTACATCAATGAAGGTAAAGACATGATCATACGAGCACGTCGCATGTCCCTTTTCCTACGTATACACGTCCAATGTCTGACAACAATAGTATTCCCCCAGGGAACCATACCACTGGAAAATCACCAGCCCTCAAACAGGCACGTATTATTGTACTATTTCAAGGGGACGCCATCAATTCACATGTAATTCCTTAATCACATCTGATAGTTGAAACACAGGCAGCCAGGGGCTTACAGAGCTATCCAATGTTCCTTTGATCAGCTATTCGACCAGGAACCGATTTCTGTAATTGTTGCACGGTAAATTCCTGCGTCGTTCATCTTGTGGTGTCCCATGCAAGCTGGTTTGGGTTGTCTGAGGAGTCCTCATTAGGGAGTGCTGGCGGTTGAGGTTTGTGATGGGCCTGCATGACTGTCTCGCCCAGAGTAGCCAATCGTTAACCTTTGATGTGCATTGAAAGCAAGTGTCAATATTGAGTTGGTAAATACATGTATGTATGAGAATTTAAAATACAATATCATGCAATGCCATCAGCATTTCGTTTAAATGGGTTTTTTATTATTCAATATTTTCATATATGAACACAAACAAAATATATATTAAAATATAACGATAGTTGACGTGTACGTTATTTTAAAGCTGTACTTAAAGATGAGAAACAGAAATATATTTTGTTTAAGATAAAACACACGAAAAGATTTTAAAAAACAAGCTTTTGACGTTTCCCAATGACATTATCAATCATTCAATCTTTCATAACCTAAAGTTTTAACAACTAATAACGTGAAAAAATGATCTGTCAAGGTACCAATATTGACATTTTCTCAGTCTCCCTTGAAGCTAGAGTGGGCTGGACGGTCACAGAAACCACTGCATTCCTCACTGAGTTGGCGTTTTAATTCAACTGCGATGGCTTCGACACGTCACCTTGCCCGGGAGTAAAATCCATCTTCTGCTACTCGTGTTTTTTCCATGGTGTGGGAGGAGCCTTAGAAATTAGTTCGTGTGTCGTTTCGATTTTTTTAGTGACCCAATTCCCTGAAAGTAAAAAAAAAACACCTCTTGGTTTATTGTAATTCTCTGAAAGGACATATGCGTTGTATTTGGCAGATGTTGGATTTCATACACAGTTAAGTAGGCTTTTATTCATGCTAGTATGTTAAGGTTTGCATAAGGAGAAAGTGCATATTTTCTACAAATTGCGTTTGTGTAATCGATGCTGTAATTTCTGATAGCAGATATGAAAGCCACATTCAAACATATTAATACAGGAGCAAAAACGTTCTTGGCAAATACGGATGATGAACGAGACTGATATGTGATATAATTCCAGTAGCCGTTCACTTTGTTTTCGTCGTTTCTTTCGTAAATGCGTGTGTATTTAGAGTCTTGTAAGCTAGATCGACACACGGTGTGTTGTGTACATACAAAATTGTTGCTTAATGCTACACTGTCACGTTCATCACACATCGCTCAGTAAACAACTCCAATATTTGCATAACACTATCACCATATCTTCGCCATTACAGCCAAAGCCGGCATCCCACTGCGCATGCTCAAGTGAAAACACCTGATCGTTTCATTGGCTGAATTTACTACCAGTTGTCTGAAATACGATCACCTTCTACACATGCAGCGAGACTACATTGTTTGGCCCCCATCAGCGTTCTGACATCGATTTTGCACACTGCAAAGGATCATAATTAATTAATCATTCTCTGACATAATTTCGGTTTGGCACTCTGCGAGCAAGTAGCATCGGTATTTGAAGCGAGGAGCGAGTATTGATTTGGGTTTATGGATGTGCAATGATAAGATGAATGGATGCGCGGACGTCAGAGAACACAACCGCATATCCACCAAACACACGGATGTAAAAGTAAACACGTCTTTTATTCATTGAATCATTTCCTGACTAGGGATCGTAAATTACGCTCCCAACGTACGCAATCCGATTGGAATTGAGTTCTGTTAGATGAATCGGTGCACTTCCCACCGAAAAAACGTGAATGGAAATAGTTTATTAATCAGAGATCGTTAAATGACGTATTGGAAACGGTCAATTTGTCCCCAGGGACGTTTGCATGTAGTAGACAATGTTATTGTTGCATCATTGTAATTAATCATCACCAGTTTTATACACATGGACTGTGACGCTTAGAAATGCAGCGGTGCAAGACTCCTGCCGCCTTTTGTTACGTTTGATGTTGATGAACCAACATGGTCTCCGTGTTGTTTTTCGCTTGCTGTTGCAAATGTTGCAAAGAGTAACCAAGTTTTTCTTTATCGACCAATCTACATTTTGAATACCGTGACATAACCTGACAAATATATGTATTAGAGTTGCATTTTTTGTCCAGATCTTGAATGGAAGGCAAGCGTTGTTGGTAGGTTATGATGCGCATGACGAATGTGGAAAAGGACGAGTCTATCACAATGATTCATCACCCATCTCACAATTCACATTTAATATCACTGAATCACCCATCTCACCAACATCAACCATCATCACTGACTCACTAAACATCAACATTCATCATCAATGAATCTCGCCACTAACATTCAACATAGCTCAATCATCCTTCTCACCACTGACATTCATCATCATTGAATCAACCATCTGACCACCAACATTCATCATCGCTGAATCACCCATCTCACCACCAAAATTCATCACCACTGAATCAACCATCTTACTACCAACATTCATCATCACTGAATCACTCATCACACCACCAACAGTCATCATCACTGAATCACCCATAACGCCACCTACATTCATCGTCGCTGAATCACCCATCTCACCACTGACATTCATCATCACTGAATCAACCATCTCACCACCAACATTCAACATAGCTGAATCAACCATCTCACCACCAACATTCAACATAGCTGAATCAACCATCTCACCACCAACATTCATCATCGCTGAATCACCCATCTCACCACCAAAATTCATCATCACTAAATCAAACATCTCACCACTGACATTCATCATCGCTGAATCAACCTTCTCACCACTGACATTCATCATCGCTGAATCAAACTTCCCACCACCAACATTCACCATTGCTGAATCAACAAGCTCACCACCAACATTCATCATCGCTGAAACAACCATCTCACCACCAACATTCACCATCGCTGAATCACCCATCTCACCACCAACATTCATCATCACTGAATCAACCATCTTACCACCAACATTCATCATCACTGAATCACTCATCTCACCACCAACAGTCATCATCACTGAATCACCCATAACGCCACCTACATTCATCGTCGCTGAATCACCCATCTCACCACTGACATTCATCATCACTGAATCAACCATCTCACCACCAACATTCATCATCGCTGAATCACCCATCTCACCACCAAAATTCATCAGCACTGAATCAAACATCTCACCACTGACATTCATCATCGCTGAATCAACCTTCTCACCACCAAAATTCATCAGCACTGAATCACCCATCTCACCACCAAAATTCATCAGCACTGAATCAAACATCTCACCACTGACATTCATCATCGCTGAATCAACCATCTCACCACCAACATTCATCATCGCTGAATCACCCATCTCACCACCAAAATTCATCAGCACTGAATCAAACATCTCACCACCAACATTCATCATCGCTGAATCACCCATCTCACCACCAAAATTCATCAGCACTGAATCACTCATCTTACCACTGACATTCATCATCGCTGAATCAACCTTCTCACAACTGACATTCATCATCGCTGAATCAACCTTCTCACCACCAACATTCACCATTGCTGAATCAACCTGCTCACCACCAACATTCATCATCGCTGAATCAACCATCTCACCACCAACATTCACCATCGCTGAATCACCCATCTCACCACCAACATTCATCATCGCTGATCAAACATCTCACCACTGACATTCATCATCACTGAATCAACCTTCTCACCACTGACATTGATCATCGCTGAATCAACCTTCTCACCACCAACATTCTCCATTGCTGAATCAACCAGCTCACCACCAACATTCACCATCGCTGAATCACCCATCTCACCACCAACATTCATCATCGCTGATCAAACATCTCACCACTGACATTCATCATCGCTGAATCAACCTTCTCACCACTGACATTCATCATCGCTGAATCAACCATCTCACCACCAACATTCACCATTGCTGAATCAACCAGCTCACCACCAACATTCATCATCGCTGAATCACCCATCTCACCACCAACATTCATCATCGCTGATCAAACATCTCACCACTGACATTCATCATCGCTGAATAACCATCTCACCACCAACATTCATCATCGCTGAATCACCCATCTCACCACCAACATTCATCATCGCTGATCAAACATCTCACCACTGACATTCATCATCGCTGAATAACCATCTCACCACCAACATTCATCATCGCTGAATCACCCATCTCACCACCAACATTCGTCATCACTGAATCAACCATCTTACCACCAACATTCATCATCGCTGATCAAACATCTCACCACTGACAGTCATCATCGCTGAATCAACCTTCTCACCACCAACATTCACCATTGCTGAAACAACCAGCTCAACACCAACATTCATTATCACTGAATCAACCATCTCACCACCAACATTCATCATCGCTGAATCAACGATCTCATCACCAACATTCATCATCGCTGAATCACCCATCTCACCACCAACATTCATCATCGCTGAATCAACCATCTCACCACCAACATTCATCATCACTGAATCAACCTTCTCACCACCAACATTCATCATAACTGAATCAACCATCTCACCACCAAAAATTCATCATCACTGAATCAACCATCTAACCAATGACATTCATCATCGCTGATTAAACATCTCACCACTGACATTGATCATCGCTGAATCAACCATCTCACCACTGACATTCATCATCGCTGAATCAACCATCTCACCACCAACATTCATCATCATTGAATCAACCTTCTCACCACCAACATTCATCATCACTGAATCAACCATCTCACCACCAACATTAATCATCGCTGAATCACTCATCTCACCACCAACATTCATCATCGCTGAATCAACCATATCACCACCAACATTCATCATCGCTGAATCAACCATCTCACCACCGACATTCATCATCGCTGAATCAACCATCTCACCCCCAACATTCATCATCACTGAATCAACCATCCAACCACCAAAATTCATCATCACTGAATCAACCATCTAACCAATGACATTCATCATCGCTGATTAAACATCTCACCACTGACATTGATCATCGCTGAATCAACCTTCTCACCACCAACATTCACCATTGCTGAATCAACCAGCTCAACACCAACATTCATCATCACTGAATCAACCATCTCACCACCAACATTCACCATCGCTGAATCAACCATCTCACCACCAACATTCATCATCGCTGAATCAACCTTCTCACCACCAAAATTCATCATCACTGAATCAACCATCTAACCACTGACATTCATCATCGCTGAATCAACCATCTCACCACCAACATTCATCATCGCTGAATCAACCATATCACCACCAACATTCATCATCGCTGAATCACCCATCTCACCACCAACATTCATCATCGCTGAATCAACCATATCACCACCAACATTCATCATCACTGAATCAACCAGCTCACCACCAACATTCAACATGGCTGAATCACTCATCTCACCACCAACATTCAACATGGCTGAATCACTCATCTCACCACCAACATTCATCATCGCTGAATCACCCATCTCACCCCCGCACATTCATCGTCGCTGAATCACCCATCTCACCACCAACATTCATCATCGCTGAATCACCCATCTCACCCCCGCACATTCATCATCACTGAATCAACCATCTCACCACCAACATTCAACATGGCTGAATCAATCATCTCACCATCAACATTCATCATCGCTGAATCACCCATCTCACCCCCGCACATTCATCATCACTGAATCAACCATCTCACCACCAAAATTCATCATCACTGAATCAACCATCTGACCACCAACATTCATCATCACTGACTCACTCATCTCGCCACTGACATTCATCATCGCCGAATCACCAATCTCACCACCAACATTCAACGTAGCTGAATCATTCAGCTCACCACCAACATTCATCATCGCTTAACCACCCATCTCACCACCAACATTCAACTTAGCTGAATCACCCATCTCACCAACAACATTGAACATAGCTGAATCATCCATCTCACCACCAACATTCAACATAGCTGAATCAACCATCTCACACCAACATTCAACACAGCTGAATCACCCATATCACCACCAACATTCAACATAGCTGAATCACTCATCTCACCACCAACACGAAATAGTCACATATTCACATCCCCAAAATCCACATTTATATTCTCATCCATGTTGATATGCACTTAACATGCCGCAAATAGGCATCTTTGTCACACCTTCCGAAGTTTCATCACGGCGTGTCTGCTTCATTCAGAAGCTTGTCCCAACGTTTCTCAATTTCCAGACAGTTACCTTGAGCATAAGCTGACAAACCAAGGGATATTATCGGATTAGAACCCATGTCAAATGAAACCTTACAGTTAAGGGACATAGATCACCCAAAGGCAGTCATCCCACCAAACTCCCTATCACACAGTCACAGACACTACCTGAAACACGACTAAATCTACACTCGTTGCTCTCTTCTTGCACTTGTAACTGATGGAATTAGGCGCATAGACCTGTTGGAACAGCTTTTCCACCAGCCCAGTCGGTGCACAGAGTGCAATAGCAGCACATGGAACCCTAATCCAACAAGTCCTTACGCCTGTGTTATAGATCTTGCGGTGAATGCTCTTGTTATTGCAAATAGGATTCAATGAAACTTCTCCTTTGAAACCATTACGAATGAACAGCTCGCAGACAGTTCTTGACCATACTAGCAAAAAATAGTTATTTTCTTAACTACTTCGAAAAAATGTTAAAGTTAGTTTTGAGTTTGTTTTAAGTACAATGTACTTATTCAGCATGTTTTATATGGGGTACATTACCGGAGCCTGTTATTCAACAACCATTTGCGATTTTCCTTCACTGGTAAAGATAACAAATATCTGTTTTTACTACAATTCCTGCACAATGTAAATTATATGTATCGCCTTTAAATGAGTTCATCTGGACGCGGATGGTCATTATCTTGTAAGAAATCACCTAATGGCTGATCTAAATGCTTAGACCATTATCGGAGTCCATAACTCATACATGCAACCTCGCTTGACAACATCACATTACACAGTCTCGCTGGCTGGGCGAATCAGCTTGGAAATGTCACAATGCTCCTTATCTGCGCTGAAGTCTTGCATAACAAAACGCTACAAGAATTCCCCTTTCTTATTTTCCCAATCTGTTTTTCTCATCAACGTCAAATGATGCATAGTAATTGTGTGTATACGCAAAACATATTGATTTTCACAAACACAAATGTATAATTCATATGTATAGAAAATTGATACTTCACTTCCACTCGGGCCCGGAAGTATTGCTTTCAGAGAAATCCTTGTCCTTTGCTAGATGCCATTTATGTCCTCTTCGTGAAAACTGAGTACCTCTGGTGGTACTGATGACCACTGTCTGCTACAGCAGGAAGCTTTTACCTCAACCAGGTATCTATTAATCCTTCATATTATTGCCGTTATTTGATCATCTTTGTTTCATCCCATACGCCATCGCCTGCTAGGTTGGGATTGAGATCAGATTCCGTTATATGGAGACATTTCCATAACACAGTTCAGGGCTCAATGCTAAAAGCTTTTGGTATTAAGAGAATCTGTAACAAGCTTGTTGCATGACACAAGTTGATTGTATATCGTTAATGTTCAGTTTGTTTGTATAGCGTTGTTTAATGTTTAAGTTGTAAAGGCAGTACTTTTGGTTCAAGAACAACATGTGTCTGTGCTATTTATTTTTACACAGGTTTGACAAATTATTGATATTTGCTATTCCTGAATTATATATTTGCCTAAGCTGTTCCAGACATATCAATGTCTTTGTTTGAAAAAATAGTTTAAATTGTAAGTTATCCTGGATTTACTGCCAAGTAGAGTTCGCTGCTGGTTTTTGAACGTTCATCGTTATATATGTATGAATTAACGAAGCCTTGATTGATCTTATATAAGTAAACACGACATGATATTTTACAAATAGTTTCAAACACACCCTTTAGCAGTAATACGCTGAGACCAAAACCAAAGTATTTGTTCCTCGTTTGATAGTTTGGTATTTATTAAGAAACACGAAGACGTTTACTTTGTAAAAGAAAGAACAAGCAGTTCCTCAAGACAATTATATTACCTACGTTTCTTTGCTGATTTGTGAATATTGGTTTATTGTCACAGACTGTTTATAACTTGATATTATCATTTCAGCCTGATCGTAAACTCGCCACATACAAAAACCTTAAGTTATTTCCACTAGGCATCAATAAAACGAGTCGATAATTGATCTCTTGACTGTCCCACCTGATTCTATATTCTCTTGCCTGTATTATACATCATTAACTATCTGATAGCAATATCTTTATGGGCATTACATTGTGGCAAGACAGATGTTGTATTAGTAATGAAGTGCATTGAAAGTATGCCTTACATGCTGACAACAACAGTTTGTGTTTATTTCAAACAACAAATTGTTGTTAGATGAAGCCACACATCAGGTATTGTTTTCTGATGTATTGTTTACAAGAGAGTGTTCTTTTCAACGTGCAGCTGGGCCCCAAGGGTGGTTCAGCCTGGTTCCCATCATCCATTATTCAACAGACCTATATTTACTGTATAGAATTCCATTCCATCCTCGTTGGGAGGGCATCTGCTATATCACTGGAGACTTGAGAGCTATTGTGTGTATGCAGTGGAACACATGGTCTGCTCTGTTTGGCTCGGCAGCGTCTGTGTCTCCGCCGTTCTAGAAGTAATCAGATACAGTGAGCGTGACATAGTTCAACCTAGGGTGCTCTGACATTTGCATAGTGTTTACTGAGAAAAGGAAAGGCGATGGGGTGGGTGTGTACATCGATTTTGTATCAAACCAATGGCCATTTGAGCTTGCTTAAAGGATAGAGTGTAGTCGCTGGTGCCCTTTTGTCGATGCCATATCACAAGTATAAGTACAACCATTCATCACGAACCCACATCAGCAAGTGGATTTAGTTTGTGGAAAATAATATTCAACATAAATAATGTTACCTCAGGTTATTTATGTGCTGGTGTCCAGAAAAATAATGAGTAAAGCGAAAAACTGTTCTGATCCTTTTTGTTTCAGAGTAAAAAAAATATCAGAGAGCCCCTTCCATTGTTTGCTGAAGACCAATATTAACCCGGAAATTTATTGTGGAGATGAGTGGGGGTGAATAAGAGGGCCTATAGACAAAATGGCACACTTGCAATACTGAACTCCTCTTGTATCCACAACCGTTATAGAGCTGAAATGCTTCACATCTCTCTATAAACACATTGCAGCTGTATGTGTTCCTGAGTCATCCATTCAGACTGCATCTATGGCACTCTCAGATATTTTAGGAACACTGTTTGACTTTTAGATGAATCGATCCCACAACACGCATATTGTAAGAGTCAGAGACTGCAATATGTCCAATGATATCTTGAGACGGACTACCTTCCCATTTCGAATTATTTTCAATCTCTTCACAACCATCAGTGATGTTTCCAGCACTTGACGTGTTCTCCTTCCGGCGGCCATCTTCAGACGGTCATATTGAGCGCTATCTCCCACTTGCTCTGCACTGGTCGGTCTTCGAGTTATTCATTTTGTAGATATCATTAAACGCCTTTTAATTCCCTTTATTACTTTCTGGGTATCCTGATAGTAGGAGGTCCAATTCCCAAAGCAAACCAACTCTTGATTTCTGTGGCTGGCCTAGGTTCTATAGTGTGGGGTAGGACTCTTTTGTGTTGGCATCAGGCCGATGGGGTTGATATGAAACCCAAAAGTTTTGATAACGTCCATCAAGTAGCCTATATGAAAATATGGAGGTGGAAATCTGATCAATACGGATCCATTTTCCTAAGAAATCACTGCTCGGGGTGGTGTGCTTTGCATTTAGCAATTTTTATGCATGCGTAATGGCGATATGCTGGGACATACGATCCCTTTATTATTCAAAGCACATCTACGCAAAGCCCTTGTTGATTATATACCTATCTAAAAATGCAAATATGATGTCGCGAGAAAGATTTTATCACCCTTATATTTACTCATGGAGATTACAGTCTGAATACCAGAATATATATCTTTTCCCAAGGGCCAACGGTGATCATGTAACGTTATTGAAGCAAAATTGTAAATGCTAATTTCTCATTTCCCAACTATTATGCATGCAGTTTTCTTTAATTAATAAAAAAGACACATATTTAACAGAATGTTTTGGTGCTAATACACAAGGAAAACTTTATTACCCAATGGCAAAGAAAATTGCCAGCATCTCACGCCTTGGTTAACTTCCATCACCAAGTAACGTTGCTGGCGGCTAAGGCTAACAAACTGTTTCCAATGAATATTTCATCAAAGGGATTCAGCAGTTTGCGGTATAGGTCACAAACCTGCTAGAAAGTGTATGGACCAGATCAATATTTTGACGCGCACTTTTATTTCAGGTTCTCTCCCAAATTGAAAGTCGGGTGACTGTGGATCTTCCTCTTTGTTTCACTGACTGGGCCTTGATTGGCAATAGGTCGGAGGGTGTATAACGTGGTATTACACTGAAGGGGAATTACGAATTCCGTCGTGCCACCTTCCTAAGACATGAATGTCTTCATTAGTACCCTGTTTTCTTTAGCCAGATTTACACTCATGGGCTTGTTAAAAAATACATAAATCGTTATGTCTCAACTTACTTCTTATGCCAAGGAATGTTTTATAACACATTGATTTTGTGATTGAGAACTTTCACAATTTTAGTGCTCAGGCTGCCACAGGTAAAGGAAGCTGCATACCAAATCCTTTTGCTGCAAAGACATTTTAAAAAAATGCAAACAAGGAAAACCATATCATAAAATAAATAAATTGATAGTTTGGGTACTGACGGTAGCATAGTTACGTAACTACAGACACCATCGTCAAGTTGTTTTTAACAAAAACGGTGTATCCAGATACTTGAGCCAGAGTGAGGGTGTGTATTGAACGAGTTTAGACGCTAATTATGAGATTATGTTCCAATAGAACAGCGGTATACACTTGGATCGCTTCTATTGTCGATACGCTTAGCATAAAAATATCTTATGAATATGTAAATGGATTTATTTATTTTATTCTATTCTATTTTATTTTATTATTTGTCGCTTTTATTTATCGCTGGAACAGCTTCCAAACCAAGTTCTACTTTGCCTACCATAAACCTGAAACAACATAATGAACATTTCTTCTTAGTGTCGAGTTTAAAAGTAAAAAAGTGTTGTTTTTCTGAATTTAACGAAATCTTTGAATAAAGTCTGTAAAAAGTGAAAACAATATTATTTCTGTATGAATTGGTATTTAGATTATCTGATTCGTTGGAGGAAAGAATGATAAAATGCCCTGAAGGGTACTTCAGAGTCGTTCTGGCTAATAAAAGGAGTCTCGAAAAACAGAACAAAATTAACAATATTTCTTTAATGTAAAAGCGAGTAAAGGCGTCTTTTGATTCAAGATCAATGAATAATGATATAGTATTTGCATAATCCATGCTTGCACAATGAATAACTAGAATTTCATTTGTGCACTGGTCTAGTGTCACACCATCTCAATATAGAAAGTCCGAGCTGTGCGTGTAGATTTCATACTTTCGTGATTGGTAGATAAATGCAATTTCCTTTGCTGTCTTATTGAGCTTATTATTACTGTATATGTCATTACAACTTACTTCTTCAGATATCATAGAAGTTATGTTGTGCTCAAACCAATCTGTTTGGAACTTTCTAGAGAATATGATTCCTTTACATCCTTCTTTTTATATGTTACGCTTGTGATTATGAAAATTGACATTGCCACATATAAACATATAAATATAACAGTCGAAGACAGTGTGATAGATGGTGGCGCCAATAGTTTGAAGGCCAATTTGTATTCCGGGATACAGAAATATCGCTAGTTCTGTAATATCATGTAGCACAAATACATCATAGAAGACTTACCAGAAGTGCTTGATATACATAGTTTTCGGACAAGTATACATATAATATGTTTGAAGTGGTTATATTTAGCATTGAAGCGAGATTCATTACATAGACATAGAATAAGAATAGTGATTGCATTCAAGCGTTAGTCATAATATCTTCACACATTTTTTAGGTTGGATAATGGTCCTCTAGAGATTTCAAACTTTTATGGCACTGAAGTCTAAGACATATTGGTAAGGTAATTACCATGTTCATATGGCTGACCACTAGCCATTTCTCCTTACCTGTGTAAGTTTAGGACTTGTGACATGGCCAAAAACATAAGTTTGACTAAAATGAGAAGAAAAGACCGGTTTTTTTTAAACTACCAGAGAAAACATAAATATGAACAAGTGGGACACAAGACTTTTTACAATTTGTTTGTACCGTTTCTATCTGTATCTCCAAAGAACTCCAACTTGGGTCAAAGACTTGCCCATGTTCAAATATTACACAAACGCTTTTGAAAAACCTCTTTAATCAGCCTTTTGGTCACATTTTAGTCTTGTTGTACCGCGAAAAGTCAAATTATCATTCCTCCGAATACATTTAATTTTATTTTTTTTGTAAAGGCAAAAGGGGCCCTAGACACACCTTGTCCTTTTAAGGATCTAAGATTTTCAAAGACAGAAAAGATTTTTGTAACAGAAGTTGAGCAAATTTAACTGCGTTGGGATTAACATAGGTTTGTCCCGTGTTAATGGTACTGGCCAGGGAGGTCAGATTTTGTGTTTGATTACCTTAGAAATATTAAGTTTTGCCCTGAGCAGAATATAACTTGCTTCAGTGTTAACCTCAAGGAACTGAAAATCTACCCTGACTTGGGTCATCCTTGGGTCATACATGAGAATGAGTTCTATGCTACACTTCTTTTTTCAAGATAATTATGTTAGAATGAGTTCTATGCTCTATTTCTTGTATAAAAAATATATAAGAATAAGTTCTATGCTCTTCTCCTTGTATCGAGATAACTGTGAGAATGAGATATATGCTGTATTTCTTCTATCAAGATAAATATGTAAGAATATCTTTTCCTTGTATCAATATATAAATATGTGAGAATGAGTTCCATGCTATATTCCTTGTATCAAGATAAATATATAAGAATGAGTTCTATGCTATATTACTTGTATCAAGATAAATATATAAGAATGAGTTCTATGCTATATTACTTGTATCAAGATAAATATATAAGAATGTGTTCTATGCTATATTCCTTGTATCAAGATACATATATAAGAATGAGTTCTATGCTATATTCCTTGTATCAAGATAACTATATAAGAATGAGTTCTATGCTATATTCCTTGTATCAAGATAACTATATAAGAATGAGTTCTATGCTATATTCCTTGTATCAAGATAAATATGTGAGAATGTGTTCTATGCTATATTCCTTGTATCAAGATAGATATGTGAGAATAAGTCCAAAACAAAGACAGTTTTGCAACATTGATCTTCCCCAGAGCCAAAAGTGTTCATCACTGAAAGGATTAAGAGACATGAAATACGTAGCAGATTAGAGTAGACGTATTTCAATCAAAGAGATAAAGCGAGTCTTTAAACTTTTCTTTCACTGTGTCAGTCCCCGGGATAAATAATTCACTATTCATTTAGTGGCGCAGTTCTTGTGAACGATCACTTAAGTCATTGAACAGGTTTGTTCCAGGAGACGCTTTCACTTGGTGATTTCCTTTGAGCCAATTTAAGTCAGAATTTGAACTTCAGCGAGGCTAAGTATTTTTATAGCCTTCAGAATATCGGTCGTGGATTCCAATGTGTGATTAAGCGGGTTGTAATGAAAGTCGAGTTTCATGTTGACAACCCTTGTATGTGACGTTTTTGTCTGATCCATCATAAGTAATTCACGCAGGATTTGGTCCGCTTTTTCGTTCACACACAGCTGGTTACTGGCAAAAGCCTAATAAGTTCTTTTTTAATTCAGTAAGGGATCGTTATTAAAATAAGCTGGGTTTTTTTTCTAAATGTTACCATCTCAGTCCCGTAAGGCGTCTTGCGTGCAGATAGGTTTATGCTTTCTTGATAATGATTATGTGTTTTGTTTTGTATGTTCAAAAAGTTCATTGGGAGTAACGTGCTGGGTAAAGCTTTAATTCAATAATGTTAACTCGCGTTGCAGGTTCGTGGTTCAACGTTGAAAATTTATATTACTTCAAATTTTAAATAACACATAAATAACGCTCGAGGGCTTTGTACATTTGGCAATAAAAATAGCTTCACGTTATAAAACCTTCAAATGTAACCTCAGTATAAAAAGGACATAAATCAAATGTGTTGTTTCATCAACCGTAACCATCATGCTTTTTTTTCCTAAATGTAACGTGTATGCCTTATCAGATTTATGATGTACAAATAGAAGTAATAAAATAGAAATAGAATAATATATAACTGGTTTCTGTGGGTTATCATATTGTAGCCACTGTGTATGAAGACCAATGACATGCTAATTAATGATTTTCTTGCCATGTCTCAGTGTGGTTACAGTGGAATTAGTAAAATGATTTTGGCATATGTGTTGTATATATATGACATTTCTAAATAACAAATAAGACAACGATCCCATTTAAAGAACACATTTTATCATCAACTTTGAGGCCCGATGCAATTCCCTGAACCACATGTTCCAGTGTTATTTTTCAGCTGTACAATTGACTTGCCTTGGCATGTGACACGCTGGCAATGTCGAGTTGTTACTTTACTATAAGCTGTTATACGCTGTCAGTATCGAGTTATTACTTTACTATCAACTGTTTACACGCTGGCAATGTCGAGTTGTTACTTTACTATAAGCTGTTATACGCTGTCAGTATCGAGTTATTACTTTACTATCAACTGTTTACACGCTGGCAATGTCGAGTTATTACTTTACTATAAGCTGTTATACGCTGTCAGTATCGAGTTATTACTTTACTATCAACTGTTTACACGCTGGCAATGTCGAGTTGTTACTTTACTATAAGCTGTTATACGCTGTCAGTATCGAGTTATTACTTTACTATCAACTGTTTACACGCTGGCAATGTCGAGTTGTTACTTTACTATAAGCTGTTATACGATGTCAGTGTCGAGTTATTACTTTACTATCAACTGTTTACACGCTGGCAATGTCGAGTTGTTACTTTACTCTCAGCTGTTATACGCTGTCAGTGTCGAGTTATTACTTTACTATCAACTGTGTACACGCTGGCAATGTCGAGTTGTTACTTTACTCTCAGCTGTTATACGCTGTCAGTGTCGAGTTATTTCTTTACTATCAACCGTTACACGCTGGCAATGTCGAACTGATACTTTACAATCTCCCTTTTAAACCATTATCGAACCGTCAATGAGCGATCTGGTTCCATAAACCGCCTTTGTCAAACTGTCTCTTGATATGTATGACCTACTAGTATACTTTACAACTCACAATATAGGCAATATTGTCGTGATTCCTCCACCTTGCTGGAGCTTCATCCAATGACCCGTCTTATGTTTGTCCCAGCCTGTCGCGTTAGAGAGTAGTCACCCGATATTGTAGATCTCTTGTACTGTCTGCCTAATCTCTGTAACTGCCCGAATCATATTACGCTTAATAAAGTATGATTGGTGATACTAAATCACGCCCCCGCGAGACATAATCGTGACAGAATATAACTACATTGGAGAGAGTGTGTGTGAACTGAATACATAGTAGGCGTATCTGTGTCAACGAAATAAGTAATATGAACTTTCGTCTTGTCACGTTATGTAGAACACAAGAAGACTAAATTGTAAACTCTTTAAGGTAAGGTAGTCTTATATGTTTTTCATTGATAAGGATTCGGGAGTTTTGAATATTGGCTAACCTTTAGGACTTCATTGAAAAACGCGTCATTCGTTGGAATAAACAAACGGTTACGTTGATAAATAACTGTTCACAGACGTTCTCCGAGATTGTCTATCAAACCTATCATATCGTTAACAGATTTATATATGTCACTGTGATGTAACAAAAGTTTGACGTCCCAATGGAATAGAGTTGACAGAAATCAGCGCCCTTTGGTGCAGGAATACTTTCATCTGAAGTCCAGCCTATGTCACGTTGTTACGTGTCAGCTACTGGATCGTGTATAAATATGTTACTTATAGATTATCGATGAAGTGCAATGCAGTATTGATTCTACCAAGACTATGGACAATGTTTGATTCTGATTAGCTAAAAAGAGTTATCCCTTTCCTATCTTTTTAAATTAATCCGCACAGAAAAAAAACACATCTTATGAAAACATCGATCTATCGACAGCCTACGCATCCATGCATGTAGCAATGGCTGCCGGTAACCAATTAGAATATTGTAAACGTTCGATATTAGAACAACAGCTTACCAAAAATAAGATCTATAATTTTAGAACACACACGATTAAGTAAAACACACACTAACCACTGTGTTAGGTCACAATCTACATCTTATTTATACAATTGAAACCTCGCGATCCCAAATGAAAATAAGAGGTTTCTAAGCTACAGTGGTTCTACATCAAATTTCAAAACAGTAAGTTTATCTCCCAATTGAATTGACCTGCGTACATGCATACCGTGTCTCTCAAAAGCCGTAACATCAGCTCCTAAACACATGCCATGCAATGCGAATGTTCGTGTGTCAGGTGACCTTTTCATAGTTAAAATTTTGGAAAAGGCTCTAATGCTCAATCGTAGGAAGTACGTACATGCGTGTATTTAAATCACGTGAACGGCGTTATATTGATACTTTGGCACGAGATGATATCAATATTGGATTAACCTATTTCTGGTCGTCATCCTATTGCGTCAGATTACTGGTGCATGCATGCCTATTTCTGTCTTCCTTCTCTAAAAGTACTTTCATTATTAGACTTAGAGATGGCAGTTTGCTATGTTCTGCCATTCTGTTTGGACAGACTTACAAGCTTTTGGGGATGGTGTGGAACTGAATTTTGCATTTTTGTGAATGTTACATTGTTTTTTTTTTAGAGTTTTTTCTGAGCATATTTGAAAGTGTCTGCGACTCGTTCTGAATCTGACTGGTTGTATCAGCCAGGATGTAAACGTCATACATATAAGTCACACTGCGGACATTGTACATGAAAGTAAATGGAAAGCAGTTCTAATTTTCTGGGAGGCAGTTTGTTATATATTTCTGGGTTAGCCTTGTTGAAACATTGAGTTCAGGCGGTAGCGTCTGTGTGTGGGTAGCACTGTTTACAAATTTACAAATTTGAGTGCTAAAAAATATGTTCGATGCAATTCCCTATATTGACCATATGTTCCCGTGTTTTGTCATGTGAACAATTGACTTGCCTTTGCAAGTGTTTGTGACGGGTGCTACCGGTGGGACTGGATACGCTCACCTTTTCGTGAACAGCTGGTATCATTACTCCTTGATAGCCACTCATAAACACATGATCATGTTTTGGTCGAAATCGTACAATCGACTCTGTTTTTGGTAGAGATTTCTTATGAGTATGGAAAGGGTTTTGTCGCTTTTATTATAACTCTGTTGGAGGCATTACGCCGTGCCATTATTTCTGTCGGGGGTAGTATGACATGTAACGTTTGCTGCTTTCTTAGAAACGATTTGTGATATAAATCATGTTGTCTACGGATAACACGGTACATACATTTTATGTCTGTGAGGCAGGATGTTATGTTTTAACTTTTAGTGTCTGGCAGGAAATACGTTATATGACTCTTGATGTGTGGTAGAATGTCATATAACTCCCTGCAGTCAGGATGTAAATTC
This sequence comes from Haliotis rufescens, assembly GCF_023055435.1. Classification (NCBI taxonomy): domain Eukaryota; kingdom Metazoa; phylum Mollusca; class Gastropoda; order Lepetellida; family Haliotidae; genus Haliotis; species Haliotis rufescens. The sequence continues at coordinate 42,883,377 of NW_025964112.1, read as the reverse complement.
GAAACGCCAACGCCAGAGAATAATCAGTCTCGAATATCTGCCGAAAAAGATTCCATAGGGTATGAAAGGCAAAATAGTGCTGAAAAGTATATACATGGATCACTGAAAATCATTTGTAACACCGGAAGTTTCTGCCTGGAACGTAGAATGGTATATGATTATTACTGTCTAGGGGTAGCATGGTATTAAGTCCCTTTGTGCAAGGTACATAACTATTGTTGTGTGGATTTACAAAGGTAGCGAGGTAGCTGCATATAATACTTTTGATTGAAGGGAGCATAAGATTGTCCCAGTCCTGATCCTGGGTGGAGCGGTGTCATTGTTGTTGTCTGGACATGAGCACGACATTTATGTCGGATGGTCTGAATATAACAGGATATGTTGAACGTTTAGATGTAGCAGTGTCGCTGGGTAGCAGTCTCCTGTCTAGGACGTGGCCTGGTATAGATCTGTTTTCTTTATTTGAAGATGCTATGTTATATATATATATATATATATATATATATATATATATATATATATATATATATATATATATATATATATATATATGTTGCTGTCTGGAAAGGAGCATAGTATATCATATGTTGCTGTCTGGAAGGACACATATATCTGCAGGTGATATTTTATATCAAAATAAATGTTCCTCTCTGGAACAGAGCATAGTATACCATATGTTGCTGTCTGGAAGGACACTAATATCTGCAGGTGATCTTTTTATATTAAAATGTATGTTGCTCTCTGGAAAGGAGCATAGTATATCATATGTTCCTGTCTGGAAAGGAGCACAGTATATTTTATATGCTTCTGTCTGGAAAGGAGCATTGTATATAATATGTTGCTGATTATATATCCGATGCCGTCTGGAATGTCGCTCAGTGCATATCTGTTGCTGTATGGAAGAAAAAATGACATGTATTTGTGTTGTAATGACAATGATGTATTAAATGTCACTGTCTGGGTAAAGAAAGATGAAATACTAGTAGCTGTCCATATGTTGCTAACATCATAACATAACATCTTTCGAACTCCAGGCCCTGTAGAACATCAAATATTCTACACACAGCTATAAACCAAATATTTATGGATTTTATCAATATTGTGTTATCGACAGTCCGTCATAAAGGAAACAGGTCACGTGCTTAGTCTAAAACTGACGCGGACTGGGATACTGGGAATTGCTTTCATTGATTTCAAACGAAGACCTAAATTGTTGGAAAATAGATTGACGGTTACAAAAACAAGCTAATACTGGTATTTAGTAATATCCTAATAGCTCTGACAGAATAGGTTGGTTGGAAGAACATACATTAAACAAAACATGTTTAATACAATTTCGTTTGGAGGCTGTTCGTTGGAAACTTGCCTGGAAGATCGGTGAACGTTAATGTGATCGAAAAATGTTTAAAGCCATGTTTACTTTTACATGTAGGAGCTTCGAATACAATGCATCGATGAATAGACCACAGCTGAACTGTTTTATAATACGTAGGTCGAATCTCAACTAACATTAATAAAACCAGAGAAGATGAGCATCGATGGATTATCAAATTAGATTATGATGCATGGAATAACCTCAAATGAGTTATAAGATCACTGTATGTTAAAGGTCACCTTATCATCGTAAAATGATCTCAACAATAGTAATGTTTGGTTAATTTTTTTTGTTTCAGTTTATTTATGGGGTCCATTTGCTTGATTTAACTGATTTAACACTCACCGGATTGACAGATGTCTATTTCATAGATATTTATTACGTTTACCGTTTACATTAAACTGCCTGGTAAATGCTATTCCACAGCAGCTGGAAATAATACATTACTTTTCGCGAACACCTGGTGTTATCACTATGTGACAGTGACACATGCTCACGATATAGTTGGAATCGTACAACCGACTCTGCTTTTGGCAGGGTTTTTTTATGAATATGAAAAGGCTTTTGTCGCTTTTATTTAAAATAGATTTTTTCATAAATGTTTTTTTTATTTTTCAGAGGGTGCCACCTTGTCGACAAAAAAAAACGAGGCAAAGAAGCCCCAGATGCATTAAAAAGTGAGTTATGACGTGAAACCATGTTACCATTCCTAATCAATAGCCCATTCATTCACGTGAGTGACGTGACTATGCGAGGGCGGCACATGTGAGGAAGCACGGTGCCAGCGCAATGCTTTAACCGAATGCAACATCCGCCATGAAATACCCATTTCCTCAATTGGAAATTTGCGTAACACAGAGACTAAAATAAAAAAAGATAAGTCATAATATGATTGTTTTTTGTACATTATCATAATTTCGACATAGCAAATGTACTTTTGCATGACGACATATCTTTGCATAAAATACGCAGATGGCCCCCGGAGCAACATTATTGACATCTTCGACCCCGAGTCTGTTGTGTGTATGCTTGTCTGCCGGATAATGAACTGAGACAGCCATTCAGTTATAGCAGTCGTTAAACGTAAAACCTGTATCGTTTAAAATGTATTATGCAAATTAAACGAGCAGAGGAATGACATATGTCCATTGACACCTGCATTCCCAATGTTTTGCCCATGTTTACTTTGATAGGAACAGTATTTACCTAAATGTAACGTTATACTAAACTCATATTGATGTTGGGAGATTAGGTCAGTGGTTAATCGGCAGATCCCGGGTTCGATGCCTCTACGTGGTATGTACTTTTGATGTTAGGTGACACAAAAATGTTACTTTGGAGTTGGTGTAAAACAAGTATCTCTTATAATCATACGTATTTGCATGTAGTTTCTCAAGAAACATGAGACAGGATTCATATAATCTAACAACATATACATGTAGCATGGGACTTAACTGTAAAAAAATATAAAAAAATATTTCGAACTCAGTGTTGACAAGCATCCCTTAGATAAGCATGCAAAGTTTCATTCTTGTAGTTTCATTCTTCAGTAGTTCGTGAGAAAACATTTCACAGTTAAAAATGATGGAGCAGGAGCCATAACTCTGAAAAAAAAAGAATTTAAGACACCAATTTTCGACCTCATTTGAGGTCGTGACCAGTAAGAAAATGTGTAAAATTTCATTTCTCAAACTCAAATAGTTTTGAGAATATTTGTCCAAGTGGATTGAGAATCGGACGGACTAACTCCGTTCCGATGTTCACATCAAAGAATAGATTGAATAAAAAATGAATGAATTGAAGAAGCGTGTTTTATAGCAACTTCCGCTACATTATGTTTCTAGAAAGAACCAGTGAATATGACCTTTGTTTGCATCTGAAATAGCACCACTTGTACCTTTTCCTCAATGTACATCTGTGGACAGTTCACTTTTATTGTCTAGTTCTCTATAACGCAGTGTACTATCCTGTGAATTAACGACCCTGTCTCTCTGATACTCGATATACATAAGAAAGTAAATGTGATTGAAGAAAGGGAATGTTTCTTTTAGATAAAATCGTCAGGTAATTACCCTTCCAATCCTAACACGCGTGAAGGCAGACAAAATCCGCCCTTTGACTCTATCCGCGGTTCGACGCACGTCACAGCCAGACACTAAGCTTTCAAAGCTTTATCACAGGTAATGATGGTAGTATGAACACGTTCTTTATCCCGCTGAAACCCACCTACTAGTATTTCAAATAAAGGCCTAATAAGATCTGGTAATGTGATAAAATGAGGTTGCCAGATAAGCAATGCCATCATTAGACCTGACTTCGTGACTTGATGATCATTAGATGATAGACACCGAGTCTGTATTATCCTTGCTCTAATGCCCAGTGTTTCAAGAACATAAGAGTCAGAGCTGAAAATAACTTGAAAAAATGTCCGTGTTCACCTGGCGTGATAAGGAAGTTGAGTTGATTAAAGGAGAATCTATACGTCAAAACCACCGAGATGTTCGAGCCTGTCACTTGCTAGCGCCACAGAGTGCAAGTGCGCTCCGCAAACTCCGATGAATGGTTATTACTGAAATAACAACCCCGGGTGTCCAGCTCCAGTTATATGTGACTGTTCCGGTCGATATGCATTGGTAAATGTCTGCAAAGGAGCATTCTATAGCCGCGAATGTCATAAAAATAAATACAAGTAGGGCGGTTGTTTTTCTCACTGTTGGTACTTTTTACCATGGACGAACCTGTTTTCAGTCCTAAACGCCAACGTTTGGAGGGTCTAGAGAAGATGATATTTTAGTTAAAAGTATTTGAAAATTACCCAGATTGTCAGAAGGGCTGTATTCCTGGTAGCAAACCTGGGTACTCTCCCAATGTCAGTCAACACATTTGAAGGTACCAAACCTAAGGCACCGAGAACAATCTGGAGTCGGACAACTTGGTATTATTATTGAAATGAAATGAGTTTATTCAGTAAAGGGGACACCGGCCCATTAAACGAAGCATATATATCACATTGAAGCGCATTGGAGCACTGTAACAGTACACAGTAGCATAAGGATATTGATCATACATGAGAGTAGAGATACTTTTGTTGTTATTTTTACAAATGCTAATAAAATATACCTTTCATATGGATTTGATGATGCACATAGCCTTATCAATCTATTATTGCCACCATGCTTATCCTCATCCACCTCCACCTCCACCTCCACCTCCACCTCATCACCACCACCATCACCACCATCACCACCACCACCACCACCATCACATCCATCCTCCATTAGCATTCAACAATTTTGAGGTTCAAGTGACACTGATGATTATATCTCTCTGGGAAATCTTGGTAAAGCAGCATGCGTTTTGCCGTCTTATCTGTCCGATGTTTTAAATAGACGTAATGATATGCATTCTGGCATGAAGCCAACTATGGCGGCCAAGTCTTCCGTTGACCATAGTCCAGGGTCATGGCGTATCCTATTCTGTTAACATACACGGCCTCCTGAACGTTGCTGCTTGAGAAATGTTCTCAAATGAATAAATCATGACGATTACCGGCGATAGGCTAATTGTGACATGCACACTGGAACGACTGTACCAAGGCTCATCTATACCAGCACGAGGAGACCTCTCTGTACCGCCTGTGTTCTTGTGGATAGAGCAGAATGTCGGTGGTTCGATCCCCGGCCGCGTCATACCGAAATACATTAAACTACGCCATGGTATCTCAGTTGGCTAGCACGATAAAACCGGCATTAGCCCAGACAAGTACAAACAGCCACACACTTAGATTAGTATTTGGTGATGTCTGGCTCTTTCCCTTAGTGGTAATAAAACCGTATTTTTAAATATGTTACGTCAACGGTTAAAAGACAACTTTGTTCAGGTTTGGCATAGTGATTTATCTAAAAGCCCCCAAATTGGCTTATCATGCACAGTTTAAAACATCCATTTTATGTGAGAACTATTTGAGTAGTATTACAGTAAATAAATTCAGAACCACATTGACTCGTTTTCGGCTTAGTTCTCACAATTTAGAAATTGAACATGGACGACATTATAACATTCCTCGTGAATTTAGAAAATGTAAAGTTTGTAGCTTAAACCATATCGAAAATGAATATCACTTTTTGTTAATTTGTCCAGCTTATAGCCATCTTAGGCAAAGTTAGATAAAATCCCAATTTTACATCTTTCCAAATATTCTGAAGTTTATTACACTATTGCATCGCAAGACCCTATTATCAATATCAATACAGCAACGTACTTGTTTTATGCCAATGCTGTAAAAACACAAATACTCCAACATGGATAATGTGCAATTATGTTAAAACTGCTTTTGTTAAAAAGCAAAGAAATGTGTATTTTATCTCATACTGTTTGCACCTTAATTGTATTTCGTCTGTACAAAAAGGACCGTGGCCTACAAGTACTTAAATAAAAGTGAACGTAAGCACGCACGCACGCACGCACGCACACACGCACACATACACACAAACACACACACCCACGTGTATGAACGTCGCTCTGTAAGTGCAATCCTTGACCGCGACGTTAAAACCCATTCCGACGCGACCCAGGATATATATTCCGAGAGGAAGACGAATAGTGGTATCACACATTCCCCTTAGAATATATCCCGAGACACTGATGTCCACACACTGAAGCCATGTTAAGATCGCCTTAGATAAATCCCGGGAAATAAGACCGGGGCTTACCGTAATCAAGAACGCAAGTCTCAATAAGTAGGCCAAACAGATTTGTTTCATGCCTTTAAACAAAGCCGCTCAAACTATGACCAAGAATACGTTCATTACACTCTTTTTATGACACCACTCTCTTATATTAACACTAAATGCGACGATACCCTTTCAATATTCATGTACCTGCTGAAAGCAGAGTCCATTGTACGATTCCGACTATCTCATGAGCATGATATGATACCAGGTGTTCGCGAATAGGTGAGCGTGTCCCGCCCCACTGGTGGCACCCGTCACAAAGAAATGCAAAGACATATGGTGCAAGTCAAATTACGGAATTGCTTTACTGTTGTAACCTTGATCAACAACTATTGAGCTCGAGTCGTATGACGCGCTTTGAAATCTTGGTAGAAAGAGCATGCTCGACTGTACCGCAAAAGTTGGGATACGTAGACACCAAAGGCTGAAGCTGTAGGAATATTGCTCGACCAAAAGGGAAAGTTGAAGTCATCCCTCTTGTCATCCAGTTTTGTGGAGAGTGTTTTGTCACCCTGAATCTATATGCATAGATCTAAATATGAAACAGAAGAGGCGGTCTTACTCGTTTCTTTTATTTCTTGTTCAGATGGGTAAATCAGTGGAAGGGAATTGGCTATTTAATGGTAATTGAACGATATCAGATCATCGATATACCTGAAGCTAAGATAAATTCTGATTCATATGCATAAAGAAACAGATCAGCAGAAGTGGAGCACAATATGTGCCCATGGGGATGTCTACTTCTTGCCTAAAATTGTCTTACCCTCAAATTTTACATAGATGTTATCAATGAGAAAGTTAAGCATTTCACAATTTTTTTTCTCAGTAACATTCAGATACTCTTTGTAAAAGTGGCCTGAACCTCTGAAGGTTCCTGTATCTGGAGGTAACTATATCAATGGTCACTACGTTTTGTAACAAAAGCCCAATTGATGAAGGAATGCAGTTTTTCCTTATGTTTGTCATGTGGGATAGTCGTGTACAAAGTTGAAAAAATCAAATGTGTTGTCAGAATTGAACTTGGTTCTTTTCTGAGATTATAAAACGTCAAGTAAATCTTTTGAATTTTTGAGAATCCACAATGTATTAATTCCACTTGTCTCAAAAACATTATGTGAATATACAGAAAGTCCTTCCTTGATTGTATAATGTTTATGGTTAATCTGTGAGACGGAGATTTAGTGGAATATTTGCTTGACCAAGCAATATATCTCTCTTCGTAAGGACTTTTATGGAACTTTGGAATCAAGTACTAAAGGGCATGCCTACAGGTTTTAGAGTCCAGCCAAAAATTGAACGTTTTGATGCCCGGTTTGAGCAGATGTTTTCCTCCGTTAACATACTTGCATCATATGTGGCATTATTTGATATGTCACTTATACCAAGTTCTTTGATCTAATTTTTGTTGTTGTGATGCTTTCATATAATGGTTATGTTATTTGAGTCCTTTGTCGGTAGGAACAACTACAAACTTTTCATGTAGGGCAGCCTTCAGATTACAGCTGGCTGGGACAGAATGGGTTTATTCCAATTTTGATTCCTCTGTTTCAGTCACTGACTTACCCTACTCAGGCATTCAACATGTTCCTCTTCTCTGTTGGCCCATTTATTGGTATAAGCTTTGACAACATCTATAAGGATTTTTAAGTTGGAAGGAGGTTACTCGCGATACTTTTGTACATATCGGAGTAAGTGACAAAGGTTATTACTATGAAACAATAGAGAAGACAGCTGTGATTATATGACCTGCAGGTTGGTAGCAATATCATGAGTCTTGGCAGCCACAAGTGGTTGAATTTACATCATGAGTTTCCAAGTCCCCGTTCTGCAACACGTTCCTACATTTGAACAACCTGGATGAAATTATAGTGTTCGAAAGGAAAATGGAATTGTTGGTGGTCTCTGAAATTTGAAATATTGTGGCACATTTTGGGAAACTGATTTTTGTCTGAGAATGTTACTGAAAATTAAGGCATCCAATTCCCTTGGTTGGCTTTCGTCTTGTGACCATGGCTGCGTCGACGTCTTTGGGATGTAGGAAACATATCCACTTATATAGCGGTGAACAAATTATGAATGGGTCACTGAAAATCAGTGTTGACACGAGGTGTTCGCGCAAATAGTATGATTAACCTAAATACATATATCTTAATATCATGGTTCCAGTAACACTCTTCAAAGAATACTTTTACAAATAAGCCTTGTAATAAGAAAAAAGGTGTCTTCAAAATGAGATAAAATACAGCGTTCCAGCAACTCCCCCGGAAATATGTACGCTCGGGAATAAAACTCAACCCAGTCTTATAAATAAAACCTACAAAACCATTTCTTTGATCTTAAGAAATATCTGCACAAGTCTTTGTAAACGAAATCCAACGCACAATGATATCACACATTCAAGCAACGCGGATTAAAATATGCCCACTGCATAAGCCCAGCGCTAACTGTTGTGCAAACTATTATTCAACCATTATCATATCCGATCATAACTCCCTCCGTCCTCGCATCGATTAGCAGCTTCCAGCATCCTCCAAAATGCGTATGGAGAAGGTTTCTCAGACAGTTTCCTTTAAATCTTCTTTTTCTTTAAGAACGTGTAATGCCATCGTTGGGAGGAAATCACGTCCCCACTCAATGCAGCTTTCAAAATAACCCCATTGATTGCAGCTCTTATCTCTGAATGATGCATTATGGTTGCAACTTATCAGGCATTTTATGTGTAACTAGCGCCTACAGCGCTGCTCTTATTTGATGATAGAAGATATCCTTGTTCTGAAGTAACGTTTGATGGTTCATTAGATAGAAAAATGTCTTTTCATTCAGAAGAGCATAAAGGAATTAAAGAAGCAAACTTATCTCCATTTCATTGTGAACTTATGACAATTACATTACAAACAGACTTATCACAAAAGCGAAATTGTTGTTATCAAAAATTATTCATTCGGTGCTAAAATCAATATCTGTACATCCAGATGTACAAATGTTTTGAATGATGGAAATGTGTGCGTGTTTCACATATTGTAGTTGAATATTAACCATCTCGATTATCTGACGAAACAGATTCCACTGGGCGTAAAAGGCGAAATGGCGGTGAAAGTTATAATGGATGACTGATAATCTGTGATGACACCAGGTGTTCGCGAAAAGCGTACGCCTGTCCTGACATGTTGACTGACATGAATAGTCAGACTCTAACCCATGGCAATAACCACTTGGCTGAATCACAAGCCACTCTGCGAGTCTTAATACTTAAATCGAATTACTCTGAACTGTAACTTTCATGTTAGATGTTTATCATTGACGTTACCAAAATACATCAAAGTATGGATGGAAATTATTCCATTCCAAATCATGTTAGGCATAGATTAATGGCGCCATTTCATATACACAGTTATAGCCATATATGGAGCAAAATGAAAACTGGAATCAACATCACAGTGAGAATAGGAGAGACGTCACGGACTTCACAGCGACGTCACCGACGAGAGGAGCGTGGACACTACTCTGATATTGATGACTCAGAAGGTTTATCTTCTCTTGTAATGAACTAATTTAAAGACAACTGTCCACTGCTGCGTCAATATGTTGACATATGATACACACGTGTCTCAGTCTAACTCATTCAGCCTACCAATGTAGTTTTATCAGCGTGTTCTTAGGATTCCGGAAAGGGTTTTGTCGCTGTTATTTTCACGCTACGTGTGTGTAACCACATAACGTGGTATATCACATGCCTGCACGCTGACTAAATCACTAATCTGTCATGAACCTTAATTCCAACCACTACTTTCTGCACACAGTGACTAATAAATGACGGTCCTACTACCACAGGCAGCCCAGCCTATCCCGTGGGACATCATCCATTGATTTCCAACAGGCTGCAACTCTCAATGAATCAAACAGGCTGTAGTCAGTGTTAACTATCAGCGGTGGGTGAAGTGAGTTTCAGTCGATACAAGGCACAAATCATTTACACATAACCATGGAATGTACATCTTCCCGTTTCTATGTGTTCTGCGTGGTGAGTATTTTATCAACGTGTATTTACTGAAAGGGTTGATCATGTAGATGGCTTTGTCTTCGTGATAGTATGTACTGAATTCAACGTGAACAAGAGATTGATTCTAATTTGTGTCTCAGTTTTTGTTTAACTGTGTTTTCTAAAGGAGGTCGATGTTAGCCTAATGGGCACAGCGTTCACTTATCATTTTGATTGTTGGGTTTGATTCTCATGTGAGTACGATCTTTGAATACCATTTTAGGATTTTCGATCCGTGTTCGTAAAAATTTTAATGAAAGTATTGCTTATTCATACTGAGTCATCTACACTAAGACCGCCTCTGTGGTACAGTGGATAGTGCTTCTCTCTGGAAGGCTCGAGGTTGGTGGTTCGATCCCCGGCCGTGTCATACCAAGAGATGATAATAAGGCACTTGTTTTTTCCTTGCCTGGCGTCCGACATTAAGGGGATAAGGCAAGGATTGGTCGTCTCGGAGTCAATATATTGTGTTTGTATTAAACTGCGGTATGGCAGGCATATCAGTGGACTAGCACTGTAAAACCGGTATTAATCTGGACTATTACACTCAGTCACACGCACGCACGCACACACGCGCAACGTTAAATCCCATTTTACTTCACCTCATCCACACCAGTTCTATAACATGTTGATATAAATAATATCTGGCATCTGTAAATATGAATAATAGATGTATTTTATGTATAGGATTTGAAGAATGTACCAAACAGCAATGTTGTAAATAGTAGTACCGTTTTCTCCCACTTTATTCACGTGAACCCTCAGCCTGGACCAATTCACATTCAATGATGCAATGATCGTGGATTGGTTCCCCTGATTATGTTTGCAGGAAAGTCCGCTGCATGCCCGTGCTCTTGGTGCCACCAAAGGGTCTGAGACCTGCATCACTTTGATACGAGTACATCCTCCCATATCAAACTGACACGCGGGGATATAACTGAAATACTGTTCAAAGGGGCGTCAAATCCAACTCTTTCACTAAAAAAGTTACTATTGGAATATCTGCTTTTGCATAGTTTAGCATGAATGTATGCACGTCATTCAAAAGAGTCAATGACGTTATGAGCACAACAAACTTGCAGTACTTTAATAAGTTTTAATATATTAGTGATTTGAATATATATAAACCATGTAGATACAACTGGATAATGTCTTCCATCTTATTTGGAGTACAGTGCCTTAGAGTATGAATATTGACATGGATTGGACAGAAAAAACTTCTATCAAGACTAGTATATTCATGACTTGTCAAGGATATAGCATGGGCCTTTTGGTGAACACCTGGTGTCATCAATGATTTTCAGTGATTAATTCATATCATTCGTGTACCACTGTTTTGCATTTTATGCCCAAGGGAATCAATTTTGGCGGAACATCGAGACTGATTATTCTCTGGCGTTGACGTTTTATATTTGAGTAAATCATCATTGAATCATTTCTTACACATGATTCCAAATGCTAGAGATGCGCGGTGGTGACTACAATGAATATTCGGTGACAAATGATGACTGTAGTAAGGGACAAGTTTATTATATCTTACTCGATCATAATTTCAGAAAAGTCACTTTTCATTTGATCAGCGTGGGAGTGAGTCCCGAAACCTCGGGAAAGAGCATAGCTAATATCGTGATCATACCCCAGGGTACTGTCAACGAATTTCTGGTAATTTCCCCAAGCTGCGATACATATCTTCATTTCCATCGTTGTAGTGTTACAATTATTTCAGTGGACTGTTTGTAATAGACGTACCTATTGGACTGTCGGCTTGCTGTATGTCGGTGGCTAGTTCTTTAATTGTTTGCCAATGCGCAGTTGCATGATTAATCCTGAAAATGGCCATGTCACTACCGCAGTGTATTAATCTTTACCAGTAGTGATTTATATTCGTGTAATCTTTTTGTTGTACACACTGGATAATACATCAGATTTTGAAACAGGTCCTGAAAGGAATATGATACATGGTATGTACATGGCGAATGGCGAGGCTTGGTAAACTACACAACTGCCATTGATGCAAGGTAGATCTTCAACATTTGTTTGACGTAGTGTACTGTCGAATGGTGAGGTTTGGTAACCTACAGACGGCCATTGATGCAAGGTAGACCTTCAACACTTTGCTTAACGTGGTGTACTGTCGAATGGTGAGGCTTGGTAAACTACAGACGGCCATTCATGCAAGGTAGATCTTCAACATTTTGCGTGACGCAGTGTATTGTCGCATATTGGTGCTTGACTACGTGACAGCTAGACAGAGACACCGTCAATATCTGCATCCACTATAGGGTTGGACGTCGGGGTGCACAGCAGGGCAAGGTCAAAGGTCTAACTAAATTCAAGCATTTGCTCTTTTTTGGAACCAGATTAATAGTTATAAGCGATCTACCATTTAACATTTTCTGAAAAAGTTTTTGTTTTGTTTGTATTGTTGTTGCTTTTTGTTGTTGTTGTTTTTTTTCCTTTTTGTGTGACTTGTTTGTTGTTTTTATTTCGTTGTGGTGATGGTGGTGGTAGTTAGATGGCAGGATAATTTATCAGTCACTGCTTGCCTGTTGGGCAGGATACACTTACCTTTTCGCTGAATATCAAGACCTCGTTTCTGTAAAACATGGCACTGAATGTTCTAAACATAATTGCCAGCCTTGTTTCAGTGTTGTTTTTAATTCACGCAGAAATAACAAATAGTGTCGAACACGCATTGAAAGCGTGTATAGATGTTTTCTTTTTCGCAAACACCTGATAGCATCAGTTTTTAATAGTGATGTTCATACACAGGTTCATCATATAATCGGAATCGTACAATGGACTTGGATATTTCTTATGATCCTCGAAGGGGTTTGGTCACTTTTCTTGTATTGTGATTGTGACATAATTATTGTCAATGCTAAAAGTATATACGATATTTGTTATATTAATTTCGTATCATTGTGTTATAATTGTGCTGGAGTCAATGCCCATGATGTGTACATACACTGGAATCACTGTCAATGTAAAATCATCTGTTCTGGATCACCAACAATGTGAAACTAACAGGTCAATTTTAATACGCATACTTGAATCACGTTCAACGTAAACCCGAGTTCGTATTTAATATGTAAACTGAATGACTGTCATCGTCAGACGGATATATCACGACCTTCTATTGCACTTGACGAACTTGACGCACCGACCATATTTTATTAATGCACTGGAAACACTATCATCGTTAACGCCACGACCTTTTAAATTACACTGGAATCACTTGCAAGGACCGTATTTAAAACACTGACTATAATTGTTTCGTATTATAATTGTTCTGGTATCAAGGGATAGAGTCAGTATCCCGTGAACTCTCGTCAAGATCGATATGTCAATACCATCATCCAACTATTACCCACACAACTTACATCACCTGAATACTTCATAAGCATGCGGTCTAGCAAGTACAAAAGAATATCGAATACATGTCAAATTTCCTTACAGCAAGTATCTGGAGCTATTGTCCGTTTATAGAAGGAATATTTCTAATTGAATATTGATCGTGGGAAGTGTCTTTCAAGGTTCTTGATACACAGAATAAGATGTGCCGGAGAAGGGATCACATGTTCAGAAAGCCTCAATTGTTTTCCATAAACCTGTGTTTCCTTGACCAAGAGCTCACTGTGTTTCCTTGACCAAGTGCTCACTGTTTGCTTTTCTGACAGAGTCTTGCTGTCCCCATTCATTTCTGATAATGTTCCAAACTTCCAGTCAGATATGTCTTGCGGTTTTAGGCCTCGATGTCCTAATCCATTTCTGATGACTTTGTAGACTTCCAGTTAGATATTTCTTGTGTCTTTGGGATATGCTGTTCCCTTCCATTTCTGATAACTTTCTAAACTTCCAGTTAGCTATGTCTTGTGTCTTTAGGCCTTGCACTTCTCATTTATTTCAGATAGTTTTCCAGACTTCAAGTTTGATGTGTCTTGTGCCTATGGGCCTTGCTGTTCCCTTCCATTTCTGATAACTTTCTAAACTTCCAGTTAGCTATGTTTTGTTCCTTTGGGCCTTGCTCACCACTTCCATTTCTGATAACTTTCTAAACTTCCAGTTAGCTATGTCTTGTGTTGTTAGGCCCTGCACTCCTCATTTATGTCAGATAGTTTTCCAGACTTCAAGTTGGATGTGTCTTGTATCTTGGGCCTTGCTGTCCCCATCCATTTCTGATAACTTTCCATCCTTCCAGTTAGCTATGTCTTATGCCTTTCATTTCAAATATGCGTTGGAATTGACTGCTTTCTCTTCATTGTTTGCTGCGCATCCATTAATTGTTGGGTAGTCGTCTAAGGCACCGCAAAGTGGAATTGTGTCCCTTAGTCGTGCCAGAATCCGATGGTTTGATTCTCATGATTAGTGTCTCTCAGCACATTACTCTTGCTCATGGATATTACCGAATGGTAAACGTCTGGGTCTTACATCACTTCAGGTTGTCTTCCCACAAAAAGCAGATCATGATCTGATCCTTCTTTCAAAATGACACCGACCTCAAGGAAACATTTCGATATGCAGCCATATATACAGTGCTAACATATTAATCACCCACCATCCCCAAATAACCATGCATTAGAGAATATTTCAGAAATGACACATTAGATAGGAATATTGAAGCCTAAGGGCTGTAAGTATTTTTATCCTGTTAAAGTTTTGAGAATAATTAGTTTTTCGTTTTTGTGTGTAGGTTTTCGGATTGGCATATGTCGCATACTCTGCAGCATTATGCTGATGCCTTTACGCAAAGAAGACAAAGAACCCGAAGAAAAAAAGCTACATCTGGTTCCTATTGTTATTATCTTCATCATACAGTCGTCGTTCAAATTTAATCCTCGCCAGGCACGCATTCCTTGTACTGAGAACACTCTGGCAGCACCTTCATAATAGATAGTGAGTAAGCAGTGGAGACGTGATGCAGCACACCGTGTTACCAGATGAATTCAACCTATAATCGCCTCATGAATAATACTTTTGTTGTTTTGAAATACACAAGAAGATGCTTGATGACTCATTGCGTACACAAATAGAATAGATCTCAGCGCTGAAGTCAATAACTATCGAGTCCATTGACGTTGCCAGTGCATTTGTTATAGGCAAGGATATAGACCACGGAGACTGTCATTAAATATGTCTCGTTTGAAATGAGTTCTTTGTTTTATGTGTTTCAAAAGACTAAGTAGATGTGATCCGCTGCCGCCAAACGCATTGCGATAATGGATTGTATGTGTGGTGTGTTTAAAAGACATTAAAGGGGCAAGGAATAATCTTTTTAAAGATAGGGTACACTAACCAACTTTCAAATATATTAAGATGTAGCTTTGAAATGACACCAAAGCAGGGTCTTATTTCGTACCGAGGTATTAAGACTGCCGCCACTGTGTTGCAAAATGAACATATTTCCTAAAAGTTTTTTACTTATAAACAGCAGTAACAGATAAATAAGTGCGCTGTTGTGTCACTGGATTACCTGCCCATCGTTTGATTTTTTGGTTTGTTTACACGCTTCCGTTGCATTGCAGGAGTTTGTTGTGCGGCGTCATGCAACAAACAAACAAACAAACTGTTTTATACGTACTGTTTTGTGAGTGGCGGTGTGCTACCGGCAGGGCAGGAGATGCTTACCCTTTCGCGAACACCTGGTGTCATCACTGATTTTCAGTGATCCATTCATATATATTTTGCTGCTATTTTGCCTTCTACGCCCAATGGAATCTGTTTTGTCAGATAATTGAAAATTATTGGTCATTCTCTGGTGTTGACTTTCTATATTAACATCATTACAACTCGTAAAAGGCGGACATGTAATGAAGGAACAGATTTGTAAAAGAAGAGCATCGTGCGAGTTTCCAATAATGCTGTCATCTTGAATTAACTAAGTATACTAAATATATACAACTTTCTAATAGAATCTGCAATGTTGTAATGATATTTCATTAATGATTGGGAAATAAAGTCTATAATTGAACTATACTGACAGAAAACACAGAAATACTGTTCTTATACCCAGGAGGATTACATTATTCTACTATTGGCAAGAAAGCAAGACCAGGCTGATCTAATCCTGGACAAATCAATCAGTTTCAAATCGGATTATTCCTTCTTGTCAAAATCAATTTACTGAAAACCTCATTCCAGTTTAACAATGTTGTTTAAATTCTTCCCATTAACCAGATATCTTTAATCTTGACATCACGGTTTTCTGTAGCCTCCCTTCAGAGATGTCAATGGCCTAAATTTGGCCATGAATCAGGTTTCCGTGTCTGATCAAATTTGACTTTGCCCCTAGCACATTACTTGTTGTTTGTAAGTTACGAGCTTGTTGTGGGTACTATATCAGCAGTATGTACTCACTCTACACTGACCTGTTTATTGTGATCGATTTCCGAACCGAATTGTACAAACCAGCTTTGCTTTCGTTAAAACCATTTTATTGGCGCCCCAAAGCAGAGCTGTGGCTGAAGATGTATACATGATAATTGACACAAACAAAATGGTTTGATTTATATAGCGAGATCGTATTTACGCAGTAACGTTGGTATTGACTCGCATCTTGATACATATCTATTTATAAATGATAGTGATTCATAAACTCAGTTATAGTCATGATATAGTTGGAATCGTACAACCGACTCTGCTTTTAGTAAAGATTTCTTATGATTATAGAAAGGGTTTTGTCGCTATTATTTACGCAAAGACACATGTTGACAGCAGGATTCACAAGAAGAATCATCTTGACAGTTAAAGACAGGGATAGAATTGAAAGAATAGATATTGATGATGCCAGATCCTACCCAACCGAAGGCACCCGTCGCTAACACATGCAAAGGCAAATCAATTGTTTACTTGAAAAAACAACACGTAAGCATATTCTACAAGTCAAAATACGCAATTGCATCGGACATATATTGTCACTGATGCGTCAGACTTGGAAATGTCCTCCACGTATCTACAATAAAATATTTTTGAAGTTTTGCTAAGGCCTTCAATGTTGTAACAGCGTTTGAGCAATGGTCGTTTTGTTTACGCTCTTTGAAATCTTCGTAAGAAGGACTTGCTTGGGTGTTCCTCAAAATATATGAAATGTGGATACCAAAAGTAAGATCTCCTAATTTCAACTATAAAGATTTGTTTTTGTGTGATCAAAATGTCAAGACGTATCTTGGTGTGTATTGAATTTCAAATGCCAAGATGCATCTTGATTTCAATCCAACCGTTAGCATGTGTCTTGACGTGAATAATGAGAACTTCTACTACCAACTACCTACTAATTAACATGCGTTGTGATATGAAACCAATTGTCAAGATATTGTCTTGGCGGCGGGAATCCATTTATTACGATATGTCTTGTTGAGAATACAACAACCAAGATATGTCTTGAAATGAAACAAATTTCTAAGCTGTGTATTGGCGTGAATACTGCCACCAAGACACCAAGATTTGCCTTCATGTGGTAACAAATTGGCAAGATCAATCTTGATGTAAATCCATCTGTTGGTTTCCGGCATCTATGACAGTCTTGATGCCCATCGTGGTAGCGTGTATCATGTGTATCCTTTTCTCATTTTATTATTTAAAGTTAACACACTGGAACCATATTTTATGTCATGTCGGAACCCGGCTTCAGGTTTCCTCCACAGGGAAATCTGTGACAGGATCCTGACCGCTCTATCTTCCAGCCCCTGGACACTGAAAAAATATCCTTCGCCAACCCACTTCGTCGTGACCTGAATCCGATTACTGTTTTACACAAAGGTTAATGACTGTACACGGATAATGACAAATTCCTAATCAGTGTTGTTCTCCATAAAAACAATAGTCCTTCTTCAACAAGTCTCTCCCATCGTTTCAACACCGTCAAATCTCTATTTCAATCCTACTTTACGCCCTTACTCTCGTTACCGTAGCTGCAAATTGCCATACAAGCCCTGCTTTACGGGATAGCAAAGGCAACAGAGGCTTTCGACCTTAATTGACTCGGCACGGGTAATTTTCAAGGAAAACACGTTTTAGCGAGTGACTGTCATTCCATCCGGAAAATCCGACATTAATTTAGTAGTATACTGCCTTTCGCCTGGAAAAGGGGCTTAAATTGTACCTTACGTAAAAGTCGAGGAGCTGAGTTTAATGAGAAACATATTTGGAGACAGTGTACATGAGGATCACATTTTACTGGCACTGTAGCACCTTCACCGCACTCAAAACGACCACTGTAAGGACATAATGCAGATTACAGCTGCAGATAGTGTGTCGGTGTCCATTCGTTAGTTCTACTTACAAGCAGGGGCAATAAGACCAAAGCGTTGGTTGTGACAGATGTTGGGAAATGTCTGGAGGTCTTCCTGCAAAGTCTTGAAAGTGTCCGTTGCCAGTGCGGGACCTTCTGGTCAGGAGTAAACCAGACACGTTAGCATTTCATACATAGGATGATTTGTGTCCTGCTGCGTATTCTGTGCTATATACTACCCTGCGTATCCTGATCTAGATATTGCCTGCTTTTTCTTCCTGGCCGGTTGGGTAGCCTAGTGGTTAAAACGTTCGCTCGTCACGCCGAGGCTCAAGTTCGATTCCCCACAAGGGTACAATGTGTGAAACTCATTTCTGGTCTCCCCCTCGTTATAGTGCTTGAATTGTGTGAAAAGCGGCGTAAAACCATACTCTTTTACTGCTTCGTGATCTGTCCTATATAGTCCCTGCTACATATTCCCAACTGTCTATTCTCCCCAAAATATTCACTGCTGTATATTTCTTACTTCGTATTCTGTCTTGTATATTCCTTGCTACCCCGTCCTGGCTACGTATTCTCTGTTATATATTCCCTACTACCTATTCCCCACTGGTATTACCTATTTTAGATTCCCAGCCATTTACTCATTACCATTATCAGCTGTAACATAATGAATTCTACGTATTCCTCACCTCGTATTACTCGCTACGTATTACATAAAGCGTATTCATGTTAATATGTTTCCTTATCTGCTCTATGTTGCCTGTTTGATGGCCCAACTATATAAAAACACAGTTGTGTATTCACTGTTGGACAACACAGCTATATATGCCCTGCTGAACAACACAGCTTCATATTTCCTGCTGAACAACACAGCTTCATATTCCCTGTTGAACAACACAGCCACATATTCCCTGTTGGACAACCCACCTACTTATATCCTGTTGGACAACATAGCTACATGTACGCACTCTCTGTTGGACAACGCACCTCTGTATTCAACGTTACATATTCCCTGCTGACCAACACCGCTTTATATTCCGCGTTGGACAATACAGCTACATATTCCCTGTCGGACAATACAGCGACATATTCCCTGCTGAACAACACAGCCACATATTCCGTGTTGGACAATACAGCTACATATTCCATGTTGGACAATACAGCCACATATTCACTGCTAAACAACACAGCTTCATATTCCGTGTTGGACAATTCAGCTTCATATTCCGTGTTGGACAATACAGCGACATATTCCCTGTTAGACAAACACAGCTACGATTTCCCTTCTGGACAACATGGCTACATATTCCCGGCTGAACAACACAGCTTCATATTCCGTGTTGGACAATACAGTTACATATTTCATGTTGGACAATACAGCTACATATTCCCTGTTGGACAACACAGCTACATATTCTCTGTTGAGAAACATGGCTATATATTTCCTGTTGTACAACATAGCTCTATATTCCCTTCTGGACAACATAGCTATATATATTTCCTGCTGAACAACACAGCTTCATATTCCCTGTTGAACAACACAGCCACATATTCCCTGTTGGACAACCCATCTACTTATATCCTGTTGGACAACATAGCTACATGTACGCACTCTCTGTTGGACAACGCACCTCTGTATTCAACGTTACATATTCCCTGCTGACCAACACCGCTTTATATTCCGCGTTTGACAATACAGCTACATATTCCCTGTCGGACAATACAGCGACATATTCCCTGCTGAACAACACAGCCACATATTCCGTGTTGGACAATACAGCTACATATTCCATGTTGGACAATACAGCCACATATTCACTGCTAAACAACACAGCTTCATATTCCGTGTTGGACAATACAGCTACATATTCCTTGTTGGGCAACACAGCTACATATTCCCTTTTGGACAACACAGCTACGTATTCCATGTAGGACATGCCAGCTACGTAGTCGCGTAACGCGATGGTGATATTCTGCTTGCATTCTACCTTGACGTTGGCACGCGGCGCTACAACGAGAAAACAATAAAACATAATGCTTTATGTGATGCATGGCTATTATTTCAATCTTAATTATGGAAGCCTGAAAGAAATCGCTTTATGTTTCTCGCCTACATATCCCCATGACATCGTACCATTAATGTAACCATGTTTGGGCTTTTAAACAATTTGCAAAGGCTTTGACCATTGATACACCAGTTGATGTACAGCTCACGTTGCCAAAGGTCCTTATTGTATTCCACAAGCTAAGTGAAAGGGACGTGGTAACAGTAATAACGTTCAGTCATATCAGTCGTGGTCAATATCCACTAATACTGAGTGGACATCCTTACTGTTGCAGGACAATTGAATCGCTAGTTCTAAAGTGCTGTAATATTGATATTACGATGTACAAGATACCATGGATTATGCGCCTGATAAGGTCATACTGCTCAACACGCAGACCGCGTTAATAGCCCTTGAAATACTGAAAACTGGGTCTGTAGGGGTCGTTACCACCATTATGCGTAGTAAATGTCAAGACAAGGACTCCACTCTTGATCCAGTCTTTAACTGATGATTCTCTTGAACCATGCTTCTCAGCTGTGTAATGATATTGTAAACCTAGCCCTAGTGACTAGTTGCATTTTTGCTGAATGTGTCACCATTATAAAAGACGCTCAAGTTAGCTGCTGTTGTAATGACTCTTAGCGCGTGTGTACTGATCTAAACATGATAGAACTTACATAGCTTGATAGAGGTTCTTCTTTTATGTACAAACAAACACACACAACATATCAGTTACAACTGATACGAGTTTTGCGCAATATTCGATCGTAAGTCATAAACACATTCTTATGATATAGTCAGAATCGCACAATAGATTCTGCTTTTAGTGAGATTTCTTATGATTTGGGAAATAATTTATTTTTCGCTTAAATAAAAGTTGATTTCTGAAGCTGCTGTATAACATAATGAATCGACAAACGTATCTTTTTTTAAGTCCATCATTTTGAAATGCAATTGAAACGCATTGTTTCTGTTTTATTTCCTTGTAACTTAAGCTAGAAATGACAATATGGTCCTGAGACGCCCCCCTTACACACACGCGCGCGCACTCTAACACACACACACACACACACAAAATGCACATGTACATACACACGCATACACACACTCTAACACACGTACACTCACATGCACACACACACACAAACACACACACACGCACACACACGCACACGCACACACACACACACTTTGGATTGAACGGCCCATCAAACTCAATGGTGTACACAAATTACGTACACCAGTTACCTTTCAGTTATTAACATTGATATATTCTATTTGTATCTTAATGCCATTTTCCGATTTTCTGGTATGAGCCCGTTTCATAACCAAACTTCAATACCTTAACATTTTTTATGTCTTGCGCTTCAAACATTGATTAAGTGTTATGAGTCGATGAAAATGGAATGGTTCAAATATCAAATGAGAAAACTTTCGTTAATATTTTTCTAGTAGTTTATTGAAGTCAGCTGAGAAGATTGCTCCGTTCTTTTTAAACACAGGTAACTAATCAGCCACATACACAATTATCATATCATACATGGTTTAGTCCAACTGGATTAATAGTTTTTTTTATGAAAAGCCGTCCCTTTTATCTGTTAACATAATCAATATTGTGTAACTGTAGAAACGTTGCAGCTAATGCAAAAACAATAAAATACCAGACCATGGAATGATGTGTTCGTTAACTGCCAGCATTGCAATGCCCTGTATTTATGCATATTCTGGGGACGAGGAATGTGGTGTTATTTCAATATATGATAACTTATGACAAGCAGCCATAAGGTTCTCCTTCAGCGAGTGGGGATGTGTTTTTTTCAAAATCCTTCATCTCATCATGAAAGACTTGCCGAAGACACTCTAGCTGCTGCCATGCTTCTGTATAACACACTACGTCAATTGCCGCATGTTCTGGTATCTAAGAAGTTCGTTCCTTCGGGACCAGAGGACTAATTAATGACTCTGGGCTTTTTCACGGTTGTCCATTTAGAGCAGAATTGGTTCGACCTATCATGTTTTAAAACCATGTTCAGAATTTGGAGATTCTGATTGGCACCATCTGACATGCAGTTCAGTCGAAATCGTTCATCAATATTTCAGTTCTCAAATATTGATCAATGAAGAATTCAAGTCATTGCAACGAATTTAGACTGGGAGCCAATTCAATTATTAAACTTTATTTTTCCCTCGTGAAACGTGAATTCGGATTTCTGCCTGCACTGGTATAACGAATGAGCTAAAGAAACGTACAAAAAGGGGATATGTTGTTTTATTCAATCAAACCTTATCAAGTACGCGTCTGGGATAAGCCAAAAACTTTAGTACAACGAGAGCAGCATTTGAATTCCTTCCTACCATGATGTCAACGTGTGCTGCAGAATTCTTTCTGAAAAAATAGTTAATTTTGATAGACGCTCTCGTGCCATCCATCTCATTGCTGGGTCATACGTTAAACGTCTGTGCGAGTCCGCTTTGAAAAATTAACGATTTCACACAAATTTCAACACGATAAGTGCGGTTTTTGACGTCAAGTTGTGTAAATCCGACACAGTTTTAAGAAGGGCTTGAATGTGATCAAAGGGCATTGTTAACCCCGGTGGCAGCGTCTGAAACTGAGAGTCCCAATGGGTTACATTTTGGCACTTGCATGATTAGGATTTCTGTTTCACGGCCAAAATAACTCCGGGACGATGAAGGTAAAAATTCAAAGTAATAAAAATCATTGGAATAATACATGTATATGAATTTTAAACTTGCTATCACCTTATAGGCCTTTCACACTTTTACATTACACTTTGGTACTTGGATGATTAGGATTTCTGTTTGGGACCAAATATAACTCCATGGTCGATGGAGAACAAAGTCAAACTCATCCAAATCATAAGAATTATACATCTATATGAATTTTAAACTTACAATCATTTTTGGTCTTTACACAGTTTATTAAACTTCAATAAAAAGTATCCGCTTTTCGCTCCGTTTGTGTTTCATGGTTTGTTTGTATTCTATCCTTGCACGTTTGACCATGCTCGCTTCACTCCCTTTCGGCTTTCCTCACCCAGTACGATCCTCACTCGTCGATCATACTTGTTAACTGGTGAAACTCACAGACTCGCCGTTCGTGAGCACTGGGTAAATATATTATCTATCTGTCGAATATATGGGACATAACATCAAATTACTGATGTTGTTATTGACATTGAATATATAATTATTTTTCTCTTAGGAATGAGTCAATGCCAATGAGATCCTTTTACCGTTATAAGTTCGGCGGATTGTGATCACTTGCAGTAGTACTAAAGCTCAACTAAACCATAGCATGGTGAGACGCGAACGAACGTTTTTCCTACTGTACTTCTCGTCGGAATTGACCGCCTCCGTGGTCTAGTGGATAGAGCGTCTTCACGGAGAGCGGAAGTTCGGTGGTTCTATCACCGACCGCATCAAACCAAAAAGACGTTAAAAGATAGTACTTATCTTTTCCCTGCCTGGCGCTCGACATTAAGGGATAACACAAGGACTGGTCGGCTCGGATTCAGTACACTGGGTCTCAGTGGGGTATCCCGCGGCATGATGCAAGCAGACACACACATGCACGTAGCTATATAGGTGCAATAATTTTGCGAAGTTAAATCCCTTTAACCGCACCTCACCTCGTCTGAATTGTGTTGAAGTGTGAACACGTTCAAAC
Organism: Haliotis rufescens; assembly: GCF_023055435.1. Taxonomy (NCBI): domain Eukaryota; kingdom Metazoa; phylum Mollusca; class Gastropoda; order Lepetellida; family Haliotidae; genus Haliotis; species Haliotis rufescens. The sequence goes on along the minus strand of NW_025964112.1, from coordinate 42,859,258 downwards.
TTTGTGCCACCCACACATTGCACCACAGACGACTGCTGATATTAAGTTACATAAAGTGTTTCACCAACGCTTTCAAATGGAATATTAGAAATCATGAGTACCGATACTGAGATGATTTATTTCAGATCACAAGGACGCCCACGGGGTGCTGAATTGCAACTCGTTACCTGATACTTTTAATCGCCAACTAGCTGTCAAATATCGAGATGCTGTGGTGTTTATAGCAGGAAGACGCCACGACTAAAAATGCAGTTCCTGTACATGTGTCCAAATTGACGTTAACGTTTGAAATTATGTCCAAAATCTATATTATCCACGGGGTATTCAATCTATTTCCATCACTAAACAGCGTCAGTGGGAAAAAGGCGTATTTACTACATCAAGCTAATTCTGAATTCAAACTTTCCTCGTAAAATGAAACCAATCACAGTTCCAGAGGGTTAACCAGAAAAAAAACATCCTCCACCATCTTTCTCCCCCAAAGTAAGATCTCTTACTAAACAAGTAAAGTTCCCCGAGCAGTGCAGTGTGTGTGAAGGGAATATAGATAAGCTTATCTCAGCTTTAAGGGAGCAGATACATGTGAAATGACGATTACTTGCCGATTTTTTATTGTTCCTCCAAGCAATGTTAAACTTGCCATCGGCTTGTTCCCAAACTCATTATTTGAACATCGCACCGCGCCTCAGACCAGCGGAACCGACGGGCGTTATGTCTTTGTTGGACCGTTTATCACGTTGTCTTTTGCTGTTATCTCCAATGTGCTCAGTTGTAGCTATTGACAATTTCATCAGTTTGGGACATGCGCTAAATGAAATTAGATTAATCTGAGATTTAAATTTGGCCTTGTACTACAGTAGTTTCTATGTTGCCGTGCAGGTTTCATAGTTGATTGACAGAGGAAGGTTGTTGTAGTCAGCGTTCTTCCGGGTTGTAAGTGAGTGAGTGAGTATGGTTTTTACACCGCTTTTAGCAATATTCCAGCAATATCACGGCGCTGGACACCAGATATTGGCTTCACACATTGTACCCATGTTGTGATTCGAACCCGGGTCTGCAGCGCGACGAGCAAACATTTTGACCACTAGGCTACCCTACTGCCCTACACGAATAACGAATATTATTTGGAAGTGATAAATCTGTTAAGAGAACATACAAAACCGAACGGTGACACCAAAATTTTGAGAAACGTTTGATAACGTCCGCCTTTGCATGTGTTTGTGACATGTGGCACGTGTGGTACAGGATACGTTCACCATTTCGTGGAAACCTGGTATCATCACTATTCATAATGGTCGTGGTCAGTGTCTGCCTCAGCGTCAAATGGAAGCGAGAAAATCCTTTCCATAATTATAAGCGATCTCCATTGTACTATTTTGACTATATCACAAGTACGTGTTAGAAAGGTCTGAAGTAATTTGCGGGTAAAAATATTCGTAAAATGTGAAAGTCTCTAAAACTGACAATTGTATCATTGAGTTTCCGTGCAAGATGTTGTTCAGCCTTTGATTCTACCTGATACATTATTGATATGATATTGATATTGATTATATAGCCTTGAAAAAGTAGATGGTTATTAACGTGTTCTTAGTTCGCGCCAGGTGAGATTTAAATCTCCTGCGATGTCACATTAGTTTAAGCGAAGCATGTCTCTCCAATATAGAGTGCCAAACAAAAATGAGAAAATATCACTATGAGGAGCTACGTACTGGCCTGGGGCTTTTTTGTGGTTTTTTTTGTTTGTTGTTGTTGTTGTTGTTGTTGTTTTTTGTTGATGTTGTTTGTTGTGGTTTTTTGGGGGGAAGGGGGCGTGATTTCACGAACACATGGTATCATCATCGAGTTTCCGTGATTCCTTCATATACTTTCCACCGCTATTTTACGCCCAATAGAATCTGTTTCGTCAGAAAATCTAGACTGGTTATTCTCTAGGGTTGGCTAGATATTTCATAGATGACGTTGAATAGTTGCTGATACTAAAAAATTGTCAACAGTATATTTTGAATATTTGTCAGAACTACACGTGGAGACGTTCAGAAATAATAACGTCGAATACTGTTGAAGTATTTAGCTTGGTCTGATAACATGTTCAGTGACTCAGTAGTGTTTACGTCGAATACTGTTGAAAAATTCACAAGCGCCCCGTACCATGTGGAAGCATTCAATAGTGTATCGCATCATAGTAATAGCGTCTACTACCATGTTATTGACATTTAATGGTGTATAATACAACAGTAAGGATATTTTAACTGTGTCTTCTATTGTATTTAATAGTGTCTAACACTACAGTGAGGGTATGTAACAATGTCTACTACTATGTTAATGGTATTCAATAGTGCCTGACACTATAGTGAGGACATGTAACAATGTCTACTACTATGTTAATGACATTCAATGGTGTCTAACACTAAAGTGAGGGTATGTAACAATATTTACTACTAATGGTATTCAATAGTGTCTAACATTATAGTGATTATATGTAACAATGTCTTCTACTATGTTAATGGTATTCAATAGTGCCTGACACTATAGTGAGTATATGTAACAATGTCTACTACTATGTTAATGGCATTCAATAGTGCCTGACACTATAGTGAGGACATGTAACAATGTCTACTACTATGTTAATGGTATTTAATGGTGTCTAACACTATAGTGAGGACATGTAACAATGTCTACTACTATGTTAATGGTATTCAATGGTGTCTAACACTATAGTGAGGACATGTAACAATGTCTACTACTATGTTAATGGTATTCAATAGTCTAAAACTATAGTGAGGACATGTAACAATGTCTACTACTATGTTAATGGTATTCAATGGTTTCTAACACTATAGTGAGGACATGTAACAATGTCTACTACTATATTAATGGTATTCAATAGTGTCTAAGACCAGAGTAAGGATATTTAACAGTATGTACCATGTTGATGGCATTCAATAGTGTGTCATACTTTGGTAAGGCTATTTAACAGTGTCTACTACTATGTTAAAGGCATTCACTAGTGTCTTATACAATAGTGATGGCATTTAACAATGTCTACTACTGTGTTATTGATATTCAATAGTGTTCAACAGCATGTTCAGACATGCACCAGGTCTCCTCTCATGGCAATCAACATGCGTGATGTGTAATAGTGTGTCATAAACTAATCGATGTCTGTCAGTATAACATTTTTTAATAATGTCTGCGTAGGTGTGCTCGTTATTCCATTAAACAGAACTGGATTACCCTCTGAGGCTCCAAACCTGGTCTATTTGATACATCCCTTCCGGACTTATATACTAGTCCCAGTATCTCTTTATTCTCAAACAAAAACTGTACCTCAGACAGTCAACCGGAACTGATTGTGTATTTCTGGCATGCTATTGAGGCTGATTATCGAGCTGTGTTTGTACCGAAATTATCCATAACCGTAATTTCTATTGTTGCTTGGTGTTTTGTACGATATTGATTTTCAATAGACTGCTCTGGCTACAAACACTGTGTTAGATCAACAGTTTTGTTTGATGGTTCAAAAGCCTATCTTATCTGCATTTCTCAGGTGTGACAGACGCCTTTGATGATGGCGTCGATGCAAAACGCCCAATGTCCTTATTACTCTTGGTGCTAAAAATAATTGTCCCCTGTCGTCGATTAACATTTTCCACCTGGAAAAAATAAAGCACCACTTACTATATAATTCCTTATACATAATTCCGTTCTTATTTAAGGCGTATCATGTATTAATTTTCTGATGGTACACTGTCCGCTGCTCTTTTGCCCTCCACGCCCTGTGGAGTCTGTTTCGGCGGATAGTCGAGACTGGTTGTTCCCTGGCGTTACCGTTTTATGTTTGTTTGTTTGTTTGTTTGTTTGTGATGTGACATACTCATATTGAATATAGAAACCGTAATCGATTATCCATAAACTGTTTTGCAATTGTTCCATGGCAATAGTTGTTGAGTATCCTTTCCATTGTTTGCCCTGCTTCGTTACAGCATATGATGTGAACCAGTACATGTTTCCATCTGGAAGAACATTCAGTGTCATTTTACCATTTTCCATCAGGTATCGATGGCAGACATTTATTGAACAAATTTACAAATGTTTTCAAAGGTTACCTTGAATAAAAGCCACAAAACCCATTACCATAATCATAAGAATTTCTACTAACAGCACTCGTCACAAACACATGCAAAGGCAAGGAAATTGTTCACCTGAAACAACACAGGAACATATAGTACTACTCAGGATATATGAAAAAGAAGAAGGAATGTGCTTAGCTTTTCCGCAGGTTTATATAGCACCAAAATAGAAAAAAATATATTAATTGAAACGATAAGTAATGTCATCTGCATGGTTAACGGTGAGTGACGTTACCAAGGTCTGCTTTTGTCAGGACACAATTAAATCAAATATCTTTGAGTTCGCACTTCAGCATGCTTGTTCCTACTGAGAAAATTCAATTTAGAATGCTTTGGAAAGAAATGAGACAGAGTGGTTTATCCTTCAGGTTGTCGTTTTAGTTTTTGTCCGAACAATACTCCAAATTGTTGATCGATCCTTCTATTTAACCCAAGGGCGACAGGAGACATGGAAGTTATAAGTGATCGTCATTTATCGATGAGGAAACATTGTACTTTTACTGATACCACTCTCATATTACTAGACAGGTCAAGGTCAGTGAATGTGCCTGTTGTACAACATGGTCAATCATACTTCGGTCATGGAATGTCAGGAGAAATCTTGCCTTTCACGATATGGGCTTGTAACAAGTAATAGATGGATGGATTGACGGAAGGATAGATGTAAGTGCTTAAACTACCACCGTGAAGTATAGCTGTGTATTGTTCAATATCTGCTCAAACCGACACAGTAAACCCTTTCCCAGAAATCATGTCGGAGCATGATAAGATATTGTGACTTTGGCCTGTTGGTCATCGTCAATCATCTAAAATACTCTGCTTCCGCAATTTCTGTCCTCACGCTATGTCTTGTGTGCCTGCCTGAGCGGCTTATATTGGACTGATGGTCTTGTGGTAACACAGTTATCCTCTCTGAACGGCCATGATCACATGTTCTTTGTTTGTACAGCTCGGAATCGATTGCAAGCCCCGGAGAAGAGCAATCTTGTAGAATTCTTGCAAAAATATTGGATATGAAGAACATGATACCATCGAAAATAGCAATCTGGAGTTACTGAAAAGTAGGTGCTGGCGTGATGCTTCTTACCTTTATCTAAAGTTTCTGTATTTATCTTCTATATTAAGAGGTGTCCTGGTGCTACCAATGGTTGGTATCTCCAGTCTGGTACTTTTTAATCTGCCTCTTACAATTACTGATTATGTCAACCCTGCATACCCGTGATCATGTTAAGTAACACTTGGTTTTGATCTTCAAATATGAATAACATGCATCGAACCCGATATACAATTTATTGGAATTCCAGCTTTATTATGAAATATTTTTAACGTAAAACATGGTAAACTTGACCAATCTTTTTGCACCTTTTCTCAACAAGATCAAAACAAAGAATGGGATACGATTGTCTCAAAACATATGTCCTCCTGATCGAGAAAATGTATTATTAGAATAAATACTAAAACCTTTACGCCTTTGGCCAACATGATCCAGGCGTATGTGTTTTCCTTAGGCCTTAACAGAAACGGTGTCCCCTATTTTTGCTCGTTTTATGTCTCGAGTTCCTATACCAAAAGATCCCTCCCTCCGCATTGTTCAATTCCTTCCAAGACTGTGAATGACGTCCCCGGCGCTATTGATTGCCATGTCATTCCTACGGCTACTTTGTCTTAAAGTGAGTCAAATAACAATAACCCAGCTGCCCAGACTCCCGGAGAGCATACCAGTTCTCACTTCAAAAGCTGTTTCAGTACTATGTATCAATATGATATTCACGAAGAAGTATATAATGCCATTAAGATAGAATATTACCTTTTACTATTTGTAAGCATCATTCAAAATAGACATCAGACATATGAGAAGCTGTTTGGCAAGTCAGAACGATACGGAATCGTTTTAAACGCTGGTCATATATTCACGTCAAACTTACGAGCTCTTTCGCAATCTTCAGGATGTGAGCGGAAAAACGGATTAAGGAACTTTTTTTTTGTCAATTCCGGAAGTTTTGTGCACTGTTGAAAGGAATGGTTGTAATATATATATATTTATATCTTAGATGTATGTGTGTTATGAAAATTTGTCTTTTTACCATCAACGTTTGTTATTCTTCAAGCTATAAGGTATCTATCGTTTGATCACAGGAGTAGCTGGATAGTCCAGTGGTCAAAGTCTTTCCTCGTCACTCCAAAGACTTGAGTTCGAATAACTGTGAACGCCACTCTTTGAATCCACAGCCGTGATTTTGCTTACATAAAGAAAGCGTGAAACACCACTTTTTCATTAAAATCAGTGAAACTAAAACTTGATCAAGAATCGGAAAAATAACGTATATTCTTCTTTGAAAATGTTATCCACAGTAGACTAAAGTACCATGACTGATATTGACATACGGTGTTTTTCACCTTCCGAATTTGCATCGTTTATTGTGTGTTTTCATGGATCATGGTCATCTTAATAGTAAAGGGCGGTCGGGTAGCCTAGTGGTTCGCTCGTCACGCAGAAGACCCGGGTTCGATTCCCGACATGGGAACAATGTGTGAAGCCCAATACTGGTGTCGCCCGCCGTGATTGCTGGAATATTGCTAAAAGCGGCGTAAAACTCTCACTCGCTCACTCTATAAATAGTAAAACAATGGGTGATATTTAAGATAAATATGTGACTTTATACACATATGACATTCCGACCAGGAACGTAGGTCAGTTTACCAAGCTCTTGAAATTTAAGTGAATACAATTCGATACAATTCTCGGTAACAATTGAATCTGTTTGGGAGCTCTAGAAGAACACTGGCAGATGGTTCAATGCACCAGCATAGTGTGAGTTCAGTATCGACCTCAAGCGTTGCACCCAATCATCATGGCACCACTTAAACGGGACACATTTGCACATAGCAATGGCAATACACACCTTCCGGGCTCCAGTTCGTTAAGATGAGATATTTTAATAAGAGAGAAAGAAAATACAACTCTGCATCATCAACTGTCAGTAAATCAAGTAATCAATAGTCAGAAGAAGAAAGATAAGCATTTCAAAAGTGTGTTTGTGTTGTTTTTATTTTCGTTATTGAATATTAAGGTGAAAACATTCACTTACACATTCATTTGGTTGTATTTTATTTTTTATGATCAAATAGTGTGTTTCGTTTTATGCAGGTCTTCAGCGACCCATGCTTGTCCTAAGAGACGGCTATCGGGATCGGGTGGTCAGGATCACCGACTTGGTTGATGCATGTTATCGTATTCCAATTGCGTCGATGCTCATGATGTCAATCGCTGGATTTCCTGGTCCAGAGTCGATTATTTACAGACCGCCGTCATTTACCTGGAGTATGGCGTTAATCAATAAACAAACAAACAAAAAACGTCATGTTTGTGTGCGTACATGTAGCTATTCGAAATATGCACTGCCACAGTTTGCCTATGAGTTGGCAATAATGTGTATTTATGTTTAAACGCAAGCCTCCATACACTCGACGCATGCTCAAAGTGCTACAGTTAAACAATAACAATCACTTTATATAGATCCTAAAGTGGTATGTGGCACAGTGCCCCCAACAGCTTCTCCATCTATGTATCTGCCTCCTGCAAGTCATATGCTTCACGGAAAGATGTTTTTTGAGTGAATTAAATGTTTTAAAAAATTGATAGGAATAGGAAGAGTACTTCACAGACGTAGTTGGCCAGTTGTGAAAGATTTGTATCCATAGCTATTGAACAGGCAATTGGCGTAAATCTTCTGTTCGAAGTCATACTTGTGGCTTGTATCGATTGATATAGGCCTACTGTCTATCTTTGCGGATGGAACTTGTGATCTGACTTATGTAATGTATTTTAAATAAGGCCCACGTTGCGAGAGTCCCTTTGTATAACAACCATGTTCTTTGCACTGGACCCCGTGGGTGTTGTTTTTAGGATGAATAAATTCCAAGCACCCCATGCTTGCCGCAACAGCAACTACAGAGGTGACTTGGCTGATTGCGAGTCATCGAGCCCCAATCGTGTGGATCGATCTTCATGCTTTCAGTGTGCCTGGTCCAGACTCAATTATTTACTGGCCGCTGTGATATAGATGGAAAATTGCTGACTTGTCCAACATTCGCACATTTCCCCTCCTTTCTACATTTCTGTTTATTCGGTTTATTCTTTCTCGTGTACTAGTATTTACTCGTGGCTGAGATTTAACTGGAATATTGCTGACTTTCTCCTTAGACCAACATTCGCGCGATCACTCACTTTTCGCATATTTCTCGTTATTCGATTTCCAATATTAAAAACCCACAAAGATGTAAAACTTTTTTAATCACGCGAGGTACATATATGCAGTTAGACATAATTCTATGGTAAAACAACGATTAGAAAATATCATCCTACTTGACGCCGTGCCCATGACACACACACATTCTCGACATGCCCGGGGCAATGAGTGAAAGGTTAGCAGACAGGGGACAAAGTAGTGTTTAATCCCATCAAATTGGCTGATCAATAAGTCATCCATTTGAGCTAATAAATGTAAACACTGTGATTGACATGTCTGGTGATTGATTTTATGGGTAGTTGCATCAATGTGACCTCAACGTGTTGGCGGTCATAGGTTACCAAGTCCATTCACACCATCAGAAAATGGCTAATTCCACTTACAAACTATGCAGATTTAATTAAGACAACTCGGGAGAAAATAACCGTGTCTACCTCTCGTTAATGTCAAATACTCATCAAGGGCTTAGGCAGCATCGCCACAATGTCTATATATCCGTATATGCCCAAACGGTTCTGTAACAAACCATTTGTGCCGGTCACGTTCACATCTCGTTATGTTGGCTTTGTGACAACTGGATCAGGACTAAGGCCCTACAAGTTGAACTAGGTCATTCAGGAATGTCAAAAATGTTGCCCCTTGAGTTGTGTGTAGGAGTCGAGATGCTTAACTATGTATGAGAACAGACCAATAACACGATGTTCCAAGTCTTTGGCATCGATCCTAAAGTCCGTCGCATTTTGCGGAGAAGATGAGAACCATAGATTTCATCAGGATGATTGGGGAATCAGCAGCCATAGCCACACCTAGGATTAGATGACAAATTAGAATGACCTCGTCATGAGGCCAACAATTCCCCTTATTTCAACCAGCTGACATCAATTAAGATGTGGATGGAGATGTTGGCAACATCCTTTTAGCGGTTATTCTAGATTACATCCTCTGGCTTTAATCATGCAACAGTGTTTGAAGTGTTTGGCTTCAGTAAATGAAACCTTTGGAGAAGGAGTAATCTACTTGGGACAACCCACATCTTGATGTGCCTCTTGGATCAATACATGAAATACAGAATGGAATCTAGATGCAGCCATGGTCAAGACTAGTGATGTCAATGACGGTTTCCAGTTATATGGTTCGCAACAAGCAGTTATTTTAATAAGCCCAGGTTTCAGGGATCAATCTGAGAAAGACGATGAGTGAAAATGTTCTAAAATAAGCTGACAATTTTGTAATAATTCTTTTAGATCTTTTGGGGAAATTCTGTCGTATATCTTTGATCATTTGACATCATAATAACATATCTAAGTACACGTGCTGTGATTTGGATAAATAATATGTTTCATTTGCAAATACTTCTCTTTTAGGTAGATCATATATGTTCTGTTAATGGCTGTATATAAAAAAAATATAAATGTTTTCATGTTCATCTTAAAACGAACTATACCTCCTCTCATTGGAACTATTATTATGAAATAATTGTGAAATGTATTAAACATATTACAAATTTTCGCCCAATCAAATTCAACTTCCTGAAGTCAAATAAGTGATAATGGGAAGAAATTGGAAACCAAGATTCTGCTAGGACAGCCCACATGTACCTTCCAACCCCAAGTGCACGTTGTCCTATTGTGATATATTGTTATCTTCGTGGTGAGCTACCTACTCTACGTTATATTACCTTGGCATCTGGCACATTAATATAGGTTAGCAGAATGCTCACTTAGCTGTCACTTTAAGAGGATCATCCTGACTCCCCTCTCATGACTACCTCTGCCTGACCCACTTTCCCCGAGCTCCTGTTAAATCGATTTCACTATTTCTCTATTTTGTGAACGTCTCGTATATTCTGAAGCCAATATTTCACTGCGTAATTTTCACCAATGTTGCTTATATATGTGGCCTGTGTGATTGTTAGGTTGTTACTTCTGTTTAAATATGGTTGTCAATCACCAAGGTATTGTTTGTTCTGTGATCCTTCTGATGAATGTTTGCCCCGAATATGACCCTTGGTTTTCCAGCAAAATTACCACACTGGGTTTCTTGAATGTTTTCAGCGTTTCAGACCAGCATCACTTAGGTCTTTCCCTCTCCAAAGACATAACTGGGGCCGTGACAGGGTCCGTTGGTCGTTGATCAAATACAAACATTCTTCGTGATAATTAAGGATCCGTGGTTAGTCAGCACTATACCCGTGTTCGCGGATTTCACCAAAATGGTAAACATCTACGATTTGGACTGTTGGTTTCCCTCTTACAGAAAACTGACACGCAGTGATACAACTGAAATACTTTCCAAAGCAACGTAAAACCCAACTCACTGACTCACTCTTACGAGAGAAAATTCTAGTAAAATATTACTTTTCACGCGACTGATAAGCAAGACGTATAGACAGTGACTGCATCTCATGGACATCTGTAGGTTGAAGCAGGTTCCGGTCTGTCTGTGGTAGTGTCCATTCACCTCCTATATTCTCCTATCCGGTACTATCTCGGCATGTCATAACGTAATGTGTCCACGACTAATGAAGCCTTTGTCCTCCTCGGCAGAGCAGCGTTACGTCGACGCGGCGTTTCATGACGTCAATCAGAGCAAACTTGTACGGAAGTAATCCATGCATATGATATCTCGCAAACACAGAGACTTGGCATGCCTCATGCTCTTGGGCGTCCTTTCCGTTAAAGATATCACGGTGATCTTTCTCTGAAGACAAGGATTGAGTGTTCAAAATCAAGTACTGACCTTTGGGAGTCGTTGGTGTTTTTCTATATTTTCCATCTTTTATTTCAGCCATGTGAAGCGCGGTCTTGCAGTGATTCTACCAAGCATCAGATATTAAAATCCAGAATCTCAACGTGTCTTCAGCCCGGTTTTCCGGAGCCCAGAATGCAATGTCCTGCATGAGTCACATCATCGTCAGGGCCATGTACGTACTCAAGCGTCTCTTCAGGACGGAGCAGGCGGACACTAAAGCCGAGCAGGACCAGAGTAAGCTGGTTCGGAAAGTCGGCAGGAAAGGAAAAGGGAAGGGAAACTTCAACATGCCGTGTGGTGTGGCGGTCACCAAGGCTGGTAAGTCCTCTGTCAGCTTTTTGGGCTCCATGTCCGTTTGTGGCCGGGATAAGCCGACTGGATACGGAATGGGGGGAATGCACACGATTGAAACAGGTTTTGTTGACTCGGATACCTTTACCTTTTTGAGGGCCCGTGGGGATTTTGGTTTAGAAGTGGTTCCCCCCTCAAATGAAATGGTTGATTGCGTGTCATCGTCCCTCGTTGGCGTGGGACGTTGCTCATAATATCACTCACTGGTTTGTCTTGCCTATAAAGAGATACAATCCGCTCACTGAATAGAGCTGCATCCTCTTATCATGTCATGTCATATGGGTTCAAATCCCATATTCTCCCCGGTATCTCAGTGCCATTCTCGTGCTCGTTCTTTCACCGAAGTGGTGAACGTTTTTTTACCTGCGTCACGAAAGGTTTTCTTCCCAAATTATCATTAGCCGATAATCCTTTATGTTTCTGACCTACAACATTCCTATCTCGTGCATTCCAGGACAGTATTGATCTCCATTAGCCTTAAATCGTTGAGTTGCACCCATGTCTGATGGTGGCTAAAAAAAAAACGAACAAGAAATGGTTATTCGATTGTGATGTATTTAATACGGGTATCATAGTTGTGTTTTGGACCTTACGTTTGCAGTGTTTCGGCGACTGTTTTCTGCTAAGTAACGTTCTGATAACTTGTTTAATTTGTTTTATCAAGTCCATCTTTCAAGTGTTCTTTTGCGGGTAGTTTTGTACCGTACATGGCGAGTAGATTGGGGACCGTACATGACAAGTAGATTGAGATCAATATTCTTAGCGTAATGTACTAATCTCTTCCAAGAAAATCAAGATGGTATAATTTGACTATATAATATATTTTACATATGTGGCAGTACAAGTAACGTCAGAGGTGATGTCTTTATATTTTGGGGGTTTTTATTCATTGCACTGACAATAGGATCCTGGTTCGCTTATATCAGGAACTCCAACTATACAGATCTTGAAACGTTACCTAAATTCCTTCAATGAACGGTTGTGGTGAAGGTGTCCACGAGTAAACTGTTCTCTTAAGTTCTTTTAAGTAATGCAGCAAAACTATTGTTCATCTGAATTACACCAAAGCCAGCTGCCTTTTATCGATGTTCATGTATACATTAATTTGTTGCTGAAATTCCAAAAAGGATTGAGAAAAATTGTGTCATCCAACTAGGAAAATCGCAACGTGAGTTTTGTTTCGTGCACACGCCATTTGACCTTTTTCGACGCTGAACGATAGATCCGTGGGTTAATACAGTCGGCAGATCAATAGAGATAGAATAATGTTGTTTAAGTAGTAGACGCTATCAAATATCTTATGTCGTATTTATCTTTTTACCCTAAAGCTTCGAACTGATGCATTGGAGAACTGCATTTTGATTGGTCAGAATCTCTGACATCTACTGCCTAATGCTTTGTGCATTTGAATGGCTGGTTAGGTAAAGATGTTTACTAGGCACATTACTGTCACTGTGATACAGTTTTGTACGTTTAAATCTAAATATGATGGCGCGTTACAGTTTAAAAACAATTTATCTTAAATCGCTAATTGTTAAATTTATTTTATGTAACTGAATATGAGTGTACAATGTAGGGATTGTATAACAGAAACAGGCACTATACACAGTTTATCCCATAAATTTCATGTTTAACGAGATAGATTTGATTGTAGGGATTAAACGTGTACTCGTTGACACTCAAGATCGGACGAAGTGGACATACGTGAGCAACTTCATCACCATGAAACGCTTCACGCATCATGGAATGAGCTCACGTGATCCATCGCCAAGTCAACAAGTACACGTTTGAACCTTGATTAATCCTTGATTGAACAAACCCGTTCCACCTTCAGGCACAGTCGCTGCTTCCACATTATTCCGCAAACCATGACACATGATAAGTGTTTGTATATGCACCTGGAATATAATTAAGCACCACAAAATATATATTTCCATATAAAAGAGCAAGGTTTTTAAATTGCCTGATGCATTGTCCTTATGGCGATACACACTTGTGTTTGTTTAAAGTGTCATAGGTCATGACCCAGTCCTTGCGACCACCTGGAGCTACCTAGAGTTCTTTCAATTTCGCCAGGTATCGGTTGTACATTGGACATTTATCAAAACCAGGTCAATGTAATGTGTACATATTTCCGCAAGTTCAACTTTATGGATAACAACTTCTGGTTTGTTAGCGACCTTTCGAAGTAGAGTTTTACACCGTTATCAAGCTGGAGTACTACAGCGTACGAATCTATTCTAGCTTGATAACGGGGTAAGAATCTGCATCGATACGACGCTATATGCAATACAGCAGAAGTTGTTATCCATAAAGTTGTATGTTTTCTTACTTAGTAGTAATACTCACCAACTTCTAGAATGCCAATCAAACAGTTCCGCAAGATACAGGGAGTTCGGAATATATGATAACTGAAGGAATGGTACTTAACCGTTTTCTATGTGTATGTAATGATAATTTGATTTGAAGACACATGTCATCAAACCTACCATTCGTCCATTCCAATACTCTGAAATAGTTCACATGAACTACACAAAATATAACAAAAAGTGCAAAGTCCACTGTTAACAGTTCATCAAATGATAGCTGTGCAACTGTGATACAGTTTGGTAAATAATACCCTTTTTCTTGTAGTTGGTCCTCCATAGGGATTTCGGGTTAGAATTGGTCCCCAGCAACTATTGCTGTTCTTAAGAGTTGACTAAATGGATCAATGGTCCGGATCGATTATTTTCAGACCTCCGCCATACTGCTGGAATTTTGCTGAATGCGGCGTTAAACACAAAAATAACAAGTGATAGTTGGCCGTTTTGTGAAGAAAGAGACGTTTTGCTATCTCAGGGGACTCATTGTGAATATGGGACCGACGACTAACACTTGCCCCCTCAATAACCCCCACCACCCACCTACAACAACACAACCCACTCCCACACCTCCTCCTCCTCATCATCATCATCATCACCATCATCATTTGCGGGGCGGTCGGGAAGCCTAGTGATTAAAGCGTTCACTGGTCATTCTGAAGACCTGGGTTCGATTCCCAACATGGGTACAATGTGTGAAGCCCATTTCTGGTGTTCCCCGCCGTGATATTGCCATATTATTGCTAAAAGCGGCGTAAAACCATACTCACTCATCATCTGCATAACTTAATTAACGACCAAGGTACAAGACACATTATTGTATCACTGTGACTACATTCTAGTCCGTCTCCCAGACCCTAGAGAATAAATTTAAAAGGAGTGATTGATTTGGCAAGTCTAGATTGCCTCAATTAAGAATTGTTCGGGGTTCTTTTTGCGTTTTATTATTTGTTTTGTAGACATATAGTTTTAATTAATAGAACTTTATATACTCAGTATAACTCCATTCATATCCCCGGCAAGACGACATTACTAATTCAGATTACGTTGTTTCAGGCGACATCGTCGTGGCCGACACGGAGAACCACCGGATACAGATATTCTCCCCGGAGGGCGTGTTCAAGTTTAAATTCGGAGTAAAGGGAAGTAAACCGGAAAACATGAATTACCCAATGTGCATTGCCATGACAACGGATGAGTGCATAGCATTGACTGACAGTGTTAATGCGTGTGTCAAGGTTTTCTCGGTGACTGGGGTATTCAAAGAAAAGTTCGGAGGGAATGATGTGTTCGAGTTTCCCTACGGAATAGCAATCAGCCCCGACAACTACATTACGGTGACGGATATATGTAAACACTGTGTCGTGGTTCTCTACCCGAGTGGGGGTGTTAGCCATACGTTTGGTTGCTATGGCGACGATGCCAGAGAATTCGACCATCCTTATTTCGTTGCTGTGAACAAAAACAAACAAATAATCGTCTCAGACGCTGGCAACAGCGCAATAAAAATCTTCCATTTCGAAGGAAAACTGCTGCGCACGTTTTCTCTGAACGAGTTCCGGTTACCGGCGGAAGAAACGTTTGTGTCACTCCAAGGCCTATGCACAGACACCGATGGAAATACTATTGTTATATGCAACAGTACAGTGTATATTTTGACCAAGAATGGACGCCTCTGGGACATATTCACTCCAAAAGACGGACTTTCGTCGCCTAAATGTGTTACCTTCTCTCCTCTGGGCAGAGTCGTTGTGACTCAGTCAAACTTTGACGACCGTCACGAAATGTGCATTTATAGGTACAACGTTGAAGATTACAAACCTTTGAATACATTAGTATACTATGCTATTTCTATTTAATGCTTGTTGATATAGTGTAGTATTGCTTAGAGTAGTGAAATACTAGCTGCCTGTAGACATTATACTGAAGAATGTGCCATACAAGGGACAGTTGTTCTGATCATTGTTGACAGTGACTGTGACGTCATTGGTTTGTTTCAAATATATACACGCAGTCGAACCTCGTTGTCTCGGATGTGCCGAATCCCGGTTGTGTCCCGTTTCAGCAATCTCTTACACAGTATGTACTGTTTTAACCCGGGTGTGTCGAACTGGATGTGTCGAATATACCGGTTGCCTCGAATATATTCGAGACAACGGAGTTAGACTATATTGCATTATACCTATTTCTATTTCGAATGTTTGGACGTGTGTTATGTGAATATTATTATGCCTTTCTATCCACATTATATACATTTTATGTGATTGTTAAATACTTTTACATGTAGATACAAAGTTACAAGGTACAAAATGTTAAACTTAGCATATACCAAATGATAGCAAATAGTTGGTATGGCGTGTGTGAACGAACTGTGACCAATATCATTAATTCTTATGAATATGATTATTATATATGTATTGAATTTGCATGCCTGCCATGAATCAGACAAGACTAACAGAGAGCCATTGAAGGTATTTGACAAAGTTTAAGCATGGGTATGTTTAAAGCTGTACAACGTTACAATATTCTCAGGCCTTCTATGTCCATCTTCCCGAGACAAGGGAGTTGTCAGTTTCCACCCTTGCCGAACGAGACTGGAATTTCGGAGTTACTTTTTAGCTGGATTAACGAGTCTAGCCATAGTCCAATCAATATCGCGTAACGAAATCGACATCCGGTTTGTAACCTGCAGTGCTGATTTCAGTCGATTGCAGGATTTTAAAAGCATGTGTACCGTCAACTCGGCGTTGACAGATATTTACCAAATCGCTACATGTTCTTGATCAAGGTGCTCAAGTAATTTGATGCACTTCGCGAGGAAATACTCGTTTTATTACAATATACATCTTGATCATCGATCAGATCGTCTTGACTGGGGCCGCCATTTTGTTTGAAGCAAATGGAAGCAATATAATAGGTGGACTCTGATTGGTCAATAGGAGGGACATGACTCGTAATAGCCAATGTTGGCGCTACGATCGAGCCTTGAAATTCCAGCCCAGTTAGGCAAGGTTGAAAACTGGACTTTTAGAATCAGTTAACTCCCTTGCCTCGGGACGATGTCTATATGACTCGTAGCTAGAAATGTGATCTGTCTCCTGTGAAACAAGTTTGAAAGATGGAAAGGTGATTTTGCTTAACTGTTTTTTACCATTTTTAACATATTCACATTGGCAGACCGAGTTCATTGGTGTGGTTTGTCGTTATTTACAAATATATTTCACAGCTCGAATAATCAATATTGCATACAACAGGACGTATGAATATATACAGACAACAATGTCGACCGAGGGAATGACCAAGATATGGGTAATTAAATTGATTTTATGAGCGCTTCAGTCCCAGAAGTCACAAGAACAATCAATACTGTAAAGTCCCTGTTATCTCTTGATTTAGCAGTGGTGCTGTTTATACCTACAATAGTGCAAGCATTCATACAGGCACACAACCACCCCACCTTACATTCAGTTCCATACGACTGTTTCCATGAAAGGCATACACAAACTAAGGGTGGATCCAGCATTTGTAAAAGGGAGGGGTCCAAAATATCAAAATCCTCTCTCAGTTTGGGGGTGGGGAGTGGGGATGAGGTGATTGTCTACAACATACTACATTTGGTTTTCAAAAGGGGGGGGGGGGGGGGGGGGGGGGTCCTCCCTTATATGCAAACACAATGAAGTTGATATTGTTGACCTACCCCTGCATTAAGTCTCTGCTTCGCCATAGACTGAAGAACGATTTACTTCAACCGACAACGCGCCATAATAGGTAATGTGTCAGCATTATATACATGTTGGACGAAAACATTTCCTGAAGTAATTAGTCTTTTTATCTGCTTTACTCAGCATCACATGATTCCTCTTGGTTATCTTCTTTCTCAGGAAAAGGATGATGCTGTTTTGCTTTTTTTTATGTGCAGGTGGACATTGCCTTGAAATATTGATTTTGGTTATTACTACGTGTTCCACACACGCGCTGGGGGAACGCAACCATTAATATGCATTTTTTAATAATTTGTTTCGCAAGCTTGTTGTGGAACAGAAATTGCTGTTAAGCTGTCGGGTGCATTCAGTTTGCACATCTGCATGCCTCCATGAACCTACTTAACCAGTCAAACAAAATAGCACAAAATACATGTACAGTAAACTACGGTTATAACGAAATCAAAGGGACCACTTATTTTGGTTCGTTGTAACCGTAGTTCGTTATAAGCATATACACAGCAAATGGACGGGATCAAACACATTTCGATATATCCGTCAGTTTGTTATAAGCGTGTTCGTTATAAACGTAGTTTAGTGTATGTACCAGTGAGCCTAACTTCTTAACCTTAGATATTGCTAAACCGAATCTCTATTACTAATATTTGTGATAAGTGGAGTCGAAATAATCGTCTATATTACCTAGAAGAGACCAATAACAGGGGAAGCAGTTTTTGGAAAATGTCACAATGACGTTTATTTCTTGTTTCACGCTGATTGGCAAAACCTCGTGTATTGTTTCTTCTTTTCATGATTTGCGAAACATCTTGGCAGTGCATTATCTCGATTGAAAACGACGCCATAGATTGTTCATGAGTTCACAAAATATTTTTATGCAACGTATCAACAATTGATTGAATTGGTCGACAAACATATATTTTTCTACGTTGTATCCCAAAGTGTTAACGGTAAAATATAATAACTTTTCCAAACTCGGAATTACGTAGTATTTACCACTCGTGAAGGAGGAATTAATTCTTGGCCTGATCAACCGTAATTCCTTGCGGCTTGTATAAATAGTTTCTAAATGGAATACTCACCATTTCATAGGTCTCGATAATTAGCATGCTCTGATATTCACCACAAAGCAGAGGGTATATCTCTATGATTACTGTAACTCCATGTAAACATAACCATCAATATACTGGTGTACATTTGTACTGTGACATATATTAAAATATTGGCGTACCATCATTGTCAAGGCGATATCAAACGGCCTAGACGTCATTCACGCATCTACCTTCCCGAAGAAAGACTGCTGAGCCTTTGTCAGTTCAAGGGACGTAACTCTGTAAGGTTTACACCTTCCACCATGTTGGCACACGGGGTTTAATCACGATTGCTCACATTTCATCTACTCTCAGGTCTGTCCTCGACACTATTAGTCGGATTAAGTATTTTTGTATTACTTGGTTTATTTCGGTTTAAAGAGGGGAGTCTGATGATTATTTTCAGTCATGAAAAAATGAAAGAGCCAGTTTGTGAACTAAGGAAGCATTTTCTTTGAAAAGGCATGTTAGAGTCTTTCCACATTGTTTTCGACAAAATATGTAATCCAATCTTTTAGAAAAAGATTTACATTCAGAAAAGCAAACATATAGGCGTCACTATTTAAAATGAGAAATGTGTTTCTCCTTGGGAAGATGTCGTGAAAACCCATTCATCCGGAAACCCCGTTCCCACTGAAGTAACATTGATTTACGTGTTTCCAAATAAACCAATCAGGTTCTGAGTTGTATATATTTATGTATAGTTGTTCAGAACATTATTTGTGCGGAAGGCGGGTTTCCATATTTGCAGGTTTCAGACTAACGAGGTATACATATGAACAGGGTTCGGAGTGACCAGGTTTTTATATATATAGGGTTCGGTCTGACCAGGTTTCTATATAAACAGGGTTCAGATTGACCAGGTTTCCATATATACAGGATTCGGACTGACCGGGTTTCCATATATACAGGATTCGGACTGACCAGGTTTCCATCTATACAGGGTTCCGAGTAACGAGGTTTCCATATATACAGGGTTCAGGCTAACGAGGTTTCCATATATACAGGGTTCAGACTGACCAGGTTTCAATATATACAGGGTTCAGACTAACGAGTTTTCCACATATACATGGTCCAGACTAACGAGGTTTACATATGTACATTGTTCAGACTGACCAGGTTTCCATGTATACAGGGTTCAGACGCAAAATGTTACCATATATACATGGGTATGATTAACGAGGTTTTCATATGTACAGGTTTCAGATTAACGAGGTATCCATATATACAGGACTTTGATTAACGAGGTCACTATATGAAGTGTTCAGATTAACGAGGTTTTCAATTATGCAGGGTTTAGATTTTACTGAAGTTTGAATTTCTTACTTCCGAATATGTTAATCCCCCGCTTCAGAAACAGTTAAAGGCAATGACATGTGAGCCCATTGTTGTTGGTGGTCGTTTCGAAGCAAACTATTACAATGCCATTGTCAGTAAATCAATTCACACTACTGGGCAAAATAAAGTATACACTTCAAAACTGGTTTTCACTAAAACATTAGAAACGTTTTGAAAATAGTCGCCGAAACACTCGCAAACTTAATATCCACAACATAACTTTTATACCCGTATACATCACCATCCAATAACCATTTTGCTTGTTTCATTGTCAGCTACCATCAAACATGTAGCTATACTTTCTTTTGTCCGGCAGTTTACTTGTGAATTTCCTAAGTTGGTGTAATTATGCATGACGTTAATATACAAGACTCATTGTCATGGTGCAATCATACGCTTATCAATGTATGTCCTTATGTGCAACATATTGGCATTCGCCACAACCGCATTTGCAAAATCTTGTTCTACTGAAAGTTTACTTCAACATTGTCCAAATACATACATATTCTGCATTTGTATAAAAGAATTCTAATTTCTGCATACTTAGACGTTCAATTTAATGTTAACTTTCGGTAACATCCCGATACAGCTTATGTCCAGTACCAATCAAATAATCCTTATATATATATTAAACATTTATGCCTTGAGGCAATCAATGTTTCGCTTAACTGTACATATATGTATATTGTATGGCCATGTTCGCACTGCCATTCGTGAAAATGAGTCCTATGATTCTCAACACAACGAGTATCACTTATTTAGCCCGATGTTCACAGCGTTTCATTCATGTGCTGAGTGTTCTTAAGTGTTTTGACATTTTATTGATGCTCCAAGTGCTTATGTGCTGAAGTGAATGATGTTCTTCATTTTGTTTGTACAGGACTTTTACACACTTGAAAGGTATCTGTTAATCTTTTGCGATAAAGGTTTCTTATTTCAACTGTGTTGTTTTGTGATGTTTTGGCATTGTATGTCAGCTTAACATTGGGTTAAACACGAATATGCTGTTCTCTGCGTGAATTCAGAAATGACATTTAATAATATATTAATAAGAAGAATTTGATGAGTCTGTTCAACACATTGTCAGTGGATGCCCAGCTTTGGCACAAACACAGTATCTTAAGCGAAAGGATGGAGTGGTTCGATCCTTTTATTGCCGTCTTCGCCATGCTTATGGTTTTGACACAAAGGTCCATCCATGGTTCGACCCTGAATATGTAGAGGGCGTCAAGGAAAATGATAAATACAAAATTCTTTGGAATGGGGCCCGTAGCCTCAGACTTATCCGGGCCAACAAACCTGATCTGGTCCTTTTTGATAAATCCAATGAAATCATTTATATTGTTGAATTTTCTGTCCCTTTTGACACTAATGTCATTCACAAGATTCAGGAAAAGACATAGCAAATGTGCGGACCTCGCTTTCGAAATGGCAGCCTTGCATCCCTAGTACCAAGTTGTCCGACTCCCCATTATCCTCGTGAGTTAGGTTTGGTACCTCGCAATCTGTTGACTGGCATTGGGAGAGTACCCGGGTCTGCTACCAGCCTTTCTGTCAATCTGGGTAATGCAGAAGGCTGCCGTGTTGGGGTCTTCACATTGTCCGAATAGTCCTGGGTGGATTTGACTGGGCAGCGCTTCCCAGGAGAAGTCCCATTCGCTGTCTGGTCTGCGTGTAGAGGAGGCAAGGGCCCTGAGCTGACGATGAGCCTCACCAGCCTGACTGTGCCAGGGTCACACAAACCCTCTTTGCTGTATTTATTTGTTTTAATCTGTAAATAATAATAATGATTGAAACAATGTCGACCAGCCGCTTTGGTGTCATTTCGACCAGGGTACACTTTTGTACATGTGAGTGAGTGAGTGAGTGGTTTAGCGCAGCTTTGAACAGTATTTCAGTTACATCCCAGTGTGTCAGTTTAATGTGGGAAGAAAGCCAGAGGTGATACAGGTCTCAGACGTTTACCACATCGGAGAAACCCACGAGCACGGGTACGGTGTTGACAAACCTATTGATTACCCGAAATTACAACGTCTGGACACGGAACACTTTCGTCGCGTAGAGTAGAAACGTCAACGGGGTGACTATGCTCAAGGATCAATTGCCCATTTTCAGTCAAGGTTCAGTCAAGATATTGTAATGCATGCTGGTTTTGAAATTGTGACATTGATATAGACGCCTTTTTGGGCAATTTGATTTTTTTCTTTAAATTTCAAGATACTAAGTTGAAATTTCAAGATACATACTAATTAGAATCGTAAGATAATGATCTTGAAATTTCACGATAAGTTGAAATATCGACTTGTTACCTTGAAATTTCAACTTATGTATCTTGAAATTTCAACAAAGCATCTTGAAATTTTTACTAAGCTTCTTGAAATTTCCTAATAGCATAGCATAGGTACTAAGTTGAAATTTCAAGTTATAATCTTAAAATTTCAACTTCTTATCTTGAAATTGCAAGATTGTTATCATGAAATTTCAAATTAGTATGTATCTTGAAATTTCACCTTAGTATCCATGCTATGCTATTATGAATTTTTTTTAAATCAATTGGCCCTAAAAGGCTTCCGTACCTTTACAAACTGTACGTGTACCTCTGTCCTGCGCATTGGTTTGGTAAAGACACGATGATCCGCTTGTTCTAAACTTGTACATATCATTGACGTTTTAGAACCTATGACCTTTCTGCTTTCATCCGTTGCTTTGTGAGTGTTTTTCTCTCAAAACGTTCGGTAGTCTTCAATTGTGGAAGAATGTAGACCCGGTATGATGACAACAAATAAAAGTTCGAATAAGTCATGTTAAACGTTTTTAGCGTCTACATGGTAACAAGCCACACACTTAACCCGTGAATATTAATATATCAAACAAAATGTACCACTTGTTTTAGCCAAGCAGGGAAACGATTTGTTATGTGTAATCCATTTTATCAGGCCTGGTTTTAATTAAAAAAACCTTTAAACTGGAACTTTAAAAAACAACAACACACATTCCTGATTTTTAGCGCTGGGGTTTCAAGTAAACACAATTCAAACGCCTACATGTAGTTAGGCTACTGAGCTGTGGACTAGTTGCACCCGTCGGTTTGGTTGCCGAACGCTTTGTGGGTCGGGGCAATGAATTGTGATCAAAGAATCCGGGTTGGTGCAAATACCAAGTCCATGTAACGGCGTACGCAAACGCCGAAAACCTTTCGTAGGATTCAGATTTTTAAAAAAATATGTGTTTTGCGTCAAAATGCCATTCTTTATTTATCAAAATAATAGAGTACATTTTTATCAAATTGACAGTGATGTCATCATACAAAAGGATTTCGCCCGAGACATATATATCTGAGATCACATAAATCTTGAGGGGCAAACTAAATGTAAAAAACTAATGTATTTGTGTTCCTTAACTTTGATAACTATTTTTACCTAAAAATGTT
The DNA here is from genome assembly GCF_023055435.1 of Haliotis rufescens. Taxonomy (NCBI): domain Eukaryota; kingdom Metazoa; phylum Mollusca; class Gastropoda; order Lepetellida; family Haliotidae; genus Haliotis; species Haliotis rufescens. The sequence continues at coordinate 42,835,835 of NW_025964112.1, read as the reverse complement.
ACCTTTCTTTCTGTAAGGTTTCTTTTTATATTCCTTTCTCATTTACAACGTATGACATTATGTTTAGTCTTGTGTTAATTGTTGAAACGTTTTTCATCTTATAGCCTTATTGCCATATGACTTATTGCCGGGACGTATTTCCATGTGTGAACCAAGTAAATAGTTCTTCGTAATATATTGTGAATACAACATTCAACCTTTAAAATATATTGCGTGCCAGTAGGTTGATATATATTACGCACTGCTTAGCGAAGGCGTACAGTGGGATACAGCTGTCCTCTTTGTTTTCTGGTTAATACACTGTCATTATGCTTTCTGTATTGCGGAACTTTGTGGAACACTATAGTTCCTTTGCGACGTACTCCCAAGATAGGACCACGCCCTGATATGGACCGAGTTCGAGACTGGTTAAAGAAGCAGTGTTGCCGACTTGCAGCTTAACACCGTTTTCTGTCGTCAGCTCAACATCGGCTTCTTCCGGAATTGTGTAGTGGGTGCCCTTGTATTTTCGTGTTTCTTTGCCGCTGCCGAAGTTAATGGCGACCAGAAATCTGAAAGTATTAAAGACGACAATTTTAGTGACAATTGCGAAGTTGTATTGTTGATGAAGACAGTTGACATCTTCATCTTCTATATTCTCTTTTTGCGGCGTGTATCGGTCTTACGTCATCATAAAAGCTCCAATGAAATAGTCATTTAGCCCATACTGGAATTGGTGTTATACTTAACTTACTGGGCTACTTGTATACATTTTTATATCTATCAGCATCGTTAAAAACCCACAACAATTTACTCACTTGTTCAGCAGATTACAAGTAAATACTTCGAAGGAGTAATTCTATTACTAGCGATCTATTTATTGCGTGGTTATGGTCGAAATATACCCCCTTAAGTCTGTATCCCAGACCCTGGAGAACAAATTAAAAACGGAGTCCAACTCAAGTCTAGAATGGTTTGACAAGTCTACATTGCCTCAGCTCCTGAAATTAATTATTGTTCTGGGTTTCATTTGAATTTTATCAATTGATTAATATAAATTTTTAAAGAAGATAACTTTATTTCTGGGACTTAACATCAAGTCTAACCCCTTCTAAATTCCAATCTGTTTAAAAAGGTGCGCTGAACTGAACATGGCTTTCCCTAAATGGAACTCAATATTATGCAATCCGACCGGAAGTGTACATTTATTTTATGTGTTTCATTAGGTACCTATATATAGTCATTGGCCCTTTGTTTATCTGTGAACCCTTAAAATGTGTTTACCTATGATATAAATTCATGGAGCGGAGGTATCTATTTATGGTCCTAGTATATCTGAACATATAAACTGCCGAGCAAAAGAAAGTACACCCATGTTTGATTTTGGCTAAAAACTACAAGAAATAAATGGTTATTGGGTGGTGATGTATTTGATACGGGTATCATAGTTGTGTTTTGGACCTTAAAAGTGCAGTGTTTCGGCGACTGTTTTCAGCCTAGTAACGTTTTGATAATGTTTGTAATGTTTTGGTCAAATCCAATTTTCAAGTGTATACTTTCTTTTGCACGGCAGTTTGGTACCTATTCTTGGAAATTTAATGTCCGTGTAAATATATTGATAAACCTTGAGTTACATGTCGTTGGAGTGAGTGAGTGAGTTTGGTTTTACGCCGCTTTTAGCAATATTCCAGGAATATCACGGCGGGGGACACCAGAAATGGGCTTCAGACATTGTACCCATGTCGGGAATCGAACCCGGATCTTCGGCGTGACAAGCGAACGCTTTAACCACTAGGCTACCCGACCGCCCCTCATGTCGTTGGACCCTTGGTATCTAGTCATAGACCTGTGAAGTATATTCATGTACTGTGAACGACTTTAAGCTTGTTATGTCAGATCGGCAGAATCGCGACACGACACAATATTCTTACTAAGTCGTTACGCTAGTAGATTAACATTTGTTGGCGGGGATTATAAACTATTACCCTTTCTCTCCATCGTACTCTCTGACGAATGACACCACGCTGCTGTCGTCGACGGAGCGGACATAGTCTCCGTATTCGAACGACGCCTGGTTTCGCAGCTTCGTCAGATTCTTGAACAAGTGCATCAACGACGACTTGCTCGTTTTCTGTATCTGTGGAGAACAATAAAATCACAAGTATGAAACATGGCGCCCAAACACATCCAAAACGCGGATCATTTAATTCCGAAAATGAATTCAATCAACTATGCTGTGTATGTCAGTATATCTATACTATTAAAAAAAAGAAACGCATAACCCGTATTTGCTGAGAAAATGTTGTATATTCAAACATGAATAACTTGGTAGGAAATGAACTTAAGTACATGAAATTTTACATCCGTTTAGGAGAGATCAATGTCTATACAATGATGTCCATAACTTGAGGTAAGGCATTCACAATATTCCTCAAACGTGAATGGAGTATCAATATATGTTGTGCCCACAACGTGCACGAATAACAGTTCTCACACGCCTTGCCATGGACTGGATGAGACGCTGGATAACGGCCTGGGGAATCCTCCGCCACTCCTCCTGCAGAAATGCAGCTAGTGCCTGGAGAGTTTGGGGTTGATGTTGACGCTGACGGAGACGGCGATCAAGTTCATCCCACAGGTGCTCTATTGGGTTAAGATCCGGGGAACGGGACGGCCAGGGGAGCACGTTGACATTCTTAGCAGCGAGAAAGGTCATTGTGACACGTGCCGTGTGGGGCCGTGCGTTGTCCTGCTGGAAAATCTCACGTTGGACGTCAATGGCTGGCAGGAGGTGTGGTAGCAGGATGGTGTCTCTGTAGCGTACAGCCGTCAGGTTTCCCTGGACGTTGACAAGATCGGTACAATCAGTGTAGGATATTGTCGCCCGCATCATCACACTCCCTCCACCAAATCTGTCCACTTGACGCACGCAGTTAAGGGCATAACGTTCATGAACACGGCTGTAGACCCGGTTCCTACCATCACGTCTCTGCAACAGGAATCTGGACTCATCGCTAAACCAAATGCGTCGCCAGTTGCGAAGGTTCCAGGCAGTCACGTTGTTACACCAACGGAGACGATGAGCACGATGGTGACGACGTAGCACGTTCCCGACGTAGGGTCTCCTGGCTCTCAGTCCATGTTCTCTCAGCCTGTTCCGTACAGTCTGGCCTGATATCCTCCTAAGTCCTGGCCGCCGCCTCCGTGGTCTTGTGGTAGAGCGTCCCGGAGAGCGGAAGGTCCGGGGTTCGATCCCCGGCCGCGTCATACCAAAAGACGTTAAAAGATGGTACTTGTTGTTACCCTGTCTGGCGCTCGACATTAAGGGGCTAAAACAAGGACTGGTTGGCTCGGAGTCAGTATACTGTGTCTGAGTGGGGTATTCATGTTAAACTGCGGCATGGTATCTCAGTGAGCTAGCACTATAAATCGGCATCAGTCCGGACTAGTACAAGCAGCCACACACACACACACACACACACGTGCATGCACGTCGCTATATAAGTGCAATAATCTTGGACGCGACGTTAAACCCAATTTCACCTCACCTAAGTCCTGGCACCCTGGCTGCAGTGCTCTCACCCGTAGCAGTACGGTCACGCAAATGGAGGACCCGGATGTAGCGATCCTGGGCTGGTGAGGTGACTCTAGGTCTTCCTGTACGGGGACGGTCATTTGTTGTGCCTGTTTGGTTGTAGCGAGCTGCAGGCCGTGATGTTGTGCTTTGGCTAACATTCAGGGACTCTCCAGCCTGCAGTCTTCCAATGGCGATGTTCCTTGTGGCAGCATCAAGACGTGGCATGTACATTTGGCTTGGAAACACCTTCTGAACGAATGCCTATTTCCGAAAGCAAGCATGCTTTTTATTGCCAATCACTGCATGCTTTTTCTGCCCAATTTCAACGTGCAAGATGCCACTTGTTGCGTTGTGGCGATGCATTTCTTACTCATTCTCAAAAAATCACATCAAAGTCAACATTTTCAAGCAAAATCGATTTGTTGCAAACGGAAGTGTGTCAATTGATGCTCTTACCAATATTGATACATATTTTGACGATAATATGAATACAATAGGCAATATTTTCGTTTTGACATATCAATAACACCTATGCGTTTCTTTTTTTCGATAGTATATATATAGCTGTAAAAAAAATTATAACCATTATTTTATTAGTTTTCCTTGTTTATTAGTATTAGTCAGGTATACCCATCACGTACTCGTGACTCAACTGGGGGCACGAGTTGTCCAGTCCTCTAAGGCTAAACAATCCGCTTTGCGGAGTTGCGTCCCTTGGGTGTGTCATTAACCTGTGATCATGGAAATACTGATTCGCCCTGATTGTTCTAGGTTTGTCAGCACCATACCCGTGTTTGTGTATTCACCAAAATGGTAAACGTTCAAAACCTGCATCACTTAATGCTTTCTTAACATCAAGCGGACATAATCTCATTAAAATCAGATCTCTTACTACGATCCGATACCTCCCTGTGTCGAGATCTGAGGAGACCTCGCGTCACTTTGACCACCAAATTTAAATAAAGGATGCGTTGGCTTTTGAGCCAATCAGAAGACAGCTTTCTAAAATGATTCCATATCATGTCTTTTATTTCGATCTTAGCAAAAGAAACAAAAACAAAACCCAAATATTCCCTTGATAGTACCTAGATGTTTCCACGCTCAGAAACGTCAATATGTATAATTTGTACCCACAACAGGACAAGTTATTATTTTCCATTCGGAACTCATCGGTTATATTCGTTTTACAACTTCACACGGAGGGGTCGGAGCCAAAGATCTAATCTTAATGAAATTGAAGCCGTGATAGAGCTGAAATACTCTTAAACCTTAAACCATACTCCTTCCCTCACTCCGGACTCACCTCGACTGCATTCTGTCCCGTGAAGTCATTGACCTTCATCCACGGCTTGCACGGTTCTTTGCATTGAGATTCGTTCAAGAAGCCCCCGTATGTAGAATTGTCCCACCTCATTGGAGCTCTCATTCGCTGCTTCTGACCCCACGCATTGTCGGGCGCTTCATTTGAATTCACCATACCGATCTCGTCGCCATAGTAATAAAATGGCGTCCCTGGCAACAGCATTGACAGCACGAGAAATGCTCGCGTCATGTTCCCGCCAAGTCGGCCTGCGATACGATTCACATTTTCATCGCCACCCTGAAACAAATGAAATGTTGTAATGTCACGATAACCTATCATGCGCCAATATCTTGTAACTAATAGGTGAGGTGAGGTTTAACATCGCGTCCAAGATTATTGCACTTATATAGCCACGTGCATGCACGTGTTTGCGTGGCTGCTTGCTTGATGCCGATTTATAGTGCTAGCTCACTGAGATACCATGCCGCAGTTTAACATGAATACCCCACTCAGACACAGTATACTGACTCCGAGCCGACCAGTCCTTGTTTTAGCCCCTTTATGCCGAGCGCCAGACAGGGTAACAACAAGTACCATCTTTTAACGTATTTTGGTATGACGCGGCCGGGGATCGAACCCCGGACCTTCCGCTCTCCGGGCGGACGCTCTACCACAAGACCACGGAGGCGGCCTAGTAAATAATAACGTACACTAAATTGTATAGGGGTTACACGAATCTCGTGATCATCATTCTAGTCGTGGTGACCTCGACCTTCACGCTCACCCGTTCCTGGTATCATCATTGTAGGTTTTCAGCGAGTCTCGTGTGTAGGTCGTTTTCGGTATTTTTCATGTACCTGAGATACGTGAATGAAAAGGCCTACGGTTTTAACGTTTGATACAACTTAACGTTGCTCTAACAAAGTGTATTCGTTAAAAAGTTTCGACATTGAAATAAGTGATGTTTTATTGTCAAATATGTTTGGAGGGAGGTGTATTGATGATGGTTGCCATGCAACATGGACGCCCCTCGTTACATCATGACGACCACCGTCAAAGGTAGCGTCTTGATAACGTCACACAAAAAATACGGTACTAACCATCCAGTTGGCCCAGCGTCCGGGCGGAAGATTGTCCAGCCAGCGCCTGGCCACTCCAGACACGACGTTTCCATCATCGCCCGTTTTCAGCTCGAGGCAGAACCGGTTCAGGGGGAAATTTACACCGTCACGGTTGAAGTAACCATAGTAACTCATCGTCAAATCAGTTCCGCCCTCAATATCCGCGAACAGCATTCTGGGAAAACATAACAGAATGCATGGTTAGGGTGGTGATGATAGAGAACCTTTGTTCCTTGTGACTTCATTGTTAGTGATAGATTCGATATTGATGATGTATGAATAACACTTTTCGTCACTTTGCGTTCGGAACAGTGAAAAATAATTGCATTGAACTCCATGATCTATTTACTTCGATTAAGAGTATGTAACCATATTGACCCGACAGGAAGGGGTTAACGTTAAATATAAGCTTATTGTACTCATACAAAGACCTGCGTGCACAACCTTATGTCGGTTTTATAGTGCTAGCACATTTAGATACCATGCCGCAGTTTAACACAGACACCCCACTCAGACACAGTATACTGACTCCCAGCCGACCAGGGCTTGCCTCCTAATGTCGAGCACCAGACAGAGTAACAACAACATGTTTTAACGTCTTTTGGTATGACGTGGCCAGGGATCTGTCACCGACCATCCGCTCACCACGGAGGCGGTCTTGTCCCGACAGATTCTTCGGTACTATGATAACCTTATATCGGAGCTCCGCTTGTCTCGAGCTTCGGATAACTCGACTGAGTATCTCGGAGTTTGAGTTCACGAGATATGGCTGTGTGTTGAAATGTAAGACATAGTGATAAGGTCCACTCGGTTTATTCCGCTACCTACAATAAACCTCGGGCAGCGTAGAGATATTATTGTGAATTCACTGTAAACCGCGTAACGCCATATCCCACCCCCTATAGTTCGTACAACAAGACGGCCATTTTTGAAGACATATTATTCTGTGACTAAGAGATATTAGGTGTACACTTCAATTTTAAGACAGACGAAAATGGAAACAGTTTTAACTGTTTGTCCAGGGTAATCTTGGAGTGGGACGAACAAGTGAAATTTACCTGTATTTGTTGGTCTTGTTCCCAAAGTCTTCCAAGAAGTAGCGCCACCTGGCGAGCATGTCGTTGATTTCACGCAGGCCGTATGTGTAGGTGTGATTGTAGTAGTCATAGTCGTTCTGTGCAGAGAACACATGCACTCGTGAACACTCGTGTCAAGTTTACGGAAAAGGGCGATTGGTGAAGAATAATAATAAAAGGTTTCGACATATGTTGAAGCACAAATACAGTAGCACGACTTGTATGTGCTGATTGGCAAATAACACGTATGGTACAAAATTGTTGCCTAAGAAAATAGTTAAACAAAATTTATTATTGTTTGTTTAGCCTGAGAACAATTTATATTTTCAAGCATAATTGAGAGTAGCTTTTTAATCACCATCCCAGCCCCATCTTTCTGCCCACTTCGACACCCTCATACTCCAACGTACGCACACTCCTACAAACACACACACACACACACACACACACACACACACACACACACACATGCATATGTATACCGAATATCAAATTTCAACCCCTTTCATATATCAAATCAGTGTGCATATACTCAGTGTCATAATTTAGGGGTCACGCAGATAACAAGAGATAAAAGTATTTAAAAAACTGTCTGTTTTTTCAACTTCAGAGAATACATGAACACGCAATGCCATTTAGAAAGTGGTGAAATGTAAAAAAAGTTATATTTGGGATAACACTTTCCTAATAAAGTACAGATTCTCGTACTGCTTTGGATTGAGTACGTGAATCTGAACTTTATTAAGAAACTGTGTCTCCTACTTTTGTAATGACATTAAATAGCGTATCATACTATAGTAAGGATATTTAACCATGTCTACTACCGTTTTAATGGCATTCAGTAGTGAATCATACTTTTGGGTACATCTGGAATGAGCCATTTTATACCCACATTGACTGTTACTTGTCATTTATTGCACGTGCTTCGGCTAAAGTACTGGTTGCGTTCAGGCGTGTGTTTTGGGTGACCTTTTCCATCACCTTCAATTTTGCACTTTTCATAGTCTTTAATAGTCGCTGTCCATTTTTCCAGTTTCATAAAATTATCCAGTTAGTGTGACATAGGCATAAACAACTTGTTCGCTTGCTATTTATCACATTATAAACATACTCAGACCTATTGATGCTTGTTGGTACATGTACATGTTCATGTTTGAAACACTACGCTCCTAAGTGACTCTTCGAGTATGTATTCCATAAAGGGAGACAACTCCATTCTCACACATGGTTTCAGACTTACCGAGTCCTGTGTGAGGTTGGCGGAGGAAGGTGCTTCATCCCGCAAGTCATAGTCCTCGTACAAATAGCCACTGTCTCGGATGTAGAACCCATCCACTCCCTTCTCGAGCCAGAATTGCAGGATTGCCTGAAGCGGACGTAAAATGAGACAATGTCTTGCGCACACTGGTGACATCGGCTGATTCCCCTACCAGGATGATTTTATTGGTCTCGAGCAGGGTGTGTTTTCTTTTTATGGTGAGGTGAAATATAGCCACGTGCATGCACGTGTGTGTGTATGTGGCTGCTTGCACTAGTGGACTGATGCCGATTTATAGTGCTAGCTCACTGAGATACCATGCCGCAGTTTAACATGAATGCCGAGCGCCAGACAGGGTAACAACAAGTACCATCTTTTAACGTCTTTTGGTATGACGCGGCCGGGGATCGAAAACCGGACCGTCCGCTCTCCGGGCGGACGCTCCACCAGAAGACCACGGAGGTGGTCTCTTTTAATGATAACCGAGAAATGTATCATGGACAAGTTATCCTTTGCTCACGTTTATTTTTGGATACTTTAACAATTCGACCTTAGAAGGCAATAGTTACTGACCTGAAGTTCCACCTTGACCTCTGAGCTTCTAAGGTTGAGGTCAGGTTGATCTTTACGTAGCTGGTGAAGATAGTACTCGCCTCGAGTTGAATCGTTTGTCCAGGACGAATTACCATATACAGATTTCTGCACCAATCACAAAACATAAACTCAGAATACCACACACATCAAAAGAATTCATGAATATCCATGCACAAATCATTGCATAAGAAATTATGTTTGTGGTTTAACGCCACACTCAAAAATATTCCAGCTATATGACGGCGGTCTGTAAAAAGATAGAGGCTGGACCAGACAATCCAGTGACTGACATCATTAGCACCAATCTAAGCTAATGGGATACGATGACATGCATCAACCAAGTCAGCGAGCCTGGCAACCCGATCCCGTTAGTCGCTTCTTACGACAAGCATGGATTAAGTAAGAAATGAAATCAAAGGCGTTCGCAAAATTAAGACACATGTTCAAAATAGTGTGTGAGATATTCCCCTCTTTACAGTAGCAACAGACACCTGGGACACCATGAATGGACCTTAACTAGAATATACTACTCAGAAAGAGTTAAGACCGCCCGATTCTTTCATATTACTATAGTGCCAGTAATATGAAAGAATCGGGTGGTCCTTAACTTCTTTTGAGTAGTATATTCCTAAGAGGCATCGAGTGTGAGACTTCGGCGTATTGTGCGAACGTTAAAACCGCACATTTCTCAACTTGACCTCGTCAGTGAAGATAACGGTTTAAAGAACAATTAACAATACATGTAATTAAAAAATTTGACATTTCGAGTCTAGCAGATTGTCCTCTTATCCTAATAATAGTAAGAAGAAGAAGAAGAAGAAGAAGAAGAAGAAGAATTCTATAATGTGGGATTATATTTCCGAGCCGCCGTTGAGCTCACCCAGTTGTTGGGCGCCGTCGCCTCCCATACGTAGAAGTTGCGTTTGGGGCTGGAGGCGTTCCTGCTCTCCTTGAACCAGGGGTGCTGGTCGCTGGTCAGGTTGGGGATGAAGTCCAGGGTCAGCTGCATGCCTGAGGTCAGAGGTTACAGATGAAAGGCTATACTAACAAGCACATTCTTACCACCCATCTTAGCACGACAGTATAATAGTATGTTTGTTTTGTTTGTTGTTTAACGCCGCACTCAGCAATATTCCAGCTATATGACGGCGGTTTGTAAATAATCGAGTCTGGACCTGACAATCCAGTGATTGACATCATGAGCATCGATCCAAGCAACTGGGATACGATGACATGCATCAACCAAGCCAGCGAGCCTGACCACCCGATCCCGTTAGTCGCCTCCTACGACAAGCATAGTCCCATGTTGTCTTCAGTATTCATTCAGAGTCATTCAGTATTTTTGCACAAAAATGGAATCAGGTTTACACGCGTTTCAAAGGATGGTCTTAAATCTGGAATAAATAACCTTTTGTCAAAATCAGGTGGCTAAGTAAATGTGCATACCTCTGGCATGTGTCTCGTTCAGAAGACTCTCGAAGTCGCTTAGTGTCCCATATTTATCATAAATGTTTTTGTGGTCTGTGACGTCAAAGTCGGTTGACGCGTCTGTCGGCTTTTTGAAGATGGGAGACAAGGAGATGGTCCCGACCCCCAGTTCCGTCAGGTAGTCCAGCCGTTTGGCGATCCCTATGGGCACACAACAAGGAACACGGCATGACTATCAGTAGATAAACTTAGAGTGTTTTGAAACAGAGGGGCAACTGAAAGGAAACCGTTTTTTTCTATGTAATTGAAAATTGAAAGAATATGTAAATTAGTTCTTAAATTTGATTGTCAACTTAACCATCACTCATTCCTTTAACAATTTGTCAAAACAATCTGTGGCTGTGCAACATTTTTTTGCAAAGATAGATTGGTTCAATGAAGAAATGGGGTAAGAAATGAATTTGCAACCACATGCCCCCAAAACACGTTTAAAATTTTGTAAATTTGTGTCGAAAATAGCACATTTATTGATTTTCAAAGTTAAGGACATCTAAAATACCCATTAGCAGTGGCGTATTATGCGATAAAATTCTAAAATCAAATCTTTGAAAATAAAACCATTTAGAAGTATTTTATGAGTGCTGACCAAGCGTCAGTACAGTTCCTTTTTTATATAACATCGCTATATGAAGATATTTTCAACTGAAAATCAAACATGATAAAATCAACTCACAGGGGTTTTTTTTGGCCCCTCAGTTTATAAAATAATAATTTAACATTAACATGTTAATATTAATTCAGCATATGTAACCTGTTTTACCCGAGCCAAATATATATGATTGTTTACCAATCCTGATTTAAATTAACGAAGCAAACATTTACAACATCAACACGTACCGTTGAGGTCCCCAATACCGTCACCATCGGAGTCCTGAAAGCTAGGGACGTAGATTCTGTACACTACGGTCTTCTGCCACCACTCACGCTGTCGGGGTGCGCGACACCGCGGGTAGAGGAGGACGAGGACTACCACGGTGATGATGAGTGCAAGCCACCCCAGCAGGATGATAGACATGCAGACGTACCTCAGGCGGCGCCATAGCGGCTTGGAAGAATGGCGGAGAAGATCCTCCTTGCCCATGCCCCGGTAGGGCGCGTCCGAAAGGCCGGTCGGTCGGTCATAGGTCGTGGGTTCGTTTTTGATTTTGACACCGTTGTCGTGGGTGAAGCTCGGATTGTCGTACACTACTGGGTCGTCTCTCTTTCTGACTCCTGTGTCGGAGTCCAGGGGTTTGTGGGATACGACGTAGATCCCGGTTTTGTCCATCTCTGCCTAGAGGAACACATAGAAATTCCAAACATCAACCAGAGGATTACCAGTCTCTAATATCTACTGAAGCAGAGTCCATAGGACGTAAAGGGGAATGTGGTGATAAAAGTATATGAATGGATCACTGAAAACAGTGATGACACCATGGTTCCCTCACACAAAGAGATCTTAGCGCCAAGACCATTGCAGTGAGTGAGTTAATAGTTAACGTCACTCAGACCATTGTATCTACCAATAGTCTTCGCACATAAGATTGCTTTGTGCAAGTAGGCCCAGGTGTTCTCGGAAAGCGTAAGCCCGCCCTGCCTTACCGGAAGCAACCGCCACCAACCCTACCCGTCTAGGCGGTGACTGGGTGAGTTTGACGCTGCTTTGAACATTATTTCCGTTATGTAACGACGCGTCAGCTTTTCGTCCTGGGAAAGCCCAAATTGATGTATGTGGGATACGCTTGCCACCTTGGTGAAAGTCACAAGTACGAATGGTGGTGATAAACCAAGGATCATAATACTACGAAGAATATGGGATCAGCGGATCCAGGCAATCAATGGGCTCAATTCTGCATAAAATGTCGGCGCCTTAGATAATTCATTTCACGGAGTTCATAAATCCTCCCCACTACTAGGGCGTGAGTTACATGATTAGTTCAGGGGAGGTCGCCTAGCCAAGTGGTTACAGCGTTCGCTTGTCACGCCGGTTACCTGGGTTCGATTCCCGACATGGGTACAATGTGTGAAGCCCATTACTGGTGTCCCCCGCCATGATATCGCTGTATGATTGCTAAAAGCGGCGTGAAACTATTCTCACTCACTCATTCACGATTAGTTCAGAGATACAAATAGGGTTCATGTCGCCTGATATAATATGTTGTCATGGTGGACCATGGTGGAGTTTTGTTTTCGGGGCATAAGAAGACGTAGATGTATACCCCTTTGGCAAAACCCGTCATCGTTAGTATGGGCATTACATATCAAATTATCTGAGTAAAAGCGACAAAAAAAACGATTCCTTGATCATAAAAAGCGAAAAGTAAGCGGTGCCAAAGTCACAAATACATGCAAAGGCAAGTCAACTGTACACCTAAAAAGACACGGGAACATACAAGTCAATGTAGGCAAATGCACCGGACATGATTTTTGTCACTGATGCATCCAATTTGGAAATATCCTCCACAAAAATATATGCCCTGCTATAAAACTTCTTAAAGCTTTGCTGAGGATTTCATTGCTGTAACCTAATCAAGGCGAATCTGTATTGGAATCGAGGCAAAACAGTGGCAACGTCCCTTATGTGAATTCGCGGTCAGTTATGTAAATTTGGTTATGTAAGGTAAGTTCTTGTTGAAATAAAAGAAATAACGATTCTACATTTTACTTGTTTACTGTAGCGAATATAACAGATAAAACTTCTGTATAATTTCTCATATCCTCATTTGTTATTTGCTTTAATTTACATTTATAGGTTATAGTTCTACAAGGCAAGACAATAGCCATTGTGACAACTGTACTCTGTGTGTTTACCATTGGGAGTCACATAAACAACACCAAAGAAACACTATATTTACATACTAATCGATAACCCCTGTTTCACATAACTGACACTGTTTTCTGGCAGTTTCCAGAGTGAACAACAATCAGGCATATACTATAGGCCAAGCAGGGGACGCATATGTCGATATACCGCAGTAAACTTCACAACGCCCTGTCTTTCAAACACATCCGACTAAGAGTATGGCTTGTGTTGTGTAGGTATAACAACTTAAGTCAATATGGCCAGTCAAACAAGCTTAGTGTATTACTCGTAGCAATGAAAACAGCTGGTTATCGCGAGCGTATTGATAGTGATAGGACAAACAATTGTCTACCTCAGGTCATGTTTAGATGTACTAGTGAAAGATGAATGTAGGACACAGGTAAAGATACCGCTTGAGCACACATTGGAATATGTATGCTACTTAGACATGCAACACTTAAAGTAAGACGGTAAACTTGGTTTAGCTTTTCAATAAATTTGAAAGTACTTTAGAATATTGTTTTGTTATAGCTGTTTGATTGTCTTTCACATGCACTCATGTTTGAGATTTATTTCATTTTTTTAATTTCATTGTCGGGTCCAGAGTCGAATATTTACAGACCGCCATTATATAGCTGGAAAATTAAGCGTGGTGTTAAGGAACAGACAAACAAACAAACCTACCCTGAGATGAAATAGATAAGGTGTAAGAGGGGGAGAGTTCAATCTTCTGTCAACCTTAAGTTTCGACGCACATTGTAAATATGTTTATACAGAACATATTAGTCCTACAAATTCGAGAAAATTGGTATTGACATCATAAATCTCTTTGAATTTCGGAAAGGTTAGAAAATTGCCATTTAATTGTATACAACATTAATTGAGAAACACTGCCGCAAAAATCAACATATTGGAAAATGGGAACACGAATGACGACACATTTCCCCAACGATACATGGAAAAAATACAACAGGATCCCATTTAGATGTACAGGGTACACTTCACTACAGTGGTTTCAATATGAAATGTTACACATCATGCTACCTACTAACAATTTGTTAAAATAAATGGGTTATGTCAATAATGAAACATGTGACTTTTGAAAATTAGAATAAGAAACTATACCAGATATGTTTTAAGAAAGTAGAAAGATTCGCCCACTTTGGACATACTAGGAAAGTTGGTTTCTTGTGAAAACAAAATTGAAAATCGTTCTTAACAAGAAGAATATACCTCTTGGTTTCCCGAAAAGAAATAATGCCCATTATAGTTATATTTGTTAAAAAAAACCTCATTAACGAAAATAATCAGCAAAGACTGCCAACTTTCCAAAATAGTCAACTTAAACTGTCAGAATATCATAATGTAACAAAATGTGCAGCTGCTATGACCAACAATACTGACACATGTTACAAGTTCTGTCATAGGCTTTTCATGTAATTGTGAAAATGATCTGCATGCAATAAAAATGTAAAGGAACATTTTTTCCTTGTTTTGATCTATGTCACATTGTGCTGTAGTGTTTTACTTCGCTGTTTAAATCTGTTTGTGTTGATGACATAGCCTGTGAAGTACTTCTGCATACACAAAGAAATTTACATCAGCGAAATGACGACAGACAACGTGATGGTCACAGAGAAAGGTGTCAAATTAGACGCAGCATGAAATCCATGTACATGTTAGACACATTCATTACAAGACATGATGAACATAATGTTTCTTCTATTTGAACTCCTTTGAAGAAGTTATGTAAAATAGATGAAACATTTATTGATACCAATTTCTTTATTATACTCAGGACACTGTAACAGCGGCAGCTCGGTGTAGATCCTTATACGGTTGTCAAGCAAGATTAAACCGAAACGTCGCTATTACAGCATTATTTAAAGAAGTTCTTATCCATATGTTATTCTACTTCTATTAAAAACCTTTCAAAACAGTTCAGAAGTTATTTAGTTGCCTACATTGAACTTGTAACACGTGATGTATTATTGCTGATTCAGGAAGTCTAAGTATACAGACAATCAACTATTGTTACAGTGGTACAATGTGGTGGACATACTGATATTCCATATACGGTAAACTACGTTTATAACGAACACGCTTATAACGAACTACGGTTACTACGAACTAAAATTAGCGGTCCCTTTGAGTTCGTTATAACCGTAGTTTACTGTACACACTCGACCAAACATTATGCCATGTCGAGTATGTATGTTAACATAAAACGTCAACCTCAGAAATTAATCAGTCTGCCGAAAAAAGCAAGATAGAGGTTAAATGGCTGATTGAAACTCAGCCATGACACCAGGTGTTCGCGAAATATTTCCTGCCCCTTTGAGAAGGTGAGAAAGTATGTCAATTAGAAATTATTTTTGGATTCTGTAAGCTTGTATTGTCCACCTCAAAATCTTATCTGCGAACCGGTAAATCGTGGGCGGTAACAAGCCTGCTGGCAGATATGTGATTAGTATGCACTAGTTCGTAAACTACCATCAAACATTAATGTGTAAAACCGCATCTACATGACAGTAGCACAAGGTTGCGTAGAGTATGTCTATGCTACAATGAACTAACCTCTGTGGCTGACTGTAAGGATGACATGGTGTCTGTCTTCTGTCCCAGTCTGGGGTGTTACCTACAACGAGTGACCCTGTACACCTACCCATCTACCCACGTGATCTGAACCTTTATCTACCCCCTTGTACCGCATACCTTGTTGCCTCCGTCTTGTCATATAACGGCTCTGTGTGATTTGTACTCTCATTGTGCACACATGTAGGCTAAGGTCAAACGCATAGATGTATACAAGCGATAACTATGAATCATACCCGTGGATTCACAATGGGATTATATTAATGTGCATGTGTATAATATTTATGTGCATACGTTGGGCTCCTATCAAATGCACGTAGGGTAGGGTACATGCATGTAAATATTTGCTATTTTGCGCTTATATGAATGCTGCGTTGTACGTACATGTCGATTCTTACAGTCTAATTTAATGCATGGGTGTATGCATGAACATGAATGCTAAGTATATGCATGTTACATGGACATGCATGTGAAATCGATCTTATGTATCATGTTTGTCACTGATGCGTCAAATGTGTAAATGGCCTTCACATGTTTCCACAAAACCTTTTGACAGCTTCAGTAAGGCCTTGAATGTTGTTACCCTGATCAAACCAATTTCGATCAAGTCGCTATTTGAAATGTTAATAGAAAGTGTGGCTATAGCCTTCTGCGTTTTCCGATGTTCATGTAGGGCAATGGTAGTGTGCTGTGATAATCCGTGGCAATGTCACCGGGACATTGACGATAACGACATACAAGGTCACCGGGACACAACACTAAATATGTATTAAAACAAAGCTAGTTATAGGCGAGAGTGCCGTGGTAACGCGATATAAATGAGGTAGGGACATTTATAAAGGTGATTAGTGATTTGTGACATGTATTCTGCAGGCAAACGAAAGTATACACTTTAAAATTGGATCAGACCAAAAAATTAAAAATGTTATCAAAACGTTAGCAGGCTGAAAATGTCACCGAAACACTACAAACTTAAGGTCCAAAACATAACTATGATAGCCGTATCAAACACATCACCATCGAAAAACCATTTCTTGTTTGTTTCATTTTTAATCATCACCAAACATAGGTGTATACTTTCCTTTGCCCGGCACTTTATGTTGAGGTTTTTCTATCAATTTAGTTTGGTTATATATCAATGCGATCAAACTGGCAGAATATATCAGAAGCAAATATGCAACGGTGTTACCCAGTATACCCCAAGAAGGACCTTGTTTCCCAATATCGAGGCTTATGTATTACATAATCACATTTTGACAGCGGCCGAATCTGAAACGAATAATCCTTGCCGGAAACAGTGAAGTTAATAATTTAATAAAATGTATCACTCTTATTCGCGGGAGCTCTAAAAAATATCACAAAATAACAGTACGGTATAACTCCCTTCACTGCATATACTATTAAATCCATTAAGAGGCTAGCGTACGGTCCCAAGAGATGCGAGAAATACGCTCATTCGGCAGTTATATTTATGTTCAATGGGGGAAAAGAACCCACTGTAATATCGTGTCTACAACTCACCATTGGCATAGTGGATCCCATGTTAAATGCCACAGGACTCGTAAACTCCCTATGCGGACAATGTTTTTCAGCGATAATGACATATGAAACGCGATTTCAACAATTATTAGAATTCTTCACAGCATTTCTTGTATTGCTATCACAACGTGATTGTCTTGTATGCCTGCAGCTTATGCTGTGGTTTGTGTTAATTAGTGTTGAGCGAGTCACACATCGCGGATTATCCTACTGGGACTCGGAAGGAACCATGGCTTTCACGGCAGGGGGCCGCCACAATCACGGAAACGGTATGGAACCCTGCCTGGAAGCTGTGACTTGGGTTGTATATATCAACTATAGGGTTATGCTAAATGACAAGTGAACTTCTTCACATTTCACAGTGAACAGAGCACTGACACTGGTCTGGAAGCTATAAATATTCGATCTGCAAAGGTCTAATGTGTTTCATGGGGTCTTACAATTAACACGATACTTATAATCCAACTGAAGGCGATGTCATCATCGTTATTTTATTTATTTTATTTTATTTTATTTTATTTATTTATTTTATTTTATTTTATTTTATTTTATTTTATTTTATTTTATTTTATTTTATTTTATTTTATTTTATTTTATTTTATTTTATTTTATTTTATTTTATTTTATTTTATTTTCGCTGTTGTCTTGCTGCTGGTATTGTAGTTATTATCATTATTCGTTGTAGTAGGGTCGGTCGGGTAGCCTTGTGGTTAAAGCATTCGCTCGTCACGCCGAAGACCCGGGTTCGATTCCCGACATTGGCGTACAATGTGTGAAGCTCATTTCTGGTGTCCCCCTTCGTTATATTGCTGGAATATTGCTAAAAGCGGCGTAAAACCATTCTCACTCACTCGTAGTAGTAACAGTTAGTATCACCATTATTCTCATCATCTTAGTTATTGTTATTGTTTATGTTATGTCTATTATCATATTTGTAGTATATGTTTACTTTTTACTATATTTTACTATTGCATTCACATAATTCACATTATTAGACTTCTAGTATTTTATGTCAGTAGGCGTGCGTAGTCGGAATCGTAGAAACGACTCTACTTTTGGCAGATATTTCTAATGAATATGTCACTATTTTGTCACTATTATTTCTATGGAATGTTATAAAAATCAAATGTATAAAATGTCTAGATGACAAAATGTTTATGATTTGAATGAAAGATTGTATGCTTTGTCATGTGGTGTATGAACTGGTTGACTGGTTCAATCTTTATGTCGACTTTAACACAAAGCAAACAAGAATACCGCGAGGTAGCAAGTCAAAACATTTGCACTGATGTCAGATGGGTACTTTTTGAATGGCCAAATAATTTATGCATTTGGGGACGACCTCATTAGCTGGTGGGGGGGGAGTGGGCATTAATAACAAATCAGAAAATGTCCCCCCTCAACAACTCACTTAGAACCTCCGTCCGGGCAACAAAACTTGACCCATTCCCCTCCCGAAACATTGACCACACCCTTATAAATAGGCTGTTCGAAAACGCAAAATTGTCTTATCAAAGTTGAATAAACAAAACTTCAAACAGAACACTGTGTACATGATGACGAGGGATGGTCGCCGTCGGCAGTTGTTCTGTGTATGGTGAAGACTCACGACAGCTTACAGTTCATGGTAGCTACACAAACTTGTGACCCAAATACATGACTCTCGAAACCGCACCCGCAACTCAGACTCGAAGTATATGCACACTTATCTTCAAAACACCAAATCATAATTCATACTCGGGTATAACCTAAGTGGTTAAAGAGGGTACTTGTGAAAAATGCATTATGGCACTTTGAAGACAGTTTTGCGTAGGTTATGGATCAACTATGTGACATAATTCGAGTGCATTGTCATGCTGTCACTGACAACACCCTGCCCACTGCAGGAGAGTGAGCATCTCATTTGACACGTGGATAAGAAGACAAAAAAAGTGTCACAGGTTTAAAAAATGAAAATTAGTTTGACACATACCTGTGTTAACAAATCTCAAGCTGTGTACACAGACGAAGGCCTCCACAAACTTTGTAATCTTTACCAAGTAGGTCAATGATATTCTGTGTGAAGGGGTGTCAAGAGTTTAGAGTCTGATGAAGATAATGCTTCTGTTCAAATTAATGTATTGAGAGTGTATATAGGTTATGCCTGACTTGTTCTAATTAATTGATGTTGGTATAGGACAACAGGTACTGCTCACATAGTGTTTGTTTCCTGCGAGTAATGTTTTCATTTGAGACCGTCACACCTGGGAAGATGACACGAATAGACTCGCCCAGGTGCGATCCAGTTTGGTGAGTGAAGAATGCAGGGAAGGTCTCTCCCGTCGTCGCTATTGATATGTGAGGTCAGGGGTAACAGGTGAAAGGTCAGCTGTCGGTGTTGGTTTGTCACGGCGTAATACAATCTGTAGCGCATTCGTGATCAACTCGTGTTATTCCGGGACAAGCCGAATCGCGACTCGTGCCCCTCTGGTGGCCATCTTTTGCAACTGCTTTCCGTCTAAGTGCAAACGAGCATAGCTAAAAGAATTACTAAAAGAATTGTCAACTATCGCGTAATGATGCACGTATATTTTCCCCATGTGTATATTTTCCAAACACATATAGACTTAGGGTATCAAACAGCATGTTTGGACACATTTAGCTGTATGTTGGAAAATTTATCAGATTCATCACATGTAAATTCAAAAATTATCCAGGGGGGATTGTTTGCCTGAAGTACTTGAAGTCATACGCGCAGTCTGACTGATTAGGCGCATTTTCGCACATAACATTCATCGATAGGGAGACGAGTCTTCATGTGGGTTATGGAAAGGGGCGAGTGGTGACGAATGGTCTGTCACGCTGACAATGCGGCGGAGGGATACATGCCCCGGAATACCTGTACTTGTTATTGTTGAATTGTGCACTTAACTCCCTAGAATATACATCCATGTCGGACTGCATGCCCCAGTGATCATAATTAAGCATTCATTGTCATTAAAAATTATGATGGGGATTTTGCATTTATTAATGGGGTAACGTTGAGGTTGG
Source organism: Haliotis rufescens (assembly GCF_023055435.1). Taxonomy (NCBI): domain Eukaryota; kingdom Metazoa; phylum Mollusca; class Gastropoda; order Lepetellida; family Haliotidae; genus Haliotis; species Haliotis rufescens. The sequence continues at coordinate 42,815,493 of NW_025964112.1, read as the reverse complement.
CCGGGTATTTTGCCCACGAGTGCACGCCACACTACACAATCAACACCACACCACACCTGTGTGTGATTGCCCACCCCGAATACCTGACAATTTTCTGTTCGTCTCTCCTAATAGTCCGCTCTCTTCCCAATTCGTTTATTCATTTGTAGTATTGACAATAAACCTGTTTATTTGTATCAAGCCTATGAAGCACCAAGGCTATTCTTTTCTTCATCTTTTGTTTCCTTTCAGTCTGTTGCCTTCTTGATGTCTATGCACGCAAGCATATGTTTGAGTTGTCTCCCTTACAAGCAATTTGAGCAAAATGAGCATATAGTATTCTGTGCTCAACTGAACTTAGATGGTTATGCATAAAAGACATTTTTAGTGGTTTATTGAAACTTTGAATATGAAGATCGGCTTTCACATGGATCATGAACCATCGGATTTAATGTACTTAACTTAAGTAAAGTGAATGAGCTGGATTTAATAACGCCGCTTTGAAAGTATTTCAGTTATTTCTCAGTGTGGTAGCTTAAAGTGGATGGAGAACCTGAAGAAGCGCAGGTCACGTTTATCACTTTTAAAAAAAACACAGATAAAGGTATGAGTAGAGTGCTGACAGGCTGACCATAACCAGGGTAAATCATGGATTTGAACTCACGTATAGCAGATATTGGACCTCTGAGGGACGCACACACATATACACACAAACACACACATACATACATCCGTCCGTCCGTCCATGCATCCATCCATTCATTCTCACACGCACTCACATACATACATACATACATACATACATACATACATACATACAGACAGACAGACAGACAGACAGACAGACAGACAGACATACAGACATACAGACATACAGACATACATGACGTCTCTTGCATCAACATTAATTATGATATGAAATAAATGTGGATATGACTACCCAGTATGAATCACTAACAACAATGTGATGAAAACATTTCACATCAGCCACGGTGGATAAAGGGGGGAAATCATTCGTGACCAACTCGTGTTTTTCCATGACAAGACGAATAGCGACTCGTGCCCCTCTCGTGAACATTTTTTTGCGACTGGGTTCCGTCTAAGCGTAAATGACCAAAGCGAAAAGAATTGTGCGTAAGGATTCTCTTATATTTCCCCTATATATCATAATTATATATTGCAGATGTTATTCATCGGGTCTTACGTTATTATACAGTATGATTAAACACATTTACCTGTAGCTTGGGTATATTTTTAGATGCAAGACATATGTAAAATCAAAAATAATTCCTGAATGATTTTTACTTAAGTGCTCGAAGTCATACGCGCTTTCTGATTGGTTTCTTGTGTTTTCGGACATAACATCCATCGACAGGGGCACAATGATTCATGCAGGTTACGTGAAAGGGGTGAGTGGTGACGAATCTATTAGATGTGAGGCTTTAAAAGTACAGAAATTAATAATATACCACGAGAATATCAGACGTTGGCAAATTTGTCTACACTTTGTAAGCTACATCAACAATGCATGCAAAATTAGTTAAGAAACTGTCACGCTTTAATCTCCTTTATGAAACAGTGTGACCACATAAATGTTTCTGTCATCTTGATTAATTATGTATGGTGTATTGTTGTATGCTCACATACCACCTGTGGTGGCTGTGTTGTGTATTCACTAATAAACGGATTGATTGAGTGACAGAAACTGGGAATTAATGCAGCGAAGCTAAGTGCAGGTGTTCTATTGCTTCTTTGTTTGTGTGTGATCGATTGATTTTGTTAATTACGAAACCAACGAGGGTCTACAGTTTTCATCAAACAAAATGTCTTTATTTTCTTTTTGAAACAAGATGTGCACATTACATCTTAAGAAACAAAATAAGCCTCGATGAACGTCAGCAACAGTTTCACCTTACACGTAGTTGTAGAATCACTAAGTAACAATGGAATGCTATCAAGTAACCATAGAATGTCACCAAGTAACAATGGAATACCACCAAGTAACAATGGAATACCACCAAGTAACAATGGAATACCACTAAGTAACAATGGCATGCCACCAAGTAACAATGGAATGCTATCAAGTAGCAATGGAATGCTACCAAGTAGCAATGGAATGCCTCCATGTAACAATGGAATGCCACCAAGTATCAATGGAATACCACCAAGTAACAATGGAATACCACAAAGTAACAATGGAATGTCACCAAATAACAATAGAATGCCACCAAGTAACAACGGGATGCCACCAAGTAACAATGGAATGCTATCCAGTAACAATGGCTCGCCACCAAGTATCAATGGAATACCACCAAGTAACAATGGAATACCACAAAGTAACAATGGAATGTCACCAAATAACAATAGAATGCCACTAAGTAACAACGGGATGCCACCAAGTAACAATGGAATGCTATCCAGTAACAATGGCATGCCACCAAGTAACAATGGCATGCAACCAAGTAACAATGGCATGCCACCAAGTAACAATTGAATACCACCAAGTAATAATGGAATGCTACTAAGTAACAACGGAATACCACCAAGTAACAATGGAATACCACCAAGTAACAATGGAATGCCAGAAGGTAACAATGGAATACCACCAAGTAATAATGGAATGCTAACGAGAAGTTATGCAATGCCACCTAGTAACAATGGAATACCAACATGAAACAATGGAATGCCACCAACTAACAATGGCATATCAACACGAAACAATGGAATGCCACCAAGTAACAATGGCATACCAACATGAAACAATGGAATGCCACCAAGTAACAGTGGAATGCTACCGAGTAACAATACAATGCCACAAAGTAACAATATAAATGCTACCAAGAAATTATGCAATGCCACCAAATAACAATGCGATGTCACCAAGTAACAATGGCATACCAACATGAAACAATGGAATGCCACCAAGTAACAATATTAATGGAATGCCACCAAGTAACAATGAAATGCCACCAAGAAACAAATGAATGCCATTAATTAACAATGGAATGTAACCGAGTGCATGCACTCTATATACGTGCATTAATCTTGAATGCGATGACGTTAAACACCATTTTTACATCACCTTATTACTGACTAATAATGGAATACATTATTTGATAATGGTGGGATGTCATGGATATACCTCAGCTGAATATCACTGAAACGCTGCTATAAAAGAATGTGTTAAACACTTAAATGTTCCACAGATAATGGACAAAGGTGTTTATATATGTCCTTTACAACATATGCAGTTTATGTCTCATTATCCCTCACTTAGATTGACTCATCCCATGGCGCATTAACTTTATTCATGAAAGTGACTACAGACAACAAGCGAACTGTCTCCATAACCTAGCTTTAATTGCGTTGTCTAAAATCATAAAAACTGAGGAGACTATAAAAGCAAGTTAGATAACAATAGAAATCTATTGTAACACATGTTTGAAACCCAAACAACCTACACAATTCGTTCCCTTTTAACAGCTGTCATGGCACTTTCGTGACAGTGCTTGTCTCGCCTTGACATCAGAAGTCACAATAAACTGGACAACGTGCCACTTCCGGCATGGGAAATGTCACCGAATTTACACGATAAATCGCTGATAATAAAGAAAATGATTGATCAATTCGCACACAGATCGAAAATAACCATTGATTTCAGATTACATTGTGAATATCCCCCTCCTTCCCTTTCAAATCCCGACCAAATGAATGCAACGACTCCATAAATTACTTTTCGCTGCAAGTCCGCGATTGTTATGATGCATGTACCCAATGCCGAATGACATAGGAGTAAACCTAGTCGTATTTATTTTGTTGGGACAGTCACACAAACTTCTCATCAAGATGTCACTAGAAATGAGATTTGTTGCTAAAATGGATTGATTTCCATGCTTGATTTTACGCAGGATGCATAGTTAATAGACTGCAACGAGCACTCGCAGCACACAGTGGCTAGAAATGCCTAGCTGTAGCTCGAGTGACCAAGTGGCCATGGAAGAAGTCTGTTTCTGAAAGTTGTGCGGAAATGGTTTATAGATCAAGGTAGGGCATATTCTGCATATGTTTGATTTCCGTGATGTTCAGGTTGAAAACACGTGCCGAAAACAAAAGTAAAAGTTACAAAAAGCATTTCGATAATAATGAGAAATCTCTGCTAAAAGTAGAGTCAATTGGACGATTTCGATTAAACCACATGCACAGGTCTATGAACACTAACTCAAAATAAAATAGTGGTGACAGCAGGTGCTGGAGAAAAGGTGAGTGTTCATGTATCGTGTCCCACTGGTGGCACCCGTCACAAACACATGCAAAAGCAAGTCAATTGTTCACGTGATAAACAAAACAGCACAACCCTGGGAAATGCATTGGACATCATACTTGTCACTGATGATTTGGAAAAAAGTCCTTCTAATGTCTTTCATAACTTTCTAACAGGAACCGTATTACGCTCTTTGAAATCTCTTTGAAAGAAAGCCCACGATCGATATTACCTCAAAAGTTGTGAAATGTAAACACAAAGGCTTGAGCTGCTGGAATATTGCTCGACATACAATGTAAAGGCAGTGTGGAGTATTGGAAAGTTGATGTCATCACTCTTGCCATCCACTCTTGTGTGAACAGTTGGTTTGTCACTCTCAATATGTATGCATAGATCTAAACAAATAGTCTCTTTTATTTCTTGGGGGGGGGGGGGGGGGGGGGCTCGAGGGGGGGGGGGGGAGCGGGGATCTGAACACAAATATACTTAACAATGAAGTAGTTTTGTTAATAATATTTCTATTGTATTTAAAAGACGGTGACACACCTACCCGTATCGCAAACACCAGGTGCCATCAAAACCGTTACACTCAGTAATGCCTGTGTTGTTTAATCCGTTCCAAAAGCCAAGAGACAAACATCTAGACTTGACAACTATTATAGACTTTCATGGACTGTACTGGATACATTTGTTTCAGGGCCTGTATGAAAGGCTATTTACGAGTGTCCAAATAATGTATGTTAATAAGTAGTTGTGCTGTAGATAGTTGATGCCTTCCATGGGAATAAAGAGGATTTGAAAGAAAGTGTGTGTGTGTGTGTGTGTGTGTGTGTGTGTGTGTGTGTGTGTGTGTGTGTGTGTGTGTGTGTGTTTAAGTATATACAGGGATATTACGGATAATCTGTCCCGAAAGAGTGAATAGTGGTAATCCCGAGCCTTTGACATGGAGTAGAATATTCTATACATCACTCGTTGACATTTTAAGATAAATATTGAAGGAACGTCGTAGGAAATGTCAACCCTCCAGATAATTCCACGAAGGCAGTATATTGTTCAGATGACGTACTGAAAAATAGATGACGTAAGTTCATATTTTTATCGACAATGAAGCAGAGTGACGTCAGGTGACTTCAACTGACCAATCAGCATTGAGGATCGCTAAATTGCACAAGTGCAGATATCGGAAAGTTATTATACATAATCATTCTACCCTCATGAGTAATGTTTGAAATGCGACAATTTGTAATTCCTATATCCCTCATTATCTTCGCCAACCCAACAAGTTTGCGTACTTTTTTGTTATTATTGAATGGACAAACGCAAATTGTGTATAGCTGTAGTCACCATGAGATTTGATGATGTTACATATAACATTTGAGAATATGTATTCATGTATGCTCTGTATTGACACATTAGGCTCTACCTTTTCTAATAATCAAAGTAAGACGTCATTATTTTACACGCTGCAACCCCATGACGTCATATTGTGTCGCCACCAATGTGGAAATGACATTAACCTATGTAATTGTAATTTCACAACTGAAACGCTGAATGTTCGAAACGCTCTTGTCAAAGAGTGGCTCTCATGCTCGACAATGTCTTCATGACAACATGTATGTTTGTTTGCCGTTGCTTAACGCCGCACTCAGCAATATTCCAGCTATATGACGGCGGTCTGTAAATAATTGAGTCTTGACCAGACAATCCAGTGATTGACATCATGCGCATCGACCCACGCAATTGGGATACGATGACATGCATCAACCAAGTCAGTAATCCTGACAACCCGATCCCGTTAGTCGCCTCGTACGACAAGCGTATTCGCCTTTTACGGCAAGCATGGGTTGCTGAAGACCTATTCTACCACAGATCTTCACGGGTACATGTATGAGATCATTTGATCTCGCCCACAACCACAATCTAGAAGAGGTTAATGAAGATGGCATAACCTCATAATGTGGAATTACGGGGAGTTACGTTCACGCCGACGTCAGAGGATGTTTACGTCAATACATTACAATTCATAAAGGTCAGGCAACAGCTGGAAATATTTCAGATTTTATAATTGGGAATTAAATTTCATTCATCGTTGGAGTTTGAAACATATTTTGCTTCATACACCTAAACCTTTAAGAAAAGAAACCTCGTTTTTGCAAAATGAGAGTCACTAGAGTAACTTGTAAGAATATGAAGTATTTCTCTGCGGTGTTGAATCTCATTGTTAATGTAAAGAAACAAATACGCCCCAGCTGTTAAATATGTGTTAAGTGCATCTTTCAGTCTTGCATTAATAAATCAACACCGCATATTACCTAATGACATATAATGTCCTAGGAAGCAATGGCTATTATCTGTCAGTCGGTCGCAAGTGAATGACGAATTTCTGTTGAGAATACAATTGCAAACGATGCCAATGCTTTTCGAGATATTTCATATAATTCTACGGAATCATAATAATCCTGTGAATATTTCGTTGTTTGTATCCATCTTTCCAGGTCATCTATCTTAAATCGACATTCCTCATCCGATTTACTCGGCGTGAACTAATACCCTACGGCCTCCTTGTTGTCAGATCCTTTAAGAATCTTCACAGGTATCACTGTCAGGGCTGTCCAATGTACAGCTCGACCTATCCGTGATAGTAAATATCCAGGGTTATTGCGGCTTCGTTTCAAAAGGCCACCCCGATCGAGCGGCCATAGGCTAATGCTTTGTTTGGTGGAACTGTACAGCTTCTTCCAGTGCAAGATATTTGTGTTTTTCAGAGAGGCGGATTGCGAGCCATGATGTGACAGACTTAATGCTGTAGGATAGCAACGGAGCCGAAACTTACACCGTCCGAAAGCAAATCTTCTCGTAGTCCAATGGCCGGAGGTAAGTTACAAGGAGTTTTTATACATTCGCATGTTGATCTTAAATTCTAATAAACATATCCAAAGATACACTGACATATTTCGGCAATTAAACAGAGTGGTCACAGACAATGAAAATATTCTTATAACAGGTAAGGGAAGATAATATTATGGTCACTAAATACTAGAATTCTAGGTTCCTTTTAAGACCTTGATTCAGGTTTTCTTGACAAGAAGCATGATCACCCTCTTAAAGCCAACACTCTCTATGGTACTTATCCTAATAATACCAAAGGATATTTTGCATGTTTTTATCTTGATAATTTCTATCTAATGTCTGAACACACTTCTATAAGCGTGTAATTCAATTTGATAAGGATAAGTTATGTGTGGGAAACCCAGCACACGTGTGCATCATGTTCTTCCTCTGAAGCCTGAGGCAAACACAATTATTCGAGAATGATATCAATAACGGTGAGTCCTGTTGATACCCGAGAGTTTGAAGTGGGATGTCTATCATCGAAGACTGTTTGTCTAGCGGCAATAACATGTAGCAACACAGGGTTGTCTTTCATATCAGACTAATAATTATCATTTGCCATTACTTCCGACAGAACTTGATAGGAGACTGTAAACATCACAGAGCCGATGTGACATAACATAATCATGTTCTCTTTTGTTATACCGACCATATGTATAGGTATGGCCTTGATATTATCGACTTGTTTAAAGGACGAGACGTGAGGGTCCATTGTGGAAGCTGTAAATTTAGATTTTTACACTTTGAAAGCTTTGAAATATTGGCAAACGATTCGATAAAACTGTCTGCCGTGTTGTAACTAACAACCTTAGTTTCAAATTCAAGTAAAGGCTCAACCTACTCTGCAATGAAATCTGAATTAAAATTGAAGAACTTTTTGGAATTTATACCATTTCCTTTGGCAATACAGCTACTGCATTTTCGAACCTCATGCCAGCACCTGCTTGTTGAAAAGGAAAGATGCAACGTTGATGATTGATACTGGAGCTACATTCTCAGCATGACTATTTATGTAAAATTAATTATACTAAAAGTAACATACGTTGAAGTTGGGGTTACACTTTCTAAGTTAAGAACAAATTCCAGTACTTTTGGGGGTGGAATCCCATCCGGGATTCGAACCCACAACCGGGATTGGGTGCCTCACTCTGAGAGTGTGGGTTCGAATACGCGATCGGACTCCACTTAAAAATGTACCAGAATGTGTACTTTACTAACTTTAAGTTTCATAAAAACTATATCATACGTTGCGTTTCCGCACTTTTATAAAGGCATTGTCATTTCGCATTAAACATAATTATTCATTTTGTTTCTGAAAAGTCAATCAAATATCGCCCATAATAAGAGTGGCAAAACTCGAAACTCCGAAACAACCGAATTCCCCCTATCGAAAATTACCCCCATATCACTAGTCAGTTACATTGATGTGTACAGAAGGACCTCGTTAGTCCGGACGGCCCTGGGTATTTTATTTTATTTTATTTTATTTTATTTTATTTTATTTTATTTTATTTTATTTTATTTTATTTTATTTAAAAAAATAATATTTTTTTTATTTTATTTCATTTTTTATTTCATTTGTGGGGATGGAGGGTGGGGAGGTTTTTTCCCTCATATTCACCTGACACACCGCGATATAACTGAAATACTGTTCATAGCAGCGGTAATCCAAACTCATTTACTCTTTGCCTTCATATCTATATTCGGTTTTTAGGTGTGCATTAAGTTAACCATCACTACGGTTTTGAACACCCTTCTACTGTTCAGTAAACATGTTAGTCATATTATGAGCCGACAACTGAAAGGGACTGAGACATTTTAAAACTGAACTTTATTAGGAAAATAATGTTTAAAGTCAAGTTACTGTTCTTATTGTAATCCGTTGAATGTTTCATTTCACTTATTTTTCTAAGTGGTGTATTTTGTGATCACTCTTTGAATGTGTGAGTGAGTTGGATTTTACGCTGCTTACAACAATATTCCAGCCATATCACAGCGGGAATAGCAGAAATGGTGTGCGCACATTTTACCCATTTTGTGATGGGAAGCAAGAAAATAAATCAAAACGCGGACGTAGTTATAACATAAATCTCCAGGGGTATATCATTCGTACTTACGTCCCCACATTAACAGTGTGTGAGGTTAGATGAGGTCAAATGGGGTTTAACGTCGCCTCCAAGAGTATTGCGCTTATAACGTCTTTTGGTATGACGCGGTCGGGGATCGAACCACGGACCTTCCACTCTCCGGTCGGACGTTCAACCACTAAATCGCAGAGGCGGCGTGTAAGTGGGATGATATAAAGTCACAATGAATAGTCTTTTAGACATATCGTTTCGTGTTTTTGGATTCGATTCATATTTCTTTTACAACTAGCTGAATTGTGAAGCCACCACACTATCAAAACTCACTTAAACTGGTGGAGGTCGGGTAGCCGAGTGGTTAAAGCGTTTGCTCGTCACGCCGAAGACCCGGGTTCGATTCCCGACATGGGTACAATGTTTGAAGCTCATTTCTGGTGTCCCCCTTCGTGATATTGCTGGAATATTGCTAACAACGGCGTAAAACCATCCTCACTCACTCAATCACTTCAACTGTGCATGAGGTATTCCCATAATCCACCAGTAAGGAAATTGAGTCAGTAATGCTAGTTCAAAGTTTAAGCAAAGGTATTAACTTCAAAGATTTTGGTTCGCCGATATTTACAGTACGTGACCTTGCCATTGACCCTGTTGACCCCCAGCTCTTTAGTGTCATCTGAAGCTTCCCACAATGGCCCCGGTCGTGGCGGCATCTCTCAAACAGCCGACTATAATTTCCAATAAATCATCGTTTAATCATCCCACCTAACATCCACTTCCCATCTCATATGCAAAGGGAAATAATTTGTATAACGCACTGGGGATTTGTCGATAATTTCATTAATTCACCTGTGTGACTTGTGTCTGCGGGGCAACGGGAGATAATAGCGGCGGTGGGGATTGGGGACAACGTCCGCGTCTGGAGGTCCAGGCTAAATAATATAGATAGTGAATGAGTCAATTTCAAGTAAGTGCCTCTTTCTGTTGGATCAGATCATGTCAGATCAACGTGAATGAAAACTAACTAGGACACAGGTATGAGGGACAAAAGAAATCATAGCTCTGATTTTATCGTATGTTTGATTTTTAAGTTGCGCCATTATATTAAAAAAATAACTGAACTGAATCTAAGTCAGAACTCAAGGACTCAAGGAAAACTTCTACATGGTTTTATATTTTAGAATATAATTTGAATAAAACGTTTAAAATTTATTTTAAAAAATCGTATAAAACACAACTGCTGAGACATCTTATCTTTGAGCGGCGGTCGGGTAGCCTAGTGGTTAAAGCGTTCCCTGGTTCGATTCCCGACATGGGAACAATGTGTGAAGCCTATTTCTGGTGTACCCAGCCGTGATATTGCTGGAATATTGCTAAAAGCGGCGTAAAACTACACTCACTCACTCTTAGCTATAAATTTGCTTTTCTTTTCGGCACAAATTTTCATTTGCAACGTGATCGGGGTCATGTGGTTGCAAATTCTTTTCTTACCCCAGTGTTCATTGAATCAATATGTTTTACACAAACTTGCCAAGCCTCAGATTACTTTACAAATTGTTGCAGGAATGAGAGATGCTTAAATAGACAATATCAGACTGTTCTTTCAATTTTCAATTACATAAAATGCAAACTCTGTATACTTTCCTTTGCCCATCAGTATAAGGGAGAGTGAATAAGTGTTTTAACGACTTTTTTAACAGCTTAACGTGGTGCAGATCGTAGGTGCTGACAAAATTAAAATAATAAGAACCCGGCTGTAAAAACTCAGCTCGTCGTATTCTGATACGCCTATGTAAAGCAAATACCGGTGCCTCTTACGACTGGGCCACCTGCGCACACCGAAATCACAGACTGGGGAAGTATGAAGTCACAGGGAGTGGGTTGACATAGATTGAAGACACTTTCAGCAGTGTATAACATATAGCTACCACAACCAATGGCCAATAGCGAACGTAACCTTACACAACCAGCTCAACGTAAGTTTAAACGATGTTCCAACCCATCCATGAGAAGCATATGTGACTGTCTGATAGCATTTAGTCGCCTTCTTGACAGTCAGACTAAGACTGAGATACACACTATGACCCCACTTATCTATTCTTATGGTATCAAATTAAAGGGAAAACAGCTTTCCGTAATCATATCTCTGCAAAGAACACTGTCAGAGTTCACTGTACAATTCCGACAATTACATAACCATGCGTTGTTTATGAATCAGTATCAAATAACATTGATACAGGTAATCTCGAAAAGGTGAACGTATCCTGTCCTCCGTGGCACCCGTCACAAAAGCGTGCTAAGGGAAGTAATCCTGTAAATGTTTAGTTATACAAGTTATTCATATTAGTAATTATTTAGACTTTATCAATTGGATATTTCACCCCACTAGCGTGTGCACGTCCTAGACATTGTTTGCGGTGTTATCGTGTTGAGACCATTGTATTCCCATTTCCACTGACAATCGCCAAACAGCGTTGCCAACACACTTGAGTGTTTTGTGTCATTGTGTCAACAATCACCTAACTGTGTCGGTCTTTGAACTGTTAAAATAACAACACGTGCCGCCTATATTGGGTGAACTCAACAGAACTTGTTTCAGAAGAGAGGGCCTTGTTTGATATAGAATTTATCCACTCGACTGTATTTTCTAATTTGTGAAAGGGCTGGATAAATCGATGGCAAGGCTGACTTGATGGTTGTGTATGGATTCGGAAGCTATGTTGTTGACCGACCCGCTCTCGCAGGCAACCTATTGATTGGTCACTTATGTCATTGAAGCTTATTGATTGGCTGACGGGGATGACATCTCATTCATCAGCTTTAAAGGTGTATTTTGCTGTAAGTTCTTGCTTTGGGTTCATGGTGAAGCTTGTACCGCATTATTATGGGACAACCACGTTGTATATATTGTCGATGTTATTAACATTAATAATTTTAACTTATTTAAAAGATATGTCATGAAATCAGAAAATAGGGCAGAGAAACGGATGATGAGGAGAGAGAGAGAGAGAGAGAGAGAGAGAGAGAGAGAGAGTACACACACAGACAGAGGAGAGGGGAGAGAGACAGACAGAGACACATAGACACAGCTTTGGAGACTGTGAGACATAGACAGAGACACACAAGCAGAGGGAGAGGGGAGAGACAGATAGATAGAGCGAGAGAGATAGATAGAAAGAAACAGTGAGTAAGTTGGGTTTAACGCATCTTCCCGAGGCAAGGGAGTTAACGGACTTTGAAAATCCAGTTTCCACCCTTGCCGAACTAGGCTGGAATGCATGGGCTCGATCGCAGCGCCACCAGTGGCTATTACGAGTTATGTCCCGTCTAAGCCTCTCCTATGGACCAATCAGATTCCAAATCTCGTATCACATTTGCTTCAAACAAAATGGCGGTGACCAGTCAGGACGATCTGATCTATAATCAAGACCTATATTGTGATAAAACGGGTCTTACATCGCGAAATGCATCAAATCACGTGAGCACCTTGATTCAAAACATGAAAAGATTTGGAAAATATCTGTTGGCAACGAGACTGAGAGACAGAGAGAAGGGGGTGGTGTGTGTTTGTGGGACGGGGGATGCAGCCAAATTCAGCTCATTGGCAATATACATAGGCCAATTGCAAAGATGGTCGAGTTGTTGTTGAGGTTCTGAACTGACAGATACTTATATTAACCATGGCGAAAGGACGCCAAAAACTGACACAGACACTTATACTAATTCTTATTTTGGCGATATTCCAGAAACTCCAGTCTTTGATGTCTACATTTCGCGAATTTTGATATACAATCGAGCATGCACGACTCTTGCTCAAAAGATGTTCGATTTAAGAGTGATCATATTCAATGCCCCAGCAAAGCTTTCAAAACCTGTAGCGAAGGTCATTTCCAAATTTGACGTATCTGTGACAAAAATGATTTCCCTATTCTTGATTCTAATTTCCTATTCTTGTACCATATGTTCCCATGTTTGTTCGGGTGAACAATTGACTTGCCTTTTCATGTGTTTATGACAAGTGTCATCGGGTGGGCAGGATACGCTCAAATTTTCGCGAACAACTGGTATCATCACTATTTGATAGTGATTCATGGAGACGTGCTTATGATATAGATATATATATTTTACATTGGTCTCGGCTTTTAGCGACCGATTTCGTAAATTACAGAAATGATTTTGTCGTATTTATTTACACTCGCACTCACACTCACGTTTATACTCACACTCACACTCACACTCACGTTTATACTCACACTCACGCTCACTTGCGCCAACCCTGACATTAGCGTGTGTACTGACACTAACACTAGCTCCAAGACGACCACTTACATTGACCCTGGTACCGACGCATTAAAACTAACACAAACACGTACACCGCTTGTTCACGGTCACCCTACCCCGGGCCTGTGAACGCACCCAGTCCAATAACACACGGTAAATTACCCACAATCTTTATGAGATAAGCAGACTGTGTTAATTTCCGGGGTTTCGTTTCTGTCTTGGTAATATCTTTTATGACGTAATGGAAATGATAATCAATTATTCCTAACTGAGCAAAACGCAACGACGTCCTGTTAATATTGTGTACACACATCAATAAGAATATCGGCATAAATATTTACCAATAATCGATTTTGCCCTGTGAGCGTCCCACGAAATTATGTCATATCGCATAAGCATAGGTCGCGTAAATCTGTAGACCGTGGTTATACTTAAGAATTATGTATCAAACTTGTCATCATGTATTTTCGGTGTTTAAGGAATGCGTTAATAAATTATTTTAATCTGAGTGTAGGTAGACTCAATGTATTTATGAACGTGATCAGAAATTATTTTAAAAAATGACTATGACAATCTGTACAGACCGTCTTCTTGATAATCTTACATATTTATTATTATATTATTAAGTATAAATACTCCCGTGAGGATCCGTATTAGAATTGATCTTCAGCAACCCATGCTTGTCGGGGGTGGGGGTGGGGGTGGGGGTGGGGGGAATGATTTGACGTCATCATACAATGGATGTCGTCATATGCTTCCGTGATAACTGAACACACCTGACAATGTGGAACAAACATTAATCAGTGGTTGTTCTGATACATAATGATCAAACTTAATACTTAATTAATGGGATATCAATTCCACGAAGCCAAATGACACGTTTTTTGCCAAAGCTGGATTAGATATAATCTGTCATACAGACACATATATACAATAAAGTCCATGTAAGTCTATAATATTTGGCAAGTCTAGATAACAGCAGTATTAAAAAATCTGAAAATTAAGTCTCTTGGCTCCTTTTGATCATATTTTATAACTATAATTTAACAACTGTTTTTAGCCATGTTTATTTCAGAGACTAGATGTTAGTCAAGGTTAAATATCAAAATGCTTTAAGTTATTTATGCGCAGAATCCAACCTCACGTTCAACCAATCAGATTGCAACACATACACATTCGTTTTACAATGCAGTAAACACCGACGTGGACGTGCAACTCCCAGGTGCTGCAGTCCGGGCGCCTCTCCCATTCAAAGATTGTATTCCAATCGCGTGGAGTTTATTCATCAGGCTCCTGTTACTGGGAATTTACGATAACACCACCTGAACGAGTAGGCCATCAACTCAGATTTATCAGCACTGCGTCCATTTTCAACAGTTCACAAAGAACAGACTTGTAAATACAATACCGTGTCATGGCACTGGGGTTGAACGTCAATACGTCGATACAGGAAGAAGCACTATGTTGTTTATGTAGATTCGTGCTTGACGCGACCGCCTCCGTGGTGTAGTGGATAGAGTCTGTCCGGAGAGCGTAAAGTCGGTGTTTCTATTCCCTGGCAAAAGACGCAAATAATGGTACTTGGTACTCGTCGGCTAGGAGACAGGTATTCTGTGTCTGAGTGGGGTATTCATGCTAAAAGTCCGGACTAGTACAAGCAGCCTAGTCCACACACACGTGTATGCACGTCACTATATAAGTGCAATAATTTTGAACGCGATTATCATGTAAATGAAGGCACTTATCATATAACTATCCTTTTTAATTTGTTTTCTTGTTGATATTTCATTACATTATAAAAATCTGAAAGCAATATACATACATACATTTATTTTTTGTGCCCAACTCCTTTCATGGGACAAAATGTTTAAATTAAAACAAGGTTGCCTTGCTGCTTGTAGTTATGATTAGTTTCGGTAAATATATCCTTAGTGTCATCATGTTTGACCGAGTAGATGGTGAATGAAGCCAAGATATTGTTAGTGTCATCATGTTTGACTGATTAGATGGTGAACAGAGCCAATGTATCGTTAGTGTTATCAAGTTTGAGTAACTAGATGGTGAATAAAGCCAAGGTGTTAGTGTTATCAAGTTTGAGCAACTAGATGGTGAATAAAGCCAAGGTGTTAGTGTTATCAAGTTTGAGTAACTAGATGGTGAATAAAGCCAAGGTGTAAGTGTTATCAAGTTTGAGTGACTAGATGGTGAATAAAGCCAAGGTGTTAGTGTTATCAAGTTTGAGTAACTAGATGGTGAATAAAGCCAAGGTGTTAGTGTTATCAAGTTTGAGTAACTAGATGGTGAATAAAGCCAAGGTGTTAGTGTTATCAAGTTTGAGTGACTAGATGGTGAATAAAGCCAAGGTGTTAGTGTTATCAAGTTTGAGTAACTAGATGGTGAATAAAGCCAAGGTGTTAGTGTTATCAAGTTTGAGTAACTAGATGGTGAATAAAGCCAAGGTGTTAGTGTTATCAAGTTTGAGTGACTAGATGGTGAATAAAGCCAAGGTGTTAGTGTTATCAAGTTTGAGTGACTAGATAATGAATAAAGCCAAGGTGTTAGTGTTATCAAGTTTGAGTTACTAGATGGCGAATAAAGCCAAGGTGTTAGTGTTATCAAGTTTGAGCAACTAGATGGTGAATAAAGCCAAGGTGTTAGTGTTATCAAGTTTGAGTGACTAGATGGTGAATAAAGCCAAGGTGTTAGTGTTATCAAGTTTGAGTAACTAGATGGTGAATAAAGCCAAGGTGTTAGTGTTATCAAGTTTGAGTGACTAGATGGTGAATAAAGCCAAGGTGTTAGTGTTATCAAGTTTGAGTGACTAGATGGTGAATTCATACCCTACCAAGAGTGTAGAATTAAATCACAACTGGTAATATATTTTGTTTAAAAATATGTTACAACTTGGCTGGTATTCCAGAAGTTGATTGGTTATTACACAAAGTGGTATTGCTGAGAGCGTCTTTAAGTGAATGACACTGTTGTTTAAAAGTTGCGATGTAATTTCATGTACAAGCATTCTAATCAATAACAGGTTCCTGCATCGAACGCTTCTAAGTGTAAATAAAAGAGCCTAGCCTATTGTCACTATCCTAAAGCCACAATTGGACACAAGGGGTATAGATACATCTGTTTCTGTTATCACCAGAAGACAAAAGCCCTAACGATCGAAAGTCATCTCCTTACATTACACGATGTTGAGTGGACAATGCATATACCGGAGCTGCATGACAACGTGTAAACAAATCTTGTCTCATTAACATATCGACCAAGCACTCGAATATCGATTTTAGAAATGTCTGGCAGCTCCTACGCTTATATCACATGACGTTGTTGTTTTTTTAAATAATGAATGAGCTTCAGATCCGTAACTTTATATAGCCCATCGTGTAGGTTTGATAATCCCCATGAAACTGACAGCACGACATTCCTTGAGAGTGTATGCATATACCAAGCATACAAAGAGAGAAGACTTTGTTTTCCCACTCTTGAATTTCAACGTCTTGTTGAGCAATACCATCAACTCCAGTTTATGGCGTCCACATTTCTCAATTGCATAGTTTCTGGGTACTTTAGAGCATGTACATGTTTGTTATGTTCCACGGAAAGATACAATGTTCGTACAACTAAGCTTTCCAATCAAGGTTCAGCCATCAACGGCCTGGTTAAGTATTTCAAGAAATTGTATGGTAAAATTTACAGAATAGGACAAGTCGCGTGTCCACAAGAAGAATGTTGCTATCCATGTCATGACCTTTGTGATGAGGTGTCACACCTCTGACTCACATGCACCCTCTCTTTCAATGAAATTTATGTTGGTGGGGGTGTTTCTCCTAGAGAAGGACATGCTTACCGTTTTCGCGAACACTTGGCGCCCTCACTGATTTCAGAGATCCTTTGAGATAATTTTCATAACTTTTTTTTTCTTTTACGCCCTATGGAATCTGTTTAGGCAGATATTCACGAATGATTAGTCTCTGGCGGTGACATTTCGAATTTGCAGAAAAACTGATGCAAATATACACCAGAAATTTCCTGTATGGCGTTCATATGGCGTGAATCACTAAGATCCAAAGTATTCTTTAGCGCTTGCACCTTGTACTCTATTGGTTCTACAAGTTTGTAAGATGTACCTCGTGAACATACATCACGATACTGGGTGGAGTGTGTGGGTTTGGTTTTGAACCACTTTTAACAATAATCCATTCGATATCACGGCGGGGAACATGTAGACTTTGGCATCGCTCACTGTACCCATTCGGGAAATCGAGCCCGAGGTTTCGGGGTGACGAGAGAACTCTCCCCTACCACACCCTGCTTGGGAAGACAATGAGAACGTTTCGTCTTTGTAAACCATCTGGAAAAAGCAGTGAGTGAGTTTGTCTTGTCCAGATTCGATTATTTGATCTGAGTGCGGTGTTTAGCAACAAGCAAACAAAACAAGCTATATCAGACCGACCAGGATGAAATGATGAAGAGAAAAATCAACGACCCATATCCCTTGGGCATGACACAAAGCCAGCCAATATTTCACCTTTTTTGTTTGTTTGTTTGTTTGTTTGTTGTTTAACGCTGCGCTCAGCAATATTCCAGCTATATGACGGCGGTCTGTAAATAATCGAGTCTGGACCAGACAATCCAGTGATTGACATCATGAGCATCGATCCAAGCAATCGGGATACGATGGCACGCATCAACCAAGTCAGCGAGCCTGACCACCCGATCCCGTTAGTCGCCTCTTACGACAACCCGTGAAGATTCCGGGTTAGAATAGGTCTCCAGCAACCCATGCTTGCCGTAAAAGGTGACTATGCTTGTCGTAAGAGGCGACTAACGGGATCGGGTGGTCAGGCTCGCTGACTTGGTTGATGCATGTCATCGATCCCAATTGCGTGGATCGATGCTCATGATATCAACCACTGGATTGTCTGGGCTAGACTCGATTATTTACAGACCGCCGTCATATAGCTGGAATATTGCTGAGTGCGGCGTTAAACACAAACCAACCAACCAACCAACCAACGACAAGCATAGTCGCTTATTTCACCTTGTAACCACCGAATACTTGTGTTTGGTCCCCACAAACATACATATAGGTACATCGGACATATTCTACCTAAATCCCAAGGGGTCCACGGTATGTTAATTGTTCAGGCAATCCCCATTTATCACTCACGATAACAATGCCAGATGTTCACACTAGGTTAAATTACCACTTAAACAGGATGTCATTGTTGAGGTAATTGCAGGTGAAACAGTGTAGAATACATAATTATCTACGTTGTCAAGTATGAACAATCACATTTGACTTCGTGATTGATCATGATTCGTATACTAGATAACACTACGTGTACATTTAATGAATTCCAACCTAGAACAGAGCCAATGTATGGCATTATTAGTAATGAATATAATACGTACATGTGTGGAGCAAATCCATAATTCATTCCTTCCTCTATAGCCATTGATCATATCGATTTATCGTGGATCGTGTTTCTTATATCAGACAACCTAAAGACAAATTTATTTTGTCATACTTTGTACTCACTGAAATGCATTGAAGTAGGAAAAGTTAATATTTATGTTTTACATGTTTATGATAATCACTCAAAATGTTTATCGGGCATCTGCGCTTCACTTTAAATCCTGGGCGTCATTTTAATTCTTAATAAAACTACCTTTCAAATTCCCCGCCTCAGATGAAGCAAACTTTGCAGTCAACTGATATTGTATTAAATGCCAAGTTCGCCGTGTGTCCATTTGTGTTTTCTCGGTATTCTTTTGGGAAAAGAAGGTTCCAGCTTAATCACCTTTGTTTAAAAAATATATATATTAAAAAAGCACTCCCTCCCGCCTAACGTTTGAGATAAATGTGCCGGAGAGACGTTTCTTTTTATGCAGACGTAGGAAACGTCTTTTATGCGCGAGTGATCTGTCCCAAAGGCGATATGGATATAATCCTCCTAGATTTGCGAACTGCAAACATACCGTTTCTCAAAGAACAATACCAGCATCTCTCTCTTTTCTCCAATAGAAAGCAGCGGCGGTGACAGCAGTCAGCAGAACGCTATCGACCGCCTGTCCGTGGTGTTCGACAGAATCTACGGCTCGGAGTATCGAGCTGCCAGACGTCTCATCCACAAGCGACTGCGCCAAAAGGATATGGGTTCGCCAGGGAAGAAGCCCCCTGCACAACGAGACAACAGCCTCTATCTACGAATCATGGCGTTTAGACATAAAGAAGTAAGTAAAGGTTGTTGTGTATGTCAGTTTGTTTTTGTGTATTGTGTTTGAGGAGACAATATGTGGGAGTTCGGCCACATGACGATATATCCGCCTTAATGGTTTGATGGCTGGGTGAATATGATATATTGCAGCTCGGGTGGAAACACTCTCGTAGAATAAGAAAACAAAGAGAAGTAAGGATACTTTATAAATAAGGTTAAAATATATTACTTTAAAGGGTAGAAAATAAGAAATGTACAGTTTGTATTTGTAATAGTTTGACACTATTGGGATCAGTTAAATTGAAATGTTAATAGAAAACTTCGTTTGTTTGTTTTATTGATGCCGTGGGTTATCCGTGTGGCACTGTCACGTGATTTGTCAATGAATTAAACAATAATACATGTATGTCGTATTAAGAAACGTTGTCAGCAGTAGGTATATCTAGAAACAGTTACTATGTTTGTCAATGAAGAACAAATATATGTAGAACATACGTTGATGTTGAAACCTTGCACTGAGCGACCACGCGGATCTTCGATACTTTCACTGCTACTGAATTCAAGGACTTACTTTATAATGCTTTCCTTGAGTAATTCATATGTATATAGTTATTTGGAAGTTCCACTAGCACGACCATAATTCTACATCTGTGTAAACCTTATAACTTAAAATTACTATACGTATTAAGTTACATCTAATTGTCAAAGGGGGCACGGGTGGCCCAGTCGTCTAAGGCGCCGCAGAATTGCTTCCCTTGGGCACACCTTAAACCTATGATTGTGGGTTTGAATTCCGGTTCACCCCGATTATGTTTTTAGGTTTGTCAGCACCATACCCGTGCTCGTGGGTTTCACCGAAGTGGTAAACGTCTGGGACCTTCATCACTTCGGGCCCACATTAAGCTGACATACCGTGATATAACTGGAATAATGTTAAAAGCGGCGTTAAACCCAATTCACTCACTCTAATTGTCAAATGAGACCAAGATCGATTTATGAAACGTTGACCAAGGCTTCTGTAGATTCTTGATTGACGGGACACTTATTGAGGGTTTATCTCTACGTTCACTGTGTCTCTGTAACTGACAACAATGCAACAACGATTTTAAACATACCAAACTGTACACAACTGACGCTACACTGTTACCTGTTCCGATATAGATCTGCTTGTTACACGAAGTGCCAAATGTGAACATTGAATATTGAGTGTAATCATTAACCACAAGATTAATACACTACATAACATTTGTGCTAATAGTGTTTGTGAACGACTTATATAAAACGTGTTGGGACTGCCAACCAAATAGGACCAAACTCCTTTAGTATTGCATATACATGTGGATGAGTGAGTGAGTGAGTTGGATTTTACGCCTTTTTTTTAGCAATATTCAAGCAACATCACGGCGGGGGACACCAGAAATGGGCTTCACACATTGTACCCATGTCGGGAATCGAACCCGGGTCTTCAGCGTAACGGGCAAACGCTTTAGCCACTAGGCTACCCCAGCACCCCTACATATGGATGATATTACGTTCTGTGAAACATTAACCCAAGGGTAGCTTCATACACAAATATATAACTAAGCATATCAAATATATATATAACGTTAACGCCAGAGAATAGGGCGTAAAAGGCAAAATAGTTGGGAAATTTGTATAAAATGATCACTGAAAATCAGGGATAATACCAGGTGGTCTCAAAAACGGGAAGCACGCCCTGCTCTACCGGTAGCACCCGCCACTCGCACAATGTACATAAAAAAGTAAGTGCAAGTCACCTAGATGTCGTTTTAACAATATTAGCATCGACAATGGGTATTCTATGAACACAACATCATGTATGCAGCAATGTCACCTGCTATGATTTGTGTTATGCATGCCGAAAAACGTACTGTAATATGTCCTGTCATTTTTCATATAATTGTATTAAGAGTCGGTTTAATGTTATGGTGCAATCTACTGTATGCTGGATCTAGAAAGCAATGTCCTGCGAATAATGAAATCATATTTCTATTTAGCCTTGAGGACCGTAGCCAAATAGCCTTTACGGCTCCTCTATACAGAAACCTGCGTTATAAAATACCTTTACAAATAACCGCCTTTATGTTCAGCGAACACTGCTTTGTAACTTTCAACAATAAACCACTGAGCCTCGATGGGGCGTGTTATTAGTTGTTGAAACCGAGAATGCAAACAATGATTGAAAACTCTATTGATATGGCTACTTTGTCCATACACGTTTTGCTGGGGGCGATTGGTATGTTACGCTGGAACACCATGCACTATGGATTACTATGACTAACAGGTATCTGTGTTTTACTTCATAACGTATACAACAGACTACACTTTTGTACAATACCTTTGTATATCGATACATCAGCGATCAAAGATTGTCATATACACCTAGTCAAGAGCTATTGAATGAACGCTCTTTGTGTACAGTGGTGTACTATGTAGATATCAATACTGAATTTGGCTTACATTTGTACAGTCATCTACAACATGCCAACTCACATTCGTACAAAAGGTCGTTGGTACATATCCTGTCTTACAGATACCTCTGTGTTTGCAGGAAAGGTTGTAAAGTGAGTTTGTTTTAGATTCTGTCCATGTTATAGATGCGTCTAGGAGATGCGTTGATAATTCTTGCTTGTGGCCATATTATTAGTCCCAGGTTAATGAGTACATGCATGTTTAACCACTCAACCATACAATGTCAGCCTTGATACTTACGTACTAATTTCGGTAAAACTGGTTAATGCATTCCATGGCAGCAGTTTAAATACAACACAACGTGGGATTATATGTTTCTTTAGTGTTTTGATGGAGATGCTGATTTTTCTATTGTTACTATTCATACAAATTTACACGTTGTAAACAATCGGTTTGTAACATGGTCTAACAGAAGTTTGTTTGTTTGTTGTTTAAGACTTAAAAACATTTCAGGTGTACGATGGGGCTAATAGAATTTTCACTATCAAACGTTGAGTTAGATAAATGCTGTAATAGTATCCGATAATTAAACAGTTCTGATGTTAATGTATGAAAACAGCCAATTAAGATCTGGTTACAAAAATAAAACCATGGTGAAAGAATGGATTTGGTCGGCTCAAATGCATTGCTCTTGGGAATCGTGATTAACCCTTTAACGGACATATCCGTGTTGCAATCTCTATGCACGATGGTATTGATTGAGTTCCTTTACGGCGGCACAACTGACACAATGATGCATAATGCCACGTTTGACATGACAACAGCATGAGCTGTTAATCATTACTTTCAGACGGATCACCCGAGACGAAAATCACTTACGCATTTTTCTTCGTATGCTGCTGTTAATCTTTAACTGATCAAACACAAATGCAGATAAAGTTGTCTTAGGATCTACGTGGTGTTCTTCGCACTTATTCCACTCAAGTAACGCGTCAATAAGATGATCGTTTCATCCCAAATTTACAATATCAAAATATTTTCCAATAACTATGGCAATATCGACAAGCCCACAAGGCCTTTTATCCAACTATCGACTGAGTCCTGTCTGCAGCATCCCAGGTTTCCATCGAGCTGCCGGAATCTGTCGATATGTTTCTATCTTGCACTGTTAGGACGTAAATACAAGATGCATGGTAGACAAAAGTCCAAAACCATTAAGCTTTTCATGTTCAGAAAAAATAGGCTTATTCAGATGGTTCCAATGCTGAAGAGCTTTGCAACTTTGCTCCTCTTGTTTGTTTTTTCTCCCAGATGTTTTTTCTCCACAATGTCTGGAAAATTGGATTCATGAATAATATAACAAACAATTTCATGACAATTTGGACATGCCCTGACGTGAAATCGTTCTTTTAATAGGGACATAACGTATTTTCTGAAGTATATCCGTTGTGTATACCGTGTGCAGTTGAGATGGGGTTTAACGGCGCGTCCAAGATTATTGCGCTTATATAGCGACGTGCATGCACGTGTTTGTCTGTGGCTGCTTGTACTAGTCCGGACTGATGCCGATTTATAGTGCTAGCCCACTGAGATACCATGTCGCAGTTTAACATGAATACCCCACTCAGACACAGTATATCGACTCCGAACCGACCTGTCATTGCTTAAGCCCCTTACTGCCGAGCGCCAGACAGGGTAACAACAAGTACCCTCTTTTGACGTCTTTTGGGATCGAACCCCGTCCCTTCCGCTCTCCGGGCGGACGCGCTATTAATAGACCACGGAGGCAGTATCGTGTGCAGATGAGGGATCGTAACTATATGTGTATATTTGGTATATGCATTGCAGTACACTATAATGTATGATATAAATATGACAGTAACATTTAAACATATTTTGCAGGTTGACATATTTTTTTCATCATAACTACGTGTGTGATTCTCTTCATCTACTCTTAAACCCTAAGAACATGTTCTCATCAATACTTCTGCGTTAGGGATGCGTCTATCATTTGACAACAGATTCCATTCCGGTGAATGAATTCTGATACACCAGGGCCCCTTTCAGACAGAGCTGAATATATTACCCAATATTCCGCTTTCTTCTTTTAATAGCTACTAATTTGTTTCTTCAGAATGGATAGCCGTAAATATTTATTTTTGGAAGAAATAAAGCAATTCACGGAAGACAGGTTCTCATATTTTAAGAAATAAAACAAACTCGTTACAGGCGATCTTTGACTCAAGAAACGTGTCTATTAGTTTTTCATTTCAGAGTGATGAACATTAGTTCCACATTCCAATGCAGACAGGTTATGTTCTAGTATCTTTGTTAGTTGTTCATCGACGCACTAAACAATATTCCAGCTAAATGTCGATGGCATGTACATAATCGAGACTGGACCAGGCAAACCAGTGACTGATATCGTGATATCTGATATCCATGCAGAGGGAATGCAATGATAAACAAAGTCGTATGTCATCTCATACATAAAATGTTGCTAAGGACCATTTCTAGCCCACTTGCATGACATAAAACAGCTGTGTTATACCTAAATGTTTTATTTTGTTTATTTTCTATTTCAGTCGCCTGGGACATCTCCACAGCCTTCTGGAGACGCGGTAATGTATTTGACTCTACATTCCCGCTATGAGGTCCCCGTGTATGTAGGGCAACCATCAGAAATATTGATCTCGATACATTTTACCGTTTTATTATTAGTTATGAGAACTGCTGTGATCCCAATGAAGTTGTTCTTTCTCAGTGTTACGGTTGTATTTGTTTTAAAAAAATCGGAAATTCTACTCCTGATACATACACTTTGATGCGTTTGATCTTGAGATAACGCTAACTATTACTCTATTGATAAATTGTAAGTAGTTTTGAGAGGCAAGCGATGAACAAATTAGCCGTTCGCCCGTCAAAACGAAGGGTCGTGTTCAATTCCCCACTTGAGCTCAATTACTGAAGCCGCTTTCTGTGACCCCGCCATGATGTCGCTCACTCACTCACTCTTCACATAATGAACATATAACAAGAAAATCATTTGTGGGTTAGGCGTAAACCCAATTTTCGCAGGTGTGGCACAGATCTTTATTATATGCACAAATAGAATTATCTTCGAACATACTTTGATTAATTACATTGGTTGATCATTGTGAAATAGTGAAATCGAATGGATCACATCAAAAAGTTAATCGTAAAAATGAATAAAACAGAAAACAAAACAGATTCAATATGACGTACAAGGCAAAATATAGGTGAAAGTTAAATGAATGGAGCACAGAAAAGCAGTGATGACACCAGGTGTTCGCAAGGATCAGCAAGGGTGGGCAACTGAAAAGGCAAGAAAAACATGAAACATGAACATAAAAACATTTTCTCAGAGCACATATTACTGGATTTCTGAAAATGAATTAAATCTGATGTTATTTTTGTTTAACAACCATTTGAGTATCTGAGAGAGTGAGTAAGTGAGTGAGTTGGGTTTAACGCCATGTTTAACAGTATTCTTGATATTTTATGGCCGGAAGGCGTTTATAATTTTGGTGAAACCCACAAGCAACTTGTAGGGTGCTGAAAAACTTAGAAACACAATCCGGAATTCGAACCCACGATCATAGGTTTCTGGCGTGCCCAAGGGACGCATCTGTGCATAGGGAATTGCGGCGTCTTAGACAAGTGGGCCCCATGATATACAATTATTGTTCATTTATATCCCAAAAGAATCGATATGATCAACTGAGTGTTCAAATTACTTATGTGAGCATGTGCTTGACAGACCGCAACGTAAACCATGGCCGTCCAATAGTCAATAGAAGCTTAACAAGGTAGGCCAAAGTTTTGATTTCAAAAGGGAATATAAATACTTGATGAGAGAGTATTCCCATGTTTTAAATAAAACTATTCACTATGAATAACAAGAAATGCATGAGTTATTGCAGTAAGAATATTATTATAAGGAGGTCACGTATTTCAGCTTTCCTATGGCAGGTGACAGCCATGTTTCCGTCAGCATATCTGTGTCCCCAGTTGGATAAGATAAAAATACACATCTCTCAGGATAGACTTATTATCAATATCAGATTGCTTTGAAAGTAGTATTACAAATGGATATTTATTATTTGTTCACTCAGGAAACTCACGATAGTAACAACACTGGTAATACAAATATTTATAAATCGAGTGTTTACACCAAGCCTTTAATGAGAACAAGAGAGTCTTCAGAGTGAGTAGTAGACTCTATCAAACATTGTTCGGAGCGGCACGGGTGGCCCAGTCGTCTAAACAAAAGCGACAAAGAGATTTCCATATTCATTAAAAAGAAATCTGCTAAAAGCAGTCCATTCTACGATTCCGAGGTACACAGATGTGTTCAAGAAACCTATGATCCAAGGTTTAAACCAAGTTTCGACGTCAGAATCATACCTGTTCTCGAATGTTTAACCAAAGTGATGAATATCACTTTGAGTATTCATCAATGATCAAGCTGACACGCAGTGATAAAACTGAAATAATGTTCAAAGTGGCGTTGAACCTTCCTGAATCACTAAACTTAGTGGATTGACGATTATTGAAAAAAACATGGTCATTTCAACGTCATTTTGTTTGTTTTATTGCAGACACCACCCAGGTCACAGCAGTCAAACAGGGTATGTATTTCGACTATCTTGGAGGTCACGGGTGGCCCAGTCGTCTAAGGTGCCGCAATTCCCTTGCAGAGTTGCGTCCCTTTGGCACGCCAGAAACCTATGATTGATGGTTCGAATACCGGTTCATCCCGATTATGTTTCTGGTTTTGTCAGCCCCATACCCATGCTCGTTCGTTTCACCAAAGTGATGAAAGCCTAAGATATTCATCACTTGGGTTTTGTATAACACGCCGCGATATAACTGAAATGTTGTCGTCAAATCAAATTTACACACTCACTTACTAATACACGAGCCATAGCAGTTAAGGTCCAAGTCCACATGAAGAGAACATTTGGTATATGCAGTTGAACTTAATGAGGACCGACGGCGCTCCGGATTTGTCAGATTATAGAAAGAGATATGACTCCCCTTGTATTTAGATTAGGACACTCAAAGACACATGTACGAAATATCAGTTAAAATAGCAAAACACACATTGATAAAAGAAAGACCCGTTCCTGGGATAATCTTGTTAGGATAGTGTGCATGTTGATACCTCGGGGTATTTGGCTCCGCGGTCGACTGGATACAGCATGTGCCAGGTGGTACAAAAAGACGTTAAAAGATGGTACTTGTTGTTACCCTGACTGGCGATGGGTATTAAGGGATAACACAAGGACTGATCCTTATGTTTTTGACGACCCCAATGTGGTTGCAACACTATAGCCCATACATGTGTACATGTGGTCAAAGTGGTATCCACCCACTTGAAGACCGCCTCCGTGGTCTCCTGGCAGAGCTTCCACCCGTAGAGCGGAACGTCCGGGTTCGATCCCCGGCCGCGTCATACCAAAAGACGTTGTACTTGTTGTTACCCTGCCTGGCGCTCGGCATTATTGAGCTAAAACACGGACAGGTCGGAGTCGGTGTCTAAGTGGGGTATTCATGTTAAACTGCGGCATGGTATCGCAGACGGCTAGCACTATAAATCGGTATCAGTCCGGGCTAGTACAAGAACACACACACACACACACACACACACACACACACACACACTACTTAAGTGCAATAATCTTGGACGCGACTTAAAACGTCCCATTTCACCTCATCTCACCTCATAGTATTTGACTTATATAACTGTCTTGAATTTATTTTTGTCCGTTGATACATTGCCATGGATACAAGAGTGCCTGTGGTGCATGATAATATGCTTATCACTTTCACAAAGTAAATTAATATCTACACATATATATTTCATTACAGTTGCTCTAGCAACACCGAGGTAGCTAGTGACACTGTAAATATATGTTGTTACTAACTGATAGACGTCATTTTTACATCACATATATTCTGATTTACAGCCATCGAATTCCAGGAGGCCGAGCAATTCCAACAGTGTAAGTTTAAACGGATGTTTATTTTATTCTTCTCACATTCATTGGTTGTTATTAGTTATATCACAAAAGTTTATTTATAAAAGTATATTTTAGTCAACTGAACTAAAACTAGATATCATTTAACAGACTTTAACATCGCATTAAAAAATATTTCACTTATATAGCGACGCTTATACTAGTCCGGACGGATGCCGGTTTTATAGTGCTAGCCCATTGAGAAACAATGCCGCAGTTTAACATGGATACCCCACTCAAACACAGTATACTGACTCCGAGCCGACCAGTCCTTGTTTAAGCCACTTAATGCCGAGCGCCAGACAGAGTAACAACAAGTACCATCTTTTAATGGCGCGTGACGCGGCCGGGGATCGAACCCCGGACCTTCCGCTCTCCGGGCGGACGCTCTACCACGGAGGCGGTCCACAAAAAACTAAGTCCCTGTTTTGTCCCCTTAGTGCAGAACGCCAGCAGGGTACCATCTGTTAACCTCTTTTGGAATCACGTGGCCAGGGAATCGAACCACCGACCTTTCTTTCTCCGGGCAGATGCTCTCTCCACACGACCACGGAGGCGGTTACTTATAGCTATAGACACTTATACAAGTCGTAAATACATACATGGATACGGATGGTGTTGTATAGTTGTATATCATGGTCGTGCCAGGAACCGATCTTTTTTTAGATCGAATCCCATATGAACACCGGTTAAGATGTTTGTTTGTACTTATGTTGGTGTTGACGTCACTTTGAATGATCCCAATACTCGGACACGCTATTACAACTGAAATATTGTCAAACGCGGCGTCAAATCTACCTCACATAGTCACTAATGCGAGTATACAATGAGATGTGTTTCGTTTTCGTTCCAGACACCACAACGACAATCCCCACAAGCCAACAAAGTGAGTATATGCTTTCTTCATTACATTAAAAAAAACATACATCATGATGTATTTATAATTGCTCTATTGATATTTTAAGGCAAGTATTACCCGAAAAGCGTCTCTATAAAGGCGCTCGAAGGACTTTTTGGTTTTTGTATTTAAATTTCATTCGGTCGATTACAACATGATTCTTTTTAAGTCATTGTAGATTTTTTTCATAATAATACAAACAAAGTTTGTTTTTTATCCTGTATTCACATTCTTTGCAAATTGTTTAAAAGGCGGGTGCTACCGGTAGAGCAGACATGCTTACCCTTTTCGCGAACACCTGGTGTCATCACTGATATTTGGCGATCCATTCATTTAATTGTCACGCTGTTTTGCCTTAAACACTCAATGGAAACTTTTTCGCAAGATAATCAAATATTCTCTGACGCTGATGTTTGTTTGTTAGTTTGTTTGTTTTTTAACGCCGCACTCAGCATTATTCCAGCTATTTGACGGCGGTCTGTAAATAATCGAGTCTGGACCAGACAATCCAGTGATCCCATCATGAGCATCGATCCACGCAATTGGGATACGATGACATGCATCAACCAAGTCAGCGAGCCTGACCACCCGATCCCGTTAGTCGCCTCAAACGACAAGCATAGTCGCCTTTTACGGCAAGCATGGGTTGCTGAAGACCTATTCTACCCCGGATCTTAACGGGTCTCTGACATTGATGCTTTGTATATACAAACCCGTTATAATTTCAGACACCACAAAGAACCCCACCCCAGTCTAACAGGGTAAGTATATACCCACTTTAGTATATACCACTTCTCTGCAGTGATTATTCAATACGCCTTAACACCAAATCCCCATATAGCACAAAGCATGTTACAAGTAATTGTGTTCAGAGGAAAGTCTTGTGCATCACGTAAATGTGTTTACCCCAACATATGCTGCAGGATACAAAAGCAAAACTTGCTTTTACCCTCTTAAATAAAACGGATCCGTTTATGAAGCATTTTATAATAACAAATGATATATTATAGTTCATACGATATATTATGCTTTAGAAATTGACAGTTTACAGAAAATATATTTTATTCCTTTGATAAAAGGAGATGATTTTTGTTGTTTTTGAGTCATTGTGCTATGACCATCTTCTTAACAGCACGGCGTGTATTATAATGTAGTTTATATTTACCAGAACCTTTACGAATGTACTATTAGTATTTATAGCAAAAAAGGATAGAATTATCATTAAACCGTTATCAAAAATGATGGGGCCTCTGTAATTTTGATAATGCCCTCATATTGCTTGACGACGGGCCATTATCACGCCCGTTGTAAGGTGACGTCATAGGATAGGGATAGGTGACGTCACGTTGAATAGTGCCGTCATCTGGTTTGTTCTTTGACGTTTTCATTTTTATAAGTGGGCCAGTGGCATTCATGTTGATTGCAGTAAATGTTTCAAAACCGATATTGTTGGGTTTTTTATTTGATAACAAATTCCATCCATTTTAGCTATAATAAGGGTAACGCTATTTTTCAGGGCATTATCATTTGCAGAAGCCCTCGGTCTTTTCAACTGCCCTCCTTCGTCGGGCCGTCAATGGAAGACCTCGGGCTTCTGCAAATGATAATGCCCTGAAAAATAGCGTTACCCTTATATCAATTGTATATTTTACATTTTGCAACATGCATGCATATTATGTTGGTAGTTTTATTATCTAGGAATATTAATTGTTTCTATACATTATTTGGCGATTTAAGAGCAGGTATAAATTACCATGGTATAGAATGTAACGCATTGCAAGCGAAACTTCTTATATGTATAAAATTTGCATTGCGATTTATTTTGTATGCAGATCTGGGTATTTGATTCCTATGGTAATTTAAAGACGTTTGAATCTGAAAACAGCAGAAATGAAATAAAAATTTAGATAAAATTTAAATGAATGTTGCTTTTCACAAATTGCATTTCTTCTATACATTATCAAGTGTGTCGTAACTCTCTCTCCTTAAGATAGTACATTATCATTATGAAATGTGTCTCTACAACCATTTTTACAAATGTTAATAATGTATGTAACAATGTGTTTACGCCCGCGAGAGCATTATCATATGGAATATGCATTCGCTCCTTCATATCCACATCATCACTTCATCACCACATTATTATCACAAGTTTTGATTATTATCTATATTAAGTCGATTCTGTAAAAATGCCTCGTAACATTAATCCACGTTTCGCATTATGTAACCATATAAGACGCCATGCTCACAATACTATTTACAATGTATACTATTTAAATATAATCAGTACTTTTTGATAATCCTACCAAATGAAATGTGACAATTTGTATAAACATATGAATGCGGTAGTATTTCAAATTTAATAGGGGTTTTGGAGTAGCCCAGTGGTGAAAGTGTTCGCTCGTCACGTTGTAAACCAGGGTTGGGTGTGTTCAGACCTTTCCTGTGATCCCAACGGGGATATATTTCTGAAATATTGCTGAAAAGCGGTGTAAAACCAAACTCACTCACTCATATTGAATATTTGTTGTTCCAGCCTTCTCGTCCACAATCTAGAAAGGCTAAAAAATACCAGGTATGACATGTACCTTCTGTTACAACCAAGACCTCTGTTCCAAAATGTGACTCTCTAATCTTTAAAACCTCTGTGTATCACCACTGACAAACACATATATATACGTTTGTGTTTAAACATTTTATGTTCAAGGACTGGTAATGTAAATAGCATGTTTGTTCTTCTTTGTCGACCACTAATGTACTAAACAGTTCGTCTTTTCATCTTGTGAATAACGCATGTGAAATATATACTTACATTTATATATACATTGAGAGTATGTAAGCGAGGAGGTACTATTTAATTGATGTGTTGAGAAATATGTTATGTTCATTTTGGGCCAAGATTTTGATTTCTATAATTGTATATTGAATTACAGCCAAGCAAAGAACCTTCTGCTTCTGATTATAACGATAAGGTATGACACATACCAACTATCTATGCATACCTCTTTGTATGCTATATTATAGCACCCTGTGTATAGCTCTATCTCACTGGTGTACTGAGCGCCTGTGTCACGTCTTCTTCTGACAAATGCCAATGGTTACATATATTCTCGTCAAATTGACATTAATTCTATGCAAATAATTCAACTCGTTTAATAAAAAAAAAATTTTTTATGCCAATTCATATTTATAAAAATAATCATTATTAGATTTAATTGATATATAATTGATTCTTCAAATGAAAAAAATGATAAATGTTGATATCCATCCTTTCTGAAGACAATTCTCTGTGAATACATGTGTGAGACGTTTTCCAATATCTACAGTGCTTCAATGATCATTTTTTATATATAGTAATTACTTGATTAAACTAAACGTTTTGTTCTCACTGCACACTCATCTTCCTTTGGCTTTTAAGTGTCAGGGCTATGTTGTGTCCTCGATCGTTAACTTGCAACCCGGGGCTACACCTTAATGTAATCATTAGTCATATAGATTGCAAGTGCTTTCCATGGTGCTGGGTTGCTATTACAATTAAACAGATATTATGATCCCCTGTATTGCCATGGCAGTAAATAATGTATTTCTCCCAGGGATACAACAACAATATATGATTAAAACTCGTTGTCAGACCATAAAGTAGTTCATGTGTAACCTTTACAAACAATAGCACCAGGTTAACAGATGTCTCCATCCGTAGGGGCTGTTCTCAAACACATATTCCCATGGGAAAACGAAATTGTGATAGTATCGACATTGTAATTAGACCAGTTATAGGATGGCTGTACAGTGTTACTGATTGGTATCCACGTCTATAGTTTCAAATCAAGTTGAAAAGTCAAGGACTCCTTAATGTACGCTGTTGCTCTCTATTGTTTCCCAGGGTGAAATATCATAGTTGTTCTTTTCAAGTGTTGGGTACTGTAGGTCAAGTCACAAGACAGCATATCCGCTCTACACTCAGTTGTTGTACTTCAACATGGCGTAATAGTATGTCACAAACTGTCCAAATTCACGAACACTCACGAAAACATTTTCAAATAATATCACACACATTGGACGAAACGTAACGTTGTTATTTCAAAGCATACGTTAAAAAACTCAAGGAATATTAATTACAATCACAACACATGCATAAACTACCGTGCGATAATTTGCTCTCGCGGGCGACTGAACAGAAGCAGGAGACGTTATCTCCTCTTGTTGGAATCTTTCTAGTATCGGGTAGATTGTATATTGTCCACAGAACAAAACCCCGTACGATCGTGGCGGCAGCAAGTCGTCCTTTGAAAGCGTTGACCTGCCCCCATTTGATGACGATGATCAGGAGAATAAGAATCCTACCCCGAAGCCGACTAAGCTTGATCATGCTCACAGTTCAAGACCAGGAAGTTCCCAGAACAGAATTTATCGTAAACAAGCGGAGGCAACCAAGGTACGCCAGCGGTCGCAGAGCGTATCATCAATTAGTGACCAAAAGCATGAATTTAAAGGATCATATGTATCTAAACTTGAACCTGGCTACACTAACATCCCTGAAATTGTGTCCACAAACTCACAGCATGGGAATTACGTCTACCTCAGTAGGTCTAAATCTGACCCAGACCTATGGTTCAATAAGTCTGACACGGAGACCGAGGAGTCACGAGGTCACATGGACAAATCCGGTGACCTCCGGAAACGAATAAGGAAGAAACGAAATCGGAGGTCAGCAAACGACCTTGACCTAGCTCAGAAGGTGTTCCTGAGGCGCCGCGTGATGGCATTTGTCGATAAGGTGACTAAAAGACGACGTCATTGGCGCGTGACAGACGTAGGAAAGAGTTCAGACTTCTGGTTCAGATAATCCTCAATCTCATTTAATCTTATCAAACCATTTTCTTGTTCAACCATAAATACTAAAACATCTTCTACTTTCCTTTC
Source organism: Haliotis rufescens (assembly GCF_023055435.1). Classification (NCBI taxonomy): domain Eukaryota; kingdom Metazoa; phylum Mollusca; class Gastropoda; order Lepetellida; family Haliotidae; genus Haliotis; species Haliotis rufescens. Next base: position 42,781,474 of record NW_025964112.1, on the reverse strand, counting down.
TGGGAAATGACTTTTGTGCGTATTCATTCCATTGGCATGTCAAATTGGATTAGGTATGCATAATATATCTCAAACCAACTGTGGCTTTTGTTTTGTTCCGTGTCACTTCCCTTATGTTAATGTAGACAGCGATGCAATTACTGTTTGAATTCAAGTAGCACAGCTAGTATATCGATTATCTTCACAGCATTAGTCAAGCCCTAATTCAGCTTATCATGACGATTTGCTTTATCTAATCCATCACCTATTCATCTCCGAGTGAGCACGTGTCAGACTTGTTGCCATAGAAACATGACATCATATGCTGTGTGTCTTTCCTGCGTCTGTATGTGCCGTCAATATCATGGAGGTCTGTAGCTTGGTTTGATGACTTAATATTTCTTCTCTATATGTATTGTTTAATTAATTTACGTTTCACAGGGATATTTTATTCGGTTCGTGAACACAACAGAACGTCTTTCGCATATTACAAGTGTCTAGATGTCTACATACCACGGTACTGCTTATTTGTTCAATGTGCGACTGACTATAAATTATATTGAGCAAGCGAATGGGAAGTACATGAGCAATGGCAGTGTAGTTTTTGATCCTGAGAATTAGGTCTCTACCATCTGAGTTGTTATGTTGTCCCCGAGGGCTCTGCCGACATGAAGATCAATAAATCTATAAAGTTGTCCTCTTTGTCACCTGCGATTGCAAACACATCAACAATCACATGGGATTACTCTGTTGCGTTGGTGACAGACAATAGAAGTCTATTGGAATGGTGAATGAGCAAACTGTCATTGAATAAACTACATGTGCAGATGTTTCTTGTTTCAAATAACCCCTTATTGAAATATATACAGCATGATATGTACATTTTTCGTTCATGTAATATTTACTACTAATCTATATGTGTCGATATAGCCTATGGTATATCCTAAGCATGTCAATACAGCATTGTACGTAATCACAGTCTATATATGTGTCTGTCCTATGTACATCTTATCAACAGAATGATATATATGTTTCATCACTACAATAATTTTGTATGTTATCAAACACTACCAACTTCTATATCAGCACTTTCAAGGCATTTCCTTCTGTTATTTTTTCATTTGTTTAACGAGTCAATGTCATTTCTGAAATTGATTTTCAGTACATGTTTGATAAAACCTTTATCAAATATCATAAATGTGTATTATTTGTATGGTAGATGTACATTTATGTAAATGTTACGAGTACTAAGTTCCAAGCTTGTTTGTCATCAATATCAAACTGCAAGTGAAGAGCATATAACACGTATTGATGTTAAGAATGAGAGATTCCCTTCGTTCCAGGCTGAGGATCCCACAACAGCCCGAGATGTGTATGTAGAGATGGGAGACGAGGAACGGGACAGTGTAAGTTGTACCTCAAACTGGTGTCAACGATACATTTTTTTATTTTATTTTATTTTATTTTTATTTATTTTTTTTTTGGGGGGGGGCCATCATTCCGTGCATTGCCCGTGTCACAGATCTATGATCGTGGGTTCGAATCCCGGTTCCTAGTCACCGTACCCGTGCTCGTTGGTGTCGTGGTAAACGCCTAAGACCTGCCTCAATACGGTCTTTATATGACGTTTGCGATAAATCTGAAATACTATTTAAACGGCGTTAAATCAAACGCAGTCAAACGCAATCAAACTACCGATATTACAAAGTCCAAAAAAACCAAACAGACTAAAGGTATTGTGATTGACACTGATAATAATGTTAATAGAGATATGAGGCATTTACATTGAAAGCAGAAACCACAGGAACCATACGAGTTCTATTACATTTAGGAACGCCTCCGTGGTCGAGTAGATAGAACGTCTGCCCGTATTAAAGACGTCAAAAGATGGGACGTGTTGTTACCCTGCCTGGCGCTTGGCATTGAGGTCGGCTCGGAGAATGGGCATCCATGTAACACTGCGGCATGGTATTTCTGTGGGCTATCGCTACAAAGCCGGCATACGTCCGGGCTAGTACAACCACGACACATTACCTATTTACCTATATTGTATTTACTTTGTCGTCCTATTTAGTCAGCATGTGGGACTTGATTTATGTGTGTATGTTTTCAGCCGAAGAGGATGTCCAGGAATCAGTCACGGCAGGATGACTTGCCACCTGTAAGAGAGGCAACTCCTCGGAGAGCAGATCGCCCCTTGTCACGAGCAGCCTCAGATCTCAACAAACATTCCGTGGTTCCTCCCATTAACAAAGAGGATGACAGCAGAAACAGTAGAAACAGCAGACATAGTACACCAGACCAAAGACAGTCCAGTAGACCTCCGAGTAATCAAAACAGGACACCTAGTCGAAATAATACACCATCATCTGACGATGCTCGAGCAACGATTCTTTCTCCAAGAAATCAGCCCAAACCAAATACACCTCCTCGGATGGAAGCCGCAGTACCTTCTTCAAGCAACGCTGATGACCAACCCATAGAGCGGGCAGGCCCAAGCAATGTACATTCATCAAGACCCGATGACAACCCAACAGACGATTATGACGATGATGATGACTCTCCTGAGCCGGACATTCCTGCACGAACACCAAAGGTGAGGGAAGAAGATGGTCGTATAGCTGCCTTGGAAAAACTTGCGGATTATAACTTGAAGACTTTGGCTGGGCAGGACGCGGGCGAGGCACCTGAGATTGACGATAAGATCATGAATGAAGTGTTTAGTCCGGAGTTCCAAAAGGATCTTGACAACTTCTTGAAATCATGATTTTGATATTGATTTTGATGCCCAAGGTTGCATGTTGCGAAAGGTTCCAGAGCTCCAAAAAGAGCTTCATCACTTCTTAAATCATGATCATGGTTTGATCTTGGTGCCGAAGGGAGGATGTGACACACATTTGCTGGGACAAATTTGGGAGTTCCTGTTTTTTGTAATCAGTACACTATGTCAGTTGTACTAAAACAGCACTTACATCTTAGAACATGTGTAGGAGTGTGCATGTTTGTGATGCAGTCATTCCTGAAGTCATACCTTTTAAACAGGGGGCAACCATTTTGATAGATCATCAACATCAGAGTCACCATGGTATTTGTCTAACCACTCTTGTGATCAGTGATTTGTATCATATAAAACATGTCCAAATTGTGAAGGTTTTCTTGAAAAGTATTCCCAAGGTGACCTGTATTTTTCTATAACGAAATGCATATGTGTATGTACCTACGTAATATCGTTTACATGTAGTTTTGGAAAGTATCCCCTTCACGATTAGAAATCAATTCGCCCTATAGCCGGAATATTGCCGATATGACGTGTTATTACATTTACAAGATATATCTTTTTTGTCGTGGCTTGGGAAAGGGTCACATGATCCTTAAAACACGGTATTACCCCGAGACCCAGTTTCTTAGGTCCATAAAACGTCATATTACCCTCATGAATATTCAATATTTGATAAAAACAATTCTCTCAATACAAATTACATTATAACGATCTTTTTAATACGTTTTTCTTATGCATCATTTTACGTTGTTAGTGCTCATAATATGCATATTTTGTTACAACATAATTGTACAACTGGGGGAAAATGAAGCGGGAAAAGCCAATAACTGATAAAAAATATTTCAACTAAACTCACTCCAGTGTAAGCTGCTTTCTTCAGAAACAGGGGAACTTGATTCTTACAAACACGGAGATTAGATTGGCAATTGACATCCATGTGCCCTGCGTTCTCACACTTTTCCCGTTCAAAGGTTTATACCATTTATACTAAGGCTGCATAAAAAATGCTTCTTGGGCACATTTTTCCTCGAAAGTGAGGAGGGCGGTAAGACTTTTTTAATTTTTGTATCGAAAACAACAGTGATGCGAGAGGAACATTTTTTAATATATTTTTTACCCACCAAGAATTCCAACAGAGAAACTGGGCAGACATTGAACTCGGCCTTTTGACAGCATGTCAGTTTCAAGCATTTTGTTTTATGGATAACAGAGTGTGCTTCATATGAAATTTGAAAACTTCTTATTGGCAGTAGAGAAGATTTAATGTGACGCACTGATGTTCGAGAAACAATTTCCTTATTTCAGCCTAAGCTATATACGCATATCCATCGACTTTCCGTTGAATAATACATGAAACGCAATGTGCAGTTGATGACGGCATATCATAATGTCATCTATTATTACATGAGGGTTATAAAGGTCATATTAACAGCTATCACTGAAAAAGCAGATGTCGATACCCGTACAATATCAGCTTTTGTTATCAAAACTAAAATATATATTGAGTCTTGTGTAGCTGGCGTGACGATACTAACGATTTACCTGATATTTAAGCACAATACTATCTATAAGGAGTATTTCTTACAATGTAATTTTTGCATTAAACTCCAATCTATTTCACATTACGATCACTCCTCCACCTTTGAATATAGGCCTATAAATATGTTCACTGTTACGAGTGTTTTCCCAAGTGTTTAAAGGCTTTTGGCAACAACTCTCCCTTCAAACATGTACCGAGTAACCACAAACCCCTTCCAATGCAGTGTGTACTGTCTCGTTCGTTGTCCCAGTTGATTGACCAGGTAAACACTGTGTGTGTTGTTTGTAACTAGACACTGTCCAGCCCAACACCATTTGTCTGCTGAGTTTACAAGTACACGAAACGTGATCCCATTGTCTGTGATATTAAAATTTCTGTATTCATATTTTTGGAAAATGAATTTCAATAAAATATGTTTCTTGCATTTCTCGTCAATGAATATTACAACATGATGAAACTGGACTGTCATAAACTAGCCTATTGACACACAGCTATTCAGGAATACTACCAGTTGTTTCCCTCTGGCATGATTGATATGTTCACTGCAAATTACATCACCAGTGCAGGTGAGTGAGTGAGTGAGTTGGGTTTAACGCCGCTTTTAACAGTATTCCAGTTATATCAAGGCGTGTCAGCTTAATGTGGGAGGAAAGCCCGAAGTGATGCAGGTCTCAGACGTTTACCACTACGGTTGAGCCCACGAGCATGGGTTAAGGGCTGACAAACCTAGAAACATAATTGGGGCGAACCGGGATTCGAACCAACAATCATAGGTTTCTGGCGTGCCCAAGGGACAGCGAATCGCGACGAGTTAGACGACTGGGCCACCCGTCTGGGCCCGTCTGGGCCACAATCACCAGATTGCTCTCACGACACCGACAGACAGATCACAAAGAAGACGGGGCAGGCAGGGCACATGGTTGACAATGAACAGACCGAGGACAGGTAGACCATTAGTCACCACACCCAACGATGATCGCTATTTGCGTATTCTTTATTTGATTAACTGTTTCCTAGGTACATGTGTATCGTCGTCGGGAACACACGCTCGTCTCTTCGTTGAGTCCAGGACACTCTACTATGTGGATTTGGGCAGTAGTTTCTGATCAGGAAAATACTGAACTTGTTGCTTTGGGCGCTAATCCCTCAGTACAATATATATATTGCATCCAGTTGTGCTCCCCATTCAACAACAGAACCGACGTACACTGCAAGACAACATAGATGACGGAGATGTATCGCATGTCGCCTTCTGCAGGTCAACGATGTCAACGTTTTGCCTTGGCCAGTTCGTTCTCCTAACATGTCACAAGGACGTGCATGTATTGTACCTCACTGTCTACAGGTCAATAGCGTCAACGTTTTGCAATGGCCATTAAACACCCCTGGGACCGCCTTGATCGTCAGACGACAACACGACTGAACCTCCTTCAGACTTGACCTAACACAGGCACTCATAGACAAATGGCGCTGAACACCGAATGGCGTAACCCGAAGTCTAACGAACTCTGCAAGACGTCGTGTGTGGCTTTTCCTCGTCGGTGTGTTGTGGTATGCGACTCTTCCAGGATCAATTGTATTCGCCGGGGAATTATCAGACTTCACGACACACACACACGCACACGCACACGCACACGCACACACACACGCACGCATGCACGCATGCACACACACGCATGATATCATTTTAATGACGGGCCTGTTTTAACTGATCGTAGGCAACATCCCCAAGGCGTATAAAGAAGTGAGTCTGAGTCTTATTTGATATTCGATATACCCCACACGTAACTGTGCATATACCAGAGCCAAGGCATATTATGCAATACAAGAATAACTTTTTCTGTCACCCGTATACATATATACACCACTATCAAACAAAACAATTTTGCAATTAAATGAAATACATTAGAACATCCGCTACATCCCAGCCTCGGGCACCAACCCATTGACACCGCCATCCACACATAGCACAAAATAGTGGTACCTAGTTACTACAAGTGAAAGTACTTGAATGTGTATTTAGGTAGGTTAGTTAAGGCAGTTTAATACTGTGAATGTTCTTTTATGCAAGCCACATGTTTAATACGTTAGATGCGACAGTTTAATAAAAAGTTTGGTTGTAGACTAAAAGTGAGTGCAAAGAGTCCACGGGGACTGCCAAAATCGCGCCAATAAGAATTCAATACTAGCTGTACTTGTAGACAAGATAAAATTATTATTTTGATTTTTAAAATTTGGTTCATGGGGCAGTGTTCGTCTCCATTTAATTTTCTTCATCAGCAATACTCCAGTAATATCTCGACGATCTACAAATAATCGCGTCTGGAGCACATACATGTCTGGTCTGGTGACACCCTTCAACCAGGCCATCCATTAGTCGCTTCTTAAGTATATGTTACTTGGAATAATTCGTCCCCGGAATCGCAACGGTGTTTGTGTCCATTTGAAAGTAGTGAAACATGATGTATAATAACAAGCCTGTTTTTTCTGATTACAGGACGCATCCCCAAAGACATATGTTATCGATTTTGGCTTGAGCAAGCTATTTATGTTTCTCCGAACCTAACGAAGTCTATAATTCAGTTCGATGTACCCTACACGTCACTGTATGCATACCAGGGTCTAGGCGCAGTTCAGCCTATATACCCTACACGCCACTGTATGCACACCATAGTCTAGGCGCGTTTTTTCGCTTTTGTATCAGTATATTTGCTGATTGTGTATTGATTTGCAGCTTTGGCACATTATAATAGTTGCTTGGTTACTGTGACAATCAGGCAATTACATTCCTGACATGTACGCTTTGTATCCAGATTATCTTTAATTATCTTAATGTCGTCTGAACAACCAGTATTTTGAATAAACTGGCATTTCATTTGTCTCAGGATAAATGTTACAAGGACAATAACAAACATTTATTCATAAATGGACGATACAGTAAATTTAGTCACGTAGTGACCATCATCACTCCATCATGGGAATCCTGATCGGAGACAAATGACCCGACGGTATGTAGACACAGACAGGGCTATGTACCTAGGACATGAATGTCACACATCTGGTTCATTCCGATGCAAACATGTCTTGGCTGACTTGTTTGAGCAGCAGTCGATAATTTAGCTCGTTAAATGTCTTGTGCTGTCTTTGTTAAGTTTCCGTGATCCATTCATATAATTTCATCACTATTTTGCCTTTTACGCTCAATGAAATATGCTTTGGGCATATAATAGAGACTGATTATTCCCTGGCGTTGACGTTATATATTTTTAAACCCAGCTTAGAATGAATAATGTTTTGCAACAAACACATTGAAACATGTAGTAGTAAAATTTCTCGGGGACGGTATGTACTAAGTCTCCCGTCGACATTCTTTGTTAATAAAAGCAACAAAAAGCATTAATTTTCCATTGTAATATGAAATCTCTTCTGAAAGGAGAGTCCATCATGAGCATGTGTTTATGAATCATTATCAAATACTGATGATACCAGGGGTCTGTGAAAAGTTAAACGTTTAAACACTCTTAAAAGGCGTGTGTACACCTTTGTTATTTTTATGTCCACAAGAAGGTGGGCGTATCCTGCCCCACAGACGGCATCCGTCACAAAAAAAACATGCAAAACAAGTCAATTGTTCACTTGAAAACACAAGGAACATGTAGTACAAGTCAAAAAGAGAATTGCATGGGACAACATTTTGGGCACCGGGCTTGAATGTAATAACCCTGATCCAACACCTTTTAAACAAGAGTTGTATGTCGCTCTTTGAAATCTTTGTAGAAGGAACATCCTTGATTGAACCTCAAAGGTTGTTAAATGTCGACACCAAAGGCTAGAGCAGCTGGGCATAAAGGGAAAGTTGATTGTTGGAAAGTCATCCCTCTTGACCAACAGCCTCATTTATGGAGATCTACATATGAAATAAATGATGCAGTTTCACTTGTCTCTTTTATTTTGTAGTTCTTTTGGATAAATCAGTTGAATGGAATTTGCGTTTTGGTTGATTGAGTGATATCAGATCATCGACATACCTAAATGATCCGATGGTTACAATTTTTGACCTGGTTGGTCGACATTCTATGTCGTTGCTAATGCTGTTGCCTCTGATCTGCTTTGTCCAGATTCGATTTGTGACGTGACAGAGTGGTAGAATTAGAATATTGCTGTGCGTACAACATACATTGAGTCACTCACCGCCAGTACACCAAAGAATGTGTCATTTAAATAATAAGTGCTATTTTCAACATTAAAAAAATGACCACAAAGCATGCAGAAAAGGGTAAAGTAAAAGACTTAGTACTGTCATTTTTTAGATTCCGGACTTTCATTCCTTTGTGTAACGCCTCGTACACTTCGTATCTGTTTCGACAATTTGATGCAGAATGAATCAAAAACCATTTAATTTGGAAGGGAACTGACACAGAAAATCAAATTATTAAGGTACAGAGCAAAAGACACTGAAGGCAAAACATATCCCTCTAAAGTATCTCCCTTCAAACATAATTGTGAAAAAATGAAATACTTATAAATATCTATATCCGCATACCGGCGGATTGGTGTTTTCGATAAAAGAATGTTGGTATTATCAAGTCATAAAGCACTATATTATCAATATCTTCAAACCAAACCTAAATTTGAAAAAAGTCTTTACCTTTCCAAAAGTATTCATTTACCTATTCTAAAATTTAGAACCTGTTACCATAACCAACCAATACACACAGGGCGTTGTCAAAATGTAAGCAGGGAAATTAGATTTTGCCCACTATATATAATTCTACAACTATCCGAGCAAATGCATTTCTTTCTTATATTGCGCATGGACATACTATTGTGACGTTTACACCCCCTAATCAAGTCATATTTCAGATACATGTGATATAATTGAATCAATCCTCTCCATTGGATAAACAAATTAACACATACCACACCGTCAATACAGAATGTTCATGGGTCGATCCAGCGTGGTCAAGTAACGGAAACTGGCAATAAGTGGCTATTCCAATCTGGATGTTTCGTACAATAGCAGGAAATGAGCCCACTCGTATGAGACAACCCTGCAGGACACCTCTTATGTGGGATGACGCTTGGCCCCACAGGCCTTCAAATTGCTGGCATGGGAATCGCTGACTTCAGAGTTGATTAATCAACTGACCGATTCACCTCTGCTTGGTGGTTTATTGGTTTGAAGGCATATTATATTTATTCATTCAGACGCTCAAAGGTTAACTGTCGCCGTCTGCATCGAAATGTAAGTAGTTGCCACCACGTGTTTGTTCACGTTGTTAATGTATTCGGTATAATGAGCATATATTTGTTATATTATTTGAAAAATAATGCGTTGTTTAAATATACATTGAATTTCAGGAAACGTTACAGTGAAATTATATATGTCAATAAAGGGAGGATTGAAATGAAGAATTTGCCGGGCACGTCTGAAATATGCTCCTCTTGTATTTTCAGTTGAGGGATAAATCTGATTTTAGCAGTATTTTTGATACGTCTTAGGACTGCGTGTGGAAATGGAGAATGGGTTGGACGATACACTTTCTGCCACTTCGACCACTGTAACAACCTCGGATTGTTCGTCTGGTGGTGTAATCACGGGAGTGCGAGTGGCAGGAATTATCAAGAAAAACCTGCGGAGAAATCAGGATCGTGACTATCAGAAAGTTTCACTTGCTGACAGAATCAAAAGTTTCAGGGAAAATCGGGATCTTTCGGGAGAGGTAAATATACGCTTGTGTACATTAATGTAATTCTACGGCTTTCAATCATTTCCAACCAAGGCTTTTAAATCAAGTCCTACTGAAACCGCCCCGACTGTGCTTTTTATAGGAATTAATCACTTAGGTTCGTGCGCACGGAGACAAAAATGAACCTAGATGTCTTAACTAGTTATCCAGTTGAGGAATAAAGAAAGATTCCCAACATCAAAAGGAACAAAATATTGAGTACACATGTAAACTTCATGTATGTATCAGAATATGTACATTGGCGCGTCAGTGATATGAACCTTTTATTAATCATTCCAATGCAGAATGACTCAATTCTTGTTTTGGTATGTGAGTTTGGAAGCCAGGGCAGAATGCCCTCGACTCATGCTTAGATTTATGGCTTTTTGTAATGGAAACATATTTAACTAAAACAAAACAAAAGCTGTTACGTCATGTCTGTTTGCAGAACTCCAGATGGACATCGGTCAGCCACGCTTCTTCAGATCTACACAGTCTGGTTAGTGAGTATAGGGACGTCTTGAGCCATGAATCAAAACTCAGTGCTGCTGTCCTCAAATCCATATCTGATGCTAGACACACAAACCAACATATCAACACATCCTACTCGGGATCACCGTCAACAGCGTCCCGAACATCACCGTCAACAGTGTCCCACACGCGTGTTCTCAAAGATAGTTTCGGGTCTGGTGGCCGTTTAACGACTTCTCTAAACTCAGGTCATGCCTCACGACGTCGGATATTCCAAGACAGTGACGGGTCCAGAAGTCACGATAGAAGTCCAGCAATATCACGACACACACAACGAAGGCGGATGCATCGGGAGTATCCAGTACAGTACCAAGGTGGCCATAAAACAGAAAATTTTGAGGATTTCAGAAACGGTGTAACGTCGTCACCAAAAGGTGTTTTGCTCCCAGAGCTTATAGGATCCGATGTTATTGGTGTCACTCAAGCCACCAGCAGGTCAACTAAAGAAGACGTTATATTTCCTAGAGTTGAAACAACGAGTTCTACAATAAATAATGCATCACATATGCAAGGTGCAGCGGTAGACTCCTTGATGCCATTAACTAAATCTCGCAATTCTCTACCCACTGAATACCCACATGCACGAACACATGACAATGAGTCACATCTATATAATTCCACAATCTCAGGGCAAAGGTGTACATCCCATCCAGAGGTACATGGTCAAACGAGTAGATGTAGTGAGAATTCAGAAGGCAAACATAGCGTTCACACAGGACCATCATTATGCACACAATCTGTATCAACAGTTGCCAGTCAGATGAGCAGGACTGAAGGACGTCACAGGAGGCCTAAGAACAGATACACAGAGACAATTCAGAGGGAATTCACGAGGAGGAGATATCAGTCTCCGAGTTTCCTCCTGAACCACTTGCTTGACGTTGCAGACGATAGCTACGAGAAGGTGCTGAGTGAATTTTCGTCAAGAACATCAACTAGGTCTGTAGCTACACAAACCCCTGGTGCGGACAAGGGAGCAGAAACTCACTCGATAACAGGCCTACTGAAACATCATAGAAATATGAATGGACAATGCAGACAGGGTACAGAAACAGGGATTATCAAGGACAATGAAACATATATTGGGCAGTCAAATGCGCCTGTGCTAGAATCTACCCCGAGTGTCAGCAGCAACCTTTTACGAAAACGAAGACAGCTATCAAAACATTCAAACAACAGGACTTATAGTTTCATAAACTTTCCACTCACACGTTCTTTGTCTTTGCCAAATATGACAAAATGTTCTTCCCGGAATACTGTACACCTTCGTAAGAACTACACAGAGGTCGATATAGAAACGTTCATGAATGAGACCAATGTGACCATGAAGACATGGAAAGCCATGCGTGGTGGTCTTACGTTTCCTTCCATTTCACAAACTAACAAGTCATATAACAGATCTAGAGACATCGTGCCGATCACAAGGACCACCCTAAGAACCAGACAGATGTATCTACGTTCACACAGCTGTGGAGATATCGTGAAGGCTGACGACAAGGTATGTCAAACACTATAGGATGCAAATACCTAATTAAAGCAGCCTGTGTACAATAATGTCTTACAGTTCTTTTTTTCATAAATGTGAACTTCGAAATTTCTTAACCACATGTTACCACGAGTGAGTGAGTGATTTTGTCGCTTTTCGTAAAATATCACGGCGTCATAAATTGCTCAAATCTTGACATTAAAATCCGTTCAACTGTGAGCGTCATTTTACGCTGCAGTCATCAATATATTGTTTCTAAAATATTCCGTTGTATGCACCAATTACATCTTCATATTAATGTTCTCATTGTAGCTGATGGACACACCTAGAGTACCGCGTCTCATCGGTTTATACAAGGACCTTGGCAGCTTTAGCTGTTTCTCGTCAGATGATGATGCTCTCCAAATGGTTTTAAGAGAACGAAACAGTCAGATATTAGACGTGAAAGTTACCTGGGGGTCCAACGAACATGAGGATATCCTGATCCTGTACAAGGACCCAGATATGATCTCGTATGTGTTCAAAGACAACAAAGACTCAAACAAGCCTAGGCGGCAAAAGGAGTTTATATATCTGGAAGACGTGCCCATCCGGAAAATAAATGCGGGTCAAGCATCTGAGAAGGACGCACAAAGGTTCATGAATATACCTGTACAAAAAGGCTGCAAACTATCAACAAGCCGTTTGCCACAGATATACAGGGCCAACCAGAGTTTTGTCCCCAAACGGATGTGTAGTGATTTGTATAAGCAAACAAGATATCATTTTGTACCGTGGAAGTAATATATGAGACTATCGTGTGAGCGAGTCAGTCTGTCAGTCAGTAATAAGGTTGATTTGGTGCCGTATTGAACATTATGAGAGTTATATCACAGCGTGTCAGCTTGACCTGGAAGGAAAGCCTGAAGTTATGCATGTGTCACGCTTTAACCACTTCGGTCACACCCGCCAACACCAATAGGTTTTACGTGACTCTGCCCGGCAAATAGCCGCACCTTTGATTACTGGTCTACCCATGTCACCAAGTGCCGCGTGGATAAACCATAAACTACCTTACGGTATAATAACTGAACCTTAACTTACATAATTATGACATTACGGAAATAGTGAAAGTGTCCAGATTAACGAATGTCCTGAGAAACGCATAATTGGTACAGAGTAATTTAACGTGTAAGCACGCCCAGCATTAAAGTGAGTTTCCTGATTAAAGGGGTTAAGACTAACGATGTTTCACTAGAACTCTCAGTTAACTTGCTTTCTCAATATGATTTTGTTGTAAATATGCAATAAAACTTTGATACAGATCACCAGTGGTAATCATCTTCCTTGCTTACAATTCGAAGAATCCCTTTAAATCCATTTATGATTTATTATAAATACGATGGTATAAAAATATCTCCTTAAAGGGTATTTTATGCCTCCCTATTCAAAATCAGCTTCTTTATATACACTTCGATTTGTAGGACGTATCAGGTTCACACAAAGCGCCTAATTAACTTGTCCATGACAGTTAAGTGTGAATATTGCATGCACATGGCTCATTGATAACCTCACAGTCTTCTTCGACAGCCTTTGTTCTGACCTACATGCGTCATCAGGGTTACAATCACACCTTCATTCTGTGTTTCACGTGTGTCCAGTGCGACGCTAGATAAATCTACGTGGGCATTGTCAGGTCGTGATCGTTTAACGCTTGTCAATATTTACCTGTGGGCGTGAACCTACCACCTACAGGTACATACGCCAGGTATGTGCGCAGCACAGGTAGATAGCTGACGTTTAAACCAGGATGTGTGTTTTGTTGTGTTACTGAAATAAGTAATCGTGCTTAGGATGTCATTAGGATAATGTCTCGATGTCTGTTGTGCATTTCCGCCAGGGAGAGGCTGACATGAACGTGTTATATGCATGTTTGTTTCTGCAGTTGAAAAAAAAAGAAGTATTTTGTCTTGTAAACATCATTTTTGTTATTTGTTGAATTTGTTTTCTGCCGCAAATGATAGGTAAAAACTAAAACCCAACTTTCGTTCTTGTCATAAAAACATCTATGGGACGACTTTATTTTTACCTCATTGCGCACGGTAACAACGTCAAACTCAAGTTGTTGGCCACAGAGTTTGAATACTTATCAATATTTGAAGCAATTTTACCCATATCATAATATGAATATATCGCGGCGTGTCAGCTTAATGTGGGAGGAAAGCCCGAAGTGATGCAGGTCTCGGACGTTTACCAATTCTGTGCAACCCACGAGCACGGATCTGGTGCTGACAAACCGAGAAACATAATCGGTGGAACCGGGATTCGAACCCACAATCACAGGTTCCTGGCGTGCCCAAGGGACGCATCTCTGCACAGCGAATCGCGGCGCCTTAGACGACCGTGCCCCCTGTGTGAATTAAGTGTGTTATATGAAGGTAAAGAAACTTTGGCGTCCTGCCTTGTCAATTCAAACCACATTTCAGTGTTTGATCATCATGACAAACCAAATATAGTTACATGTTTCAAACACGTCTGAGGCGCATGGAATGAGTTACATTTCCGTGTAACATTTTAACACCATATCTTCTTATAATAATCAGATTTAGTTCCGGAAAGTACACATGTTTAAAATTAAAGTTTCAACTGATAAATCGAAATTGAACTTTCTGTAAAAGGGTGTAAACAAGTGAGTATGGGACACATTAACAACTATTACATATCATATTCGGACCCATTGTCAACATTTACAATCACCTTGAAACAGGGAGGTTTTACGTTAGAATTACTGACGCAAACGGTCCCAAGAAATATTTAATATTTATGTAATTTGACAGAATATTTACATCTCAAACACTGTTCGCTAGATGGTTGTACTGTCACAAGAACGTATGCAAGGAAAACGACTCATCTGTGTTGGCCCGGCTCTGAAAGTGGATTAACACCGCTCATGTCAACATTCAACCCGGTATATGATCTCTAAACATTGATCGCTATTTTTGTATTTGTATAATAAAAGCGACAAAAGCGACAAAACCTTTCCCGTGTTCGCGAAAAGGTGAACGTATCCTACTCCACTGGCATCCGTCACAAACACACGCAAAGGCAAGTCAACTGTTCATCTAAAAAAATACGGAAACCATAACACGTTTTGAAAGCTTTACTGATACCTTATATATCTTAGCCTTGGTCAAACAAGAGTCGAATGATGTTCATGTCATACCGTGTTGTCATATTTAATACGGGGGCACGGGTCGTCCAGTCGTCTAAGGCGCCGCGATTCGCTGTGCAGAGTTGCGTCCCTTGGGCACGCCAGAAACCTATGATAGTGGGTTCGAATCCCGTTTCGCCCCGATTTTGTTTCTAGGTTTGTCAGCACCATACCCGTGCTCGTGGGTTGCACCGAAGTGGTAAACGTCTGAGACCTGCATCACTTCGGGCTTTCCTCCCACATTAAGCTGACACGCCGTGATATAACTGGAATACTGTTAAAAGCGGCGTTACACCCAACTCACTCGCTCACTCAATCATATTCAGTACGCTTCAACTTTTGGTAGGAATAGTGTCCAGTTAAGTGAATGTGTCAGGTTGTTTGGAATGTTGCCACGAGAATTGTATTTGATTTGGCTATGGAATTGGGGAGTTCTAAACGTTGTCCTCGTTTTATAAGGTCTGAACTACCTCAGCATCCCCATCTAGGGGTGTTGTACCGGTACAAGTCTAAGTACCTTCAAAGCTGTTCTATGCAATTGCAAGTTACATCAAATTGTTCAATAGTAATCAGTCCGATTACCTTATCTTAAATCACTCTGTATGTCCGTGTAATTGTTTAAAGTGAACCATTTATCCGGACTTATAACACGATGTCGTTTGGGTTAACTTCTTAATTAACGATTTTTTTTAATGTGTGTATAACATAGGTGTTCCTAATGTTCGGAAAGTTTTCTTTCGGGAATCACGTGATTTCACTGTACATATATGTACGGTACCATATGCACTTGTAAATGTTACATTTCTAATAAAAGCCGTACAGGGAGTATGTGTAAATATGATTTTAATTCCATGTTTAATTAAAATAATAAAACAGATTTTTCATAAATCTTTTCAAAAGAAACGTAACAATTTAAGTTAAAATCAATTTTTTTACCAAACACAATAGATCATAACTCAAGCATAAACAATATACATATAGAAATTGTGATTGGAAATAAATATTTTTAATTTGATGAACAAAACAATATCAATATATTTAATATGGAAACAAAGGCAATGGTATGAGGTATATATACTTAGCAGTAGTTGGACCCGGCATTGTCGGGGGAGTGTCAGACAATGTCTGACTTTTTTATCCGGGTTAATCAGCTTCAGCATTATGTGGTTTCCGGTAAGGCACTTAGTGATGTAAGAGCTGATGTAACAGCTGCCCTTTTTGTAAACATGCTTCACAATTTACCGCACGGTGTTGCTTTAAGCATCGACAGATTATATATAAAAAAAGTTCGCTGTTTCATGTTTGAATTCTATGAATCACTGCGCAAACATTAATTTACGAAACATGCGAAATGAACACTTCTTGCATAATTGATGCTATATACTCTAAGCATATATAGAAGCATAAAAGCATTGCAATAAGAAGACATGGGTGCCATTTTGACTGCATCACTATTTGTTTAAAAATACTGAAATCTGTGAAAATGGTATGTAAGTTCGAAAAGCTTATATAAAATAAATGAAGTATATTTTCTTATTAATTTTTAGATTTTTTCAGATCATTTAAGCGAAATTCAAATGTTTAAAAAAAGGTGTTTGTCGCTAAGGGACCGATCATTTCAGGAGTGGTGGCTAGGAATTGTATCGAGAGTGGATATTTTTCCGTCAGTGCTTCAGAACATCCAATTGAACCTCTGAAGGTTTGTGTCGCGGATTTTTTTCGATACTCAATTTTCACAGTACATCCAGAATGTCCAACGTACAGTTCATACTTTTCGAACAATTCAAAGCCACACCGCTTCCCACAACGTCACATCGTCGGTCAATTGCTAATTTCATCTTTGGCAAAAGCAATAAAGTATATTATCTATTTTTAAAAATGTTCAAATCATTAACATTATTTCATCATTGACGTTTAAGTCCATAATGTGGAAATTAGAAAATCTCATGACAGGTGGTCCATATGTGGATGTTGATATACTATACAAGTATTAGGTATTTTCTTCCAACTACAGACACATCTTGATGAAAAAAGCTACGAGTGTTTCCAGCAGAACAGTAATAAGTGACACTCGACTAGCGGCACCTCCTCCATCAGAAATGATTTCCAGGAAACTGTCGTCGATACCAGGCCCATCGTTGCAGTAGTGGTCTTCGCAGGTGAAGTAGCAGCGGACGCTGAAGTCGTCTTCCTCACAATAGTCTTCAGGAACCTTCATGGAACCGCTACATCCACGAGCCATGAAAGTGGCCTTGCCGGTCTCTGGGGAAGAGAATATTGACATGAGCTATTTCAGATCAAAATGCGGTCCTACACGGAAATGTGGGCCTTAATGTGTAACGACGTCTAGCCTATCATTGTTGAGGTAATGGCGCCGCCTCTGTCTAAAGGACCCAAAGTCAATCAGTTCCATGGTATCAATTCGTCTCATACACATTCATTAAGAATCACATTACGAATGACATGTACCATAGTTGATATTATTACATAAATTGGATCTATTATAGTAGAAATTGAGCTGGGTAAGGCTAACTTGTAATGTCTCATTTTGAAATTAATTTACACAGTCTTGTTTGATGGAAATATTAATTTCCGATATGGCAAGGTCATGGTTGGTTGGACCACCGCCGTGGTCTAGTGGTAGAACGTCTGACCGGAGAGAGGAAGGTCCGGGGTTCAAACCCTGGCCCTGTCATACCAATAGACGTTAAAAGATGGCACTTGTTGTTACCCTGCCTGGCGTTCGGTATGAAGGGGCTAAAACAAGGACTGGTCGGCTCGGAGTCAGTATACTTTGTCTGAGTAGGGTATTCGTGTTAAACTGCGGCACGGTATCTCAGTGGGCCAGCACTATAAACTCGGTATTAGTCCGGACTAGTACACACACACACACATACTTCACGCATGCACGCACGCACGCACGCACGCACGCACGCACGTCGCTACATACGTGCAATCTTGAACGGGACGTTAAACCCCGATTTACCTCATGACCGGTTGAGTTACAATTATACAACAGTGGTCACTCCATCATCAATATCCTCATTGATTTTCATTTCCGACCTGTGCTACACATTATTCTACATTATAACACTCTTAACTATTCCTGATCAGGACAGTGGACCATAATATTGTTTGTATGTGAAGAAGTATGTTCTGATCACTTGAAATCGGTTCAATGGAAACTCCGCAACAAAGCAGTGTCTGATTTCACAGATTTATAAATCATTGGGTGCACATATATCACTCATTCCCTTTCCTCAGTTCAAACATGGCTACACTGATGTCCGTTTATGAAATGGATGGATGTGTAATTATTAGTGAATATGTGTTACACTCACCCTTATCGTATGTACTTTGTGTCGTACATTTAGTGTTGCACCTAAGTCTCCAATTTCCATATGTCCAGTTTTTTGGATAAGAGACACACTCGTACCCTTGACTCAGGATGTTGCCAACGTAGTTGCAGCTATAGCACATCTGCCGACACACTGTGAATTGAAAACAAAATACGTCATGCACTTGAAAATTGAACGTCATTCACTTGAAAACAAATTAGTACATCAAACACCCGAAATTATCAGGAAAATACATCAATAACCCGAAAATACATCAATTACCCGAAAAAACAAACTACATCATTCACGTGTAACAAAAATACGTCGTTCACTTGAAAATATTATTGTACGTCTTTTACTTGAAAACCAATTACGCCGTGCATTTGTAAATAGCTAGTTTGTCAAACAGCTGACTGAAAGTAGCATGCCAACCACTTGAAACCTAATTACGTTATGAACTTGAATAAAGTACGCCAAGCATTTGAAAAAGTCAATGCACTTTAAGACAAAAACGTCATTCGGTTGAAAACTATTTATCTCATTCACCTTCTATGTACTTCCTTAAATCTCAGTTAGTTTTCTTCTTGGACGTGAAAGGGAAATGTTTACACTGAGACTATGAAGCTGCCAACAGGCAAGGGAACAAACGTTTTCTTTCAAAACGTCGGCTTTAATCCTTTACAAGGAAATCTGGCAAGGAGGTAAATTTGCATTACCTTCGGACCAAAACAAGACATTTTAAAGATTTAGAAAATTCAATTTCTTACTTTTCAGCATTGAAAATTATATTTAATAGATTGAAGAATGGAACCTAAAATAAACTAATCAATAAACAATTAAATGGGTTGTGTCTGACAAAAGATGATGGGTTTTTTATGCAAACAAGTATGGATGACGAAAGGTGTTTGTTGAAGAATTACTCTTCCGTGGACATGTTTGTAAAACAGTGTAATAAATATGACATATAGCATCTTTTCCACACACAAATGATATTATACACAAACCACGATATTGGAATTATATCATTTATATTTTCCTTACTGAGCTGAATTTTAGCAGGTGGATTATTGCATTGTTTGGCATGAGAATGTATCCCTCTTTTCCTTCATGCTCACAGAATATTAGTTCAATATTCTTAATTACAGTATAGAGAAATATGACGAACCATTAGACGTCGATACATGGTTGGGATTTAAGCATATATTAATACCATAAATTAGAGTAATTTCGATTTTGTTCTGAAATAAATGTACTGTTCAGACGCACTTTAATGTGTCGAGGTTAATTAATGAAACTTAAAATTGCATACTAACATAACTACAATTATATAAAACAGACAACATTATATGTTATGTTTTACGAACAAGTTGGAATAATATTCCAAGTGTTCATCTTTGCTTTTCCACTCACCACAGACAGATGCCAGCGTAGCTATAAGTAATACTGCCGGATGTTTCAACACACTAATGTGTCGCGCCATCTTGATTTCGCAGCAACCACAGATGTTGTAAAGCAACTATATGTCAGTGTTGGAGGTGCTATTCCATTGCATGCAACGATATTACATATTACTGAAAGCAGTCATCACAGACACAAATTATAGTAGTCCAAACAAGAATAATCCACGTTGTATATCACACACCAACTTTTGAATAGTCTTCAAATTCAAGACGCAGACCAAACGTAAGTCTGAACAAAAGGTGTATCCGCTTTCTTCTTTAATGCTGAACGCCGTAAACGATGTTATAAACTGTTCAGGTAAGAGCACAGAGACTTTCCAGCACGACTGCTGATGGTAAACTAGCCCTCGACGTGGCCGCTCCTTCTTGTGTACATTCGGGGCAAAGCTTGCTCCGTCACATTCTCAATATTTATTTTCTGCAGAGAATGTCCCATGACCCGAATCAGACTCGACTTTAAGTGCTTAGCAAACTCCTGTTACAATTTGCTCATCGCGTCTAGCCATGGACGCAGCGCACATTTTCGTCTTCGTGATTCTACAAGGGAACTGAGATGCTACTGAACAAAGAAGAGAGGTGTGAACTTCTCTGTCAAAAGGATGGTAGTTAAAGTTGCAGTTACCAACGCTAGGTACTCTTAAAGTCTCTTGGTAATGATGGAGATCAAATGTTTATTTAGGTAAGTTTTGCTCTACCCGTACATGGGGCCATCGTATATTTGTTTGTACAATGCAAACACATCAAATGTGTATGTTCTAATTGAATATGACAACAATGATATGATGAGTACCGGAAGATGCATAGAATCAATGCATAGGAATGTCTTGGTAAAGACAAATGATTTTGGTCAACTTTTATGGATGATGTTTGCCCGAACCCTTTTTCTGGAACATTTTTCAGACAATCAAAAGAGGTATGTGGCAATAATGTCATGGTATTGTAAGTGAGTACATTAGTTTACAAATCTATCATGATTTTATAATTATTTATATTCCTTGGGTAGCTCCTGTACCTTTACGAATGTGATATTATGTACTTTACAGTGTTAAATGTTAAAGTACAATTACTTTCAAACGCCATAGAATATCTTTGATTATTGTTATCCCCTCGGATAATCAGATTAACAACATGGGGCTACTCTTTCAAGGAAACGTCTTACAATAGCCTTACTCAAAGGGAGGTAATCCAGGGAGGCCAGTATATAGGTGATGCCGATTAGGGGATTTCGTCGTTCCTTCTTGTCTCGTTGAAAGAAGAATCGTTGACAAATATCCCGGCTTACTGGCTTTACGACTTCAAATGGTCACGTTCAATGCGAGTCTTCAAAGCGAGAAGCTGCCAATAAACTTTTGAAAAGTGCCACATATGCGCCCATTATTATTTTTGTCGTTCTTTAAAATAATGTTTTCAAAGTGGAGGAGTTACGACGGTGTTGCTTTTATGTGTAGAATACAATGTCAGCGGTTACGTGTTGTAAGAAGGATTATGGAATATTAGAAAAAAAGCTAGATTATTTACAAATCATGTGTGCTTGCTGTGGTGTACGTTGCAGTGTAACTTTGGATGTATATTTGCCACATGCTCCTTAATTGTCAGTGCACCTACATAAGGAGTCAGGTGAACAAATAGCAAGTAGAACACGGAGTGGATTGACATACAGAGGGAGTGCGCTGATCATGCAGCATGATCACCTGGAGCGATGTGTCAATGACTATGTCGCATGGACCTTATCCTATGAAATGTTGCAACGTTATGTAAGATTCCCAGATATATGCACGAGGTTTCAGTGCAGTAATGTAGCTCATTACATATTGAAATATTATGTTCCAATGACTGAGTAAAGCAATGAGTTTAATGCTAAGAGTACCACAGTAATATCACCTCGTGCCAGTTTGGTGTTGTAAATATAAATTGCCAATGCAGAGAATAACCAACCTAGATTTTCAGCTGAAACAGATTCCACTTGGCGTAAAAGGCAAATAGCTGTGGAAATAATATGAATGGACCACTGAAAATTCACTGATGACACCAGGTGTTCGCGAAGAGGGTAAGCATATCCTGCACAACAGTAACCCTGAAGTGATGCAAGTCCAAGAAATAAAAGAGACAAACACCATTTCCATAATTATAAGAAATCTCCAATCCCCAAGGGGCACGGGCGGCCCAGCGATTCGCTGTCCCTTGGGCACGCCAGAAACCTATGATTGTTGGTTCGAATCCCGGTTCGCTCCAATTATGTTTCTAGGTTTGTCAGCCCTTAACCCATGCTCGTGGGCTCAACCGTAGTGGTAAACGTCTGAGACCTGCATCACTTCGGGCTTTCCTCACACATTAAGCTGACACGCCTTGATATAACTGAAATACTGTTAAAAGCGGCGTTACACCCACTTACTCACTCTACTTAAAGCAGAGTCAATTGTACGATTTCAATTTCATCATGATCTTTGGGTCACTATCAAATAGTGAGAGCACCAGGAGATCGCGAAAGGTGAGCTTTTCCTACCTCAGGACTATTGGTTCCAGTGCGTGTGCCACTTCTTGCGAAAGTGTCTTAACCCCAAATTTCTCATTGATGTGATGGATGAGTAAGTCGAGCATTTCAAGTCTTGTTTTCTCAGTAAATCTCAGATGACATTTGCTTTCATTTTTGGAGAAACAGTCCTGGACTTTTGAAGATAGAGATGTCACTTTATCTTTGGTTACAACGTTTAGATACAAATGCTCTACGAGCACGCATGTGGTGCTGACAAATAATTAATCAGAGCGAATCTGGGATTCGAACCCAGGATCATACAATAAAGGATATTTAGTCACGCCTTAGGCACAGCGAATGTCGAGGTCTTGGATGACCCTGGCTACTCTTTGAACACTGAACACTTTGCTTACTTCCACATTTTTATTTTATGTTCACACGTAGGAAATACACGATGTCCCTTGCATATATGGGATGATTAATTAACCAGTTTATAATATAAAAAAAACAATAAAAAGCAAGAAAAGCAAATACATATCACAGAATCCTTTAAAGCAAATATATCTAGATCTCGCGTTGTCCTTTTATCGTTATCATATTTGCACTTTATTTTCGACATTAGTTTCAGGGTCGCACGTTGAACATTCTTTAATATTCTGTCAGATTTTGAAGTCGGTTCAAATATTGAATGTTCCAATTCACATGTGACAAACGTTCAGGATACTGAATTGTTCTAAAAAGATGCTATTTGTATAAGTGAATAATACACATTTTGATAATCGTCCTCCGAGGTGAACCGATTGCCTTATGGCATTGCCGGTGCGCTTCGTATCGATTGCTGTTTTGAAAGTAAAGAACTAATCCAGGTATTGTTTAAATATATTTTTTTCGGAAATACAGAACGATAAAAAAAATAGAGTCAAATCAGTGTAAATGACTTAGCAGTCAAGTACAATCTGGCTTTGGAGTGTAACCAATCGAAGTTTAAACCGGCGACAGAGGGAACATCTGGCATGTTGTCTTTGGCAGGTTAAAAAATCCGATGATTGTGATGAAACCTATGTTTGGCTCGAATAATCACCCTAAGTTTGTGAACTGTTTAGACGTACAATGTCATATAAATTTCGTGGTCCATTCCTATCATGTTTTCTGCCCAATATATATATTGCCACACATAATTTAAATATTATAATAACTAAACCTCTGAATTGTTTGCCTACAGTTGTACATATAACTATTTCTAAATACCTATCGATAATTGAGATGGAGCATGGCCAAAATATGCGCTTCCGCGGCGATGCGGCTGTCAAATAAGCTGTTGCAATGAGAGGGTTATCGTTATTTGAAACCTCGGATTGACAACTCAGAATCGAGTATTTTAATTCCACATAGCCTTTATCTATTTTTCATAATATTTTAAATATTGCTATTTCTGATATGTTATATATATCACTATGCAGATTGTGAATATATTGCATAACGTGAACAGAGAACTAATGAAACATGTATTTGTGAAGGGGGCCACCGGTGAGGCTGGATGAGCTCTCCTTCTCGCGAACACCTGGTATCATCACTATTTGATAGTGATTCACTAACACATGCTCATGACGTAGTTGGAATCGTACAGTGGACTCTACTTTTGGCAAATGTTTCTTATGATTATGGAAATGTTTTTTTTACAGTCATCTACATTGTACTGATGGCTTATATAGTCATGGAGGTTATTGCGCTTGTGTTTTGGTATGGTAAATATCCTCAGAGTAATATGCATTGTATTTAACGTGCCTTAACGAGCGTCTGCTCCCAGTACAGATATGTGCCATCCCCAAAGCACACAAGCGTGATAGCTTCTTTATGATATAATGTCATTTTTAAATTATATTATCGAAAACTGCCCGGAGAGCGGAAGGTCGGTGGTTCGATCCCCTGCAAGCCGGCCGCATCATACCAAAACCGTTAAACGATGGGATTTGTTGTTGCCCTGTCTGGTGCTGGGCATTAAGGGGATAAAACAAGGACTGGACTTAAGTGTACTGTGTCCGAGTGGGCTATCCATGTTAAGCTGCGGCATGTGGTATCTGGCACTATAAAACCGCCCGGATTAGTACACGCGGCCAAACACGCACCCGCATGCACGTCGATATATAAGTGAAATATTCTTGAACGCAACGTTTAACCCCATTTCACATCCCCCTTCACCTCTATCGTTGAAATCAATATTCTTCTCTCTCACAAAAGGTATCTAAAAAATGCAAGTTTTCCTGGAACGTCCGCATCAATATCTTACATCACAAGGTCAGTTATCAGTGAGTCGGACGCTGACAACTGACAATATAGTTCTTTATTTATCCGTAAATGATCTCAACGGATACTGTTTTATCCGTTTGTTTTATCCTGCCGAGAAACTATTTACGGTGTACATGTTTACTAGATTATCATTGACTCTAGTTAAATAGAAGGATGTAGTTAATCTTGTCAAATCACTACAGTCCGTGCCAAACAAAGTTCACCAGACATATCCACTGGCACACAGAGCATATATTTCTGCACATTATCATTTAAAACAGTCCAAAAAATGGACGAAATTTCTTACTTAAGAACATTACATCAAGATAACCACGTTTCCTTGAATAAGTTACATATTTCTTAACAAAAAAAGTACCATTTTTAAACACTTTTCAAAAAGACTATTCGTGACTCTGAACGAGGGAATTTATTCGCTCTTAGCACGTCGTGTTCTGTTGAGACCCGGTATGTCACATCACATCGCGGAAACACGGTGAGAAATCATTAACAATGAAGCATGTGACTCCGGCAAGAAAAACTAACACCTAAAAGCAGATCTTCTGGCTAAAACTACAACACTGCTACTTTCCTTCCTATCTTGCCACGTTTAACCAGAAGGTCACGAATGATCCATTAATCCCAGGCTTTGGTTTGTATTCCCTGGGATAAAGTCCGTATAAAACAATGCCCTGGGGAATTAGTTTGAACGAGGCTGAACAACAAACATCCAATCGGCAAACTCACGCAAGTCGTCAAACATTCGCCCGTTGTCCAAAGATATTTGGACTATTTTCTTAAGACCGTCTTCCGCGGAGAGAAGAAAGATCTGAATACACTAAAAAAAACTGACTTTTCACCTGGAGCTATGGCAAATGTTCCAGACCTTTTGTCGACGTTTGTAGAACACATTGGAACATGCGCAGCGTTAATGAGTCGATGCTGCAAGCTGCGTTGTATACTGCCATTATACAATATTAAATGTATAAACCATTAACAATGCCATACATGTAGGTATTGTATTAGCAAATGCCTATAAAAATCCCTAATTACTAGTTGTGGGTTACTGTGTCATTATCATTTGTAAATCAATTATAACCTTCGTCAAACATATAGCGCATATTAAGATTAATGATGTGATAACAGTCTCGGCTGCATACAGAATAATCAATGTTTGTATTACCTAATGCTCATGCTGACCTCATGGAGTAAAAATACTCACGTCAGCAAAAGTAGATTTACTTTTATGTTCATGTGTGATAAAGGTTATGGGTGTGATCTGACATTTACATAGAGGATATATATCATTATTACAAAGATCAGAACGAGAAGAACGAGAAAATGTTTCCGAGGCACTCATCACGAACAGGCTACTTTTTCAATGCTGCAAAAGGATTTTTCATGTTACTTGTGTTCCTCGACAAGCCCAGGATAAATAAAAGCAACAAAATCCTTTCCATATTCATAAGAAATCTTATAAGAGTCAAGTGTATGATTCCGCCTATATCATGAACGTGTGTTCATGAATGACTTTCAGACAGTGACGTCACGTGATGTCTAGATATCTAATATAGTATAATGTTCTATTTTGGGAGATAGACCCGGATATATTTGTTGATCACACAAATGAACAGTCATTATGTTCACCAATCACTATTTGCTTTGCAAACAACTTTACTAATGAGCAAATATAATTTGGTCGACCTCCTTTGGTCATGAAACTTTACTCCACGAGTATCTCTACAGACACGTGCAAATATATATATAAATATGAATCAACGTCTCCATATGAAGGAGGCGTCAGCCGCCAACAGGCTGGTGAAGCCCACGACCCCTCTGTCATGTATAGCGTTGACAAACGAACCTACGAGCAGTGGGTCCGACCCCCTAAAGTCTATGGCCCGTAGGTACCCCGATTATGAGTGTTAAGTGAGGTAATCATGACATGTGGTTTAATGTCACGTTAAGAATATTGCACTTACATAGCGACGTAGATGTACGTGAATAGCTGCTTGTACTAGCCCGGACTAAGGCCGACTTGATCTAATGTGCTAAGGTTAGCCATTGGAACACCATTAGACTCTGTCAGTTGTTCTCAGGAAAGTGCGTGTTACTTTAAACGACTATGTGCACCTTGTAGCGAGGTGAGGTGAAAGTGTGTTTAACGTGGCGTTCAATATTATTGCACTTGTATAGCCACGTGTATGTACCTGTGTGTGGCTGCTTGTACTAGCCCTGACTTATTCCGGTTTTATTGTGCTAGCACATTGAAATACCATGTACTAGCACATTGAAATACCATGTAGCAGTTTAATACATGGATATCGCACCCCGAGCCGCTAGTCCTTGTATTCTGCATTTAATGCCGAGCGCCATTCAGAGTAATAACAAGTACATGTACTACATTTTGTCTTTAGGTAAGACGCGGGTGGGGATCGAATCCCTACCTTCTGTTCTTTATCCTCAAGATCACGGAGGCGGTCCATCTTGTGAGAACTAAGTGGAAGGTTCCACAGCTGAACGTTGTTCGTTGAACCCGACTAAATGTTCTATTTCCATTTCTATTTACCTTACGTTGCGGTTGGCAACACTGTCCTGGTTCTTTTGTTACTTACGCTCTGTGTGAGACGGTTCGTTTTTGACAAACTCATTTTTGTTTGGTTAGCACGTTATTGAAGGGGTTGTTTTGTTGTGCTATCCTTCAAGATTGCCGAAATGGTTCCCAAAGCTTGTCCCATACACCTTCATCATCAACCCAAGTTTCTGTCAAATAGTCCATAAATTGGCCCGCTTTCTCTCCCTCTGGACTGAGATGGCATCTAACCAGTGAGGTGAAATGGAGTTTAACGTCGCGTCCAAGGTTATTGCACTTATATAGCGACGTGCATGTACGTGTGTGTGTGGCTGCTTGTACTAGTGCTAGCACACAGAGATACCATGCCGCGGTTTAACATGAATACCCCACTCAGACACAGTATACTGACTGAGTATTAGATACTGACTCCGAGCCGACCAGTCCTTGTTTTAGTCCCTTAATTCCGATCGCCAGACAGGGTAACAACAAGTTCCATCTTTTAGTATGACGCGGCCGGGGATCGAACCTCGAACCTTCCGCTCTCCGGGCGGACGCTCTACCACTAGACCACGGATGCGGTCGCATCTAACCATTCTGCGCTTGCCGGCATCTTTCTTGCAAGCTGACCAGGCCAATCTTTCTCCACAATACCTGGGCACAATGGAAGAAACCGCCACGTACATGTGTATCTCTAGTCTAATGTTGAAGTTACTACATTGGCGGGGACTTACTCAAAGTCGATGTGGAAGATTACAGGTTGCAGAGTTACACTGTTTGGAAAACGAACGTTGACTGGAGGATACACGGTGTCACTATCTTCTGTACATGTAGATTTGCAGAAACAGCATGGTGAAGTGTAAAATGTTTCACATCTTAATAGATTACGGGCGTGGCGATCGCACTTGACTCCATTATTTCTAGTTCAGGTGGGTAAATCAGTTGACGGTTATTTGATGGTTTTTGAATGATATCAGATCATCGATATACCTGAAGCTCAAGTTAAATTTAAAACTTCTTGGCAGAATTACCATGTTTTCACCTTGCCAATCCGAGCAGAACTCGTAACTGTAACTATATCTGTGGTCAAAGGTTGTGGTGGTGGCAAACGTTTACTGGGTATTGTTGCTCGGTTAAGGGAGACAACTCAGCGAAGTGAATTGCATCGCCTTATGCCTAGTGAATGAATTTAAAGATACCTATATAGACGACGGAACACAAATATTCTCGCACAAAATGTATACTGCTGAAGTAAACTAACAAAATGGTACATCGAGTGATGTAGTGTGATTGATCAGAATCAAGTACAAACATATTCTGCCATAGAATTAGTTTAATTAAGGATAGCGGATTCTTACAAAAGTTTGCACATCGGTTTTTCGAGTCTTCCCTAAATGAACCGAAAAAAATTCACAGTCAATCCTTATAATTAAATTCGACAACAAAAACATGTGCTACATGTATCAATGATAGTTTAACCAAAAACAGTTGCATATATCAAAGCAGACAAAAATGACGAGATTGATAAACATTCCAGGTGCAGGAATACATACTGTGTTGTGACATGAATCTTGTGATTGTTTAATTTATGCACATAACTTGACACGCCCACCAAGTCAGTAGCCAAAACAAAGTTCATAGGGACCTATCAATCAAGGCAAGATTCGAAAAGAACAGCAACAGTCAGACTGTGACGAACTGGAAGAAAAATGTCTGGGAGAAGGCGGCTGTTTCGAACATTAGTTCCCAGGGAACGAGAAGACACAGTTAGAAAAATGCGGGTTATAAATGAAACCCGAAGACGTGCAATTTGTGGAACTCAGGCGAGCGAGCCTGGACGTTGGCTGTTTCATTCCTTCTCGGCCTTCGGTGCCAAAGGGTAGTTTGGACAATGAATAAGCATGAATTTCGCTAAATGTCCTGTGCAAGACAATACACGTGTGCATGACGATACACGATACAATATTTGGATTCCCCGATACTCCGTAGTAATAAAAGAAGTCCGCCTATTTGGGAGTGGCTTAATCTTTTACATTCATTAGGAAATGAATGCAATAACACCTGGCCAATTCAGCTGATCAGAATGCAGGAATTACATTGAACTCAAAGGAAATTTAATTATTTCACTCAAAACCTTCCTGAAAGGTACAGAAACATCGAATTACATGTAAATGTAAAATGTCAATACAAGAGTCTAGATTATCCGCCGAAACAGATTCTATTTGACGTAAGGGGCAATGTAGCGATGACATTTATATAAGTCGACCACTAAAAATCAGTGATTTCACCAGGTGTTCAAACGATTTCCCACTGGTCATCATACACTACTATGCTTTATTAATCATGTTGTGTATAGGTTACTTACACTTATCAGACAGAGCGTAATAATGGGATTTCAAGAAAATCAAATTGGAGAAACTTGGTAAACCGAAATCAAAATATTTTATTTTCTATAGTACTTAACAACATTCATCAGAGTTTGTTTCTTTTGTGTGTTTCTTGTGCAACCTTGTTTTCTCTACTATTTAGGGGGCGACCATTTCATATTCAATTGGAGGTCTGGTTGTTTTGTTTTTTTAAAAGAAATCTATTTGAAAAAAAATGCTGAAAAAGATATTTTGGATCTTCGTGTCGGAGAATAGAATGGTATGCCTTGAAGCGCTAACTGAAGCAAATTATCATAGCCTCTCGCCTGAATATGAAATGGCTTGTCCCTTATGTACATTATTAATACAAAATCTAGTTCACCGTCCACCGACCCTTTGGTTGTATTCTGATATTATGTCACACATGCAATGATTAAAAGTATTGCTAACATCGTCTCCATGACGTTGTGAAGCTGCGTCGCACTGTTTTCGTACCAGTTTCCGTAGTTGTCCTTGACATCAGGCCTCTCGTGTGTGTCAGGGTCCATTGTTAGTCCCTCATTGCAGAAGTCGCCAATGCACGTTGTTTTGCACGTCACGAACCACGCATCCTCCGTACAGACATTGCCCCAATCAACGCTGCACGTTCGAAAAAATGATAAAATGATCTTGTCCTCTGAAACCAATATTGAAAAACGTTGAGTACTAATAAAGTTGTCGCCATGATTTAAAGTCAAAACAGTTCAAGATAAGCTCCACTGGAGATATCAAGATAATTAAACCACACATTTAATGGGCGGTAGAGTAGCCTTGTGTTTAACTTCGATTCCCCACATGGATAAACGCATAAGGTATATTTGTGATAGATCTTTCCTTGTCGTAGTTTTGGACAAAATCTGACGTATAAACTTACTCGCTCCATCGTTCATTGAAATGGTTTTCAATGGGTTGATTTTGTCGAGGACATTAGTAATTACATACATGTACATGGTCAGTGGATGCGGCAGTTTTAGGGAGCAGCTCTGGCTATATGACCAAATATCATAGCGTTGTTACAATTAATTCACGTTGACGTCATTCATTGGTAATGACGTTACAGATGAATGTTGACGACGTCCCAACAAGAGATATTTGTTTCTTTGTTTTGTTGGATGTGTTTAACGCTGCACTCATCAATGTTCTAGATGTATGACGGCGGTCTGTAAATACTCGACTCTCGGCCAGACAATCCAGTATTTGACATCATCAGCATCGATCTACACAAGTGGGATACGATGACATGCATCAACCAAGTCAGCGAGCCTGAGCACCCGATCCCGTTAGTCGCCTCTTACGACAAGCATGGGTTGCTGAAGATCAGTTCTTACCCGGATCTTCACGGGGCAACAAAAGACTGAACTAACATCACTGAATGTGATCGGCAAACACACCTGTATAAACATAAAAAAATCTCCTGGATACAAACAACGACCCACTCTCAAGGCGGAGTTGATGGATTTGGTAGAAGAAGGAAGGAAGAGACAATTCTGACTGAAGGGTTAACATGCAATGGTTTATTCATACAGTGAGTGAATATAATTGCGTGTAGTTCATTTTGAAGTGAGGTTTAACGCCGCGTTTAACACTAGCATAGCAATATCACGGCGGGGGACACCAGAAATGGGTTTCACAAATTTACAATGTCGCAAAAGATAGGCTCACCACATTTCTTTTTCTACAGTATAGAGCATCAAAGCATATCTTACGTTGTTGTTTAATGCCACATTCAGCAATATTCCAGCTATATGACGGCGGGCTGTACACAATCGACCCTGGGCCAGACATTCCAGTGATTGACATTATGAGCATTGATCTCTGCAATTGGGATACCATGACATGCTTGAACCAAGTCAGTGAGCTTGACCACCCGATCCCGTTAGTCGCCTCTTACTAAAAGCATTGGTTGTTGATTCCAAACGGATCTTCACGGGTACATGTCTTATCAATAATATTTGAAACACTAAGTCAATTGACGTAATTGTAACCTGATCTAAACCAATGACTAATGTTGATTTCCTTCTTCAAAACTTCATATATAAAGGTGTGTTAAGTGTTACACCTTATATAACAACATGCAATAACCTTCACTCATTTCCTACACAGAATAAATATACATACGTATACTGAAGACCTCTTGCGTTACGCAAAAGTTTCCGCATTTTATGTGCAGATTGTCGGGAAGGTCTTCCGGGCTGGTCAAACAGTCAATTGGCCCAGGGGTATTATGATCGTAGGAACAGGTATAGCACTGGAAGCCTGAAATATACAACACAAGTATACTGGATCAGACAATGCAGTGATTGATATCATAAGCATCGATCCACGCAATTGGGATCGATGACATGCATCAACCGTTAGTCGCCTCTTACGACAAGCATAGTCGCCTTTACGGCAAGCATGGGTTGCTGAAGACCTATTCACGGGTCCTTTGATAACGGGACATAGCAAGACACAGTTCTTATCCAGATCTGTGTGAATAGCGGTTGCTACTGGTAGACATACTTTCCCTTTTCGCGAATACCTGGTGTCATCACTGATTTTCAGTTGTCCATCCTCATATATTTTGCACTTTATGCCAAATGAAATCTGTTGCGGTGGATAATTTAGACTGGTTATTTTCTTCCATTGACAATTCATATTTCCAACTATATCGGCAAACAAAAGGAGTAGGCGAGTAGATGTGTCCGTCCAGTTTTGTCATATGAAATGAATGGTATACTGACTCACTATCCATACTTCCGATGTCTACGATCACACCTACACGTTGTATCATCGTACTGTGTTTTAACCCATCATCATATAACTAAAAGGGACAAAACTCTTTCCAACGCCACAAGAAATCTCTGCTAAAACACAGTCCATTGTACGATTCCGACTGTATCATGGGCATGTGTTTATGAATCATTATCAAATAGTAATGATATCCTGCCCTACCGGAAGCACCCGTCAAAAACACACGCAAAGGCAAGTCAATTGTTCACCTGAGAAAAAAACACTAGAACATATGGTACAGGTCAAAATAAGGAATTGCATCGGAAGCATTTTTATCACTGATGCCTCAAACTTGGAAATGCATCGTCCACTTATTGGCGATAAAAAATGAAATATTGAATGAGGCCTAAAATGTTGTGATCATATTCAAACAACGTTTGAGCAAAAGTCGTATTACAAATACCATATCTTGAGCAAGAGTCGCATGATGAATATCTTATCTTGAGAACACACTGATGTCAGTAAATGTCACATACATGTAAGCCAATTTAAAAAGCCAAGATATATGTATTATGGATGCAAATGTTATCCTCTGGTGTTGTAATATATATTTTCACTATTTTATGGAAAATGTTCCCTTTTCCACAAACTATTTCAAGTTATAACAACCGAAAAAGGAACTCCTTGTCGAGAAGTTGGCCGCATAGCCTAAGTTCGACATAAATCCATACTACTGTTGCCTACTACCACACCAACGTGTAAGGGAGAAAATTCCCTAATTCATACTACTGTTGCCTACTACCATACCAACGTGTAAGGGAGAAAATTCCCTAATTCATACTACTGTTGCCTACTACCATACCAACGTGTAAGGGAGAAAATTCCCTAATTCATACTACTGTTGCCTACTACCATACCAACGTGTAAGGGAGAAAATTCCCTAATTCATACTACTGTTGCCTACTACCAGACCAACGTGTAAGGGAGAAAATTCCCTAATTCATACATGCGAGAGGCTACAGAAACACAATTCAAACATTTTAAACTTTAATGTTTCTTTTTAATATTATTGTGGTCTTCGAGTAGAATTTTGTGTTAATGGCCATGAATACATATCCAGCGTATTGAAAACAACCACTTCAGATTTTACATTTAAAAATTGCATTGACATATTGCTTTGTTAACACTCTAAGCTTCTAACAGGAGGCTCAGCAGAAGATGGCATGTTATTGCTGTTGTTTGTCACACAGCACTGAGCAACAGACTGTTGTTCATGTGTGTTTGTATGTCAGCGGAAAAGCTCGTTTACAGTCACCTGGAAGCACAAATTTGAACACTTCAGGAACTCAAGCAAATGTTTACAAATTTGATAAAGAAACGCGACAAAACCATTTCCATTTTTATAATAACTCTGTGCTAGAATCAGAGTCGATTCTATGATTCCTACTTTATCACAAGCATTTGGTTATGATATGGTCAAATAGTTGTGATACCAGGTGTTCGCGAAAAGGTGAGCGTATTATTTCCCACCGACTAAGTGTCACAAACACATGCAAAAGCAAGTCATTTTTTCTCCAGAAAAACTCGGGAACACATGGTACAGGTCACCATAGGCAATTTATATCAAAGACATATGACGATGCTATGTTAGCGGAGTAGGCGAAAGTAGTGCCTTTTGTTATTAAGTTCTAAGTAATATGGGGGCAGTGGGGTAGCCTAGTGGTTAAAGTGTTCGCGCGTCACGCCGAAGACCTGGGTTCGATTCCCCACATGGGTACAATGTTTGAAGCCAATTTCTGGTGTCCCCCGCTGTGATATTGCTGGAATATTGCTAAATGCGAGGTAAAGCCTCACTCACTCACTTTTAGTAATATTAGATTGTGTATCTGAGTCGATGAAACTCTTATCTTGCATAATGTGCGTATTTGTTTTCGTTCAATGACTAGATAATCTCTTTGCAAAGAGAACAATTATACACGACAGTGATCATATTCTTTCTCACTGACGTATGATAATTATTTGAAACAATCAAAAATTGATTGGATGAATCGCACAAGCATCTATATTCCATAATACAAACGATTTCGAACTGAGAACTGAAATGTATGCCGGAGTAATATCCTATTGAGATCATTTTTTCACCAAGCAAAACTATATTACATGTAGTTCTTTCTACAAACATTTAAGTTTGAAAGCCCAGTTAACCTTACCTTGACTTGCTCTTTAAATTATTGTATTGAAACTCTTTTCTGGGACATCTGGAGTTTGACATTGCTAATAACTTAAACCAGTATAAAATTACACGTTTAGCTGCTAATATGTAAAGGGGTAAGCAACCACATTCGCCCTGGACAACATAATTTGGAATTTAGAATTGTCTAACCCCCTCCCCCCCCCCTCTCTCCTCTTCCCCCCCCCCCCCCCCCCCCCCCCCCCCTTAGCCTATCTTCTTAGGCTGTGTACTATCATTTTCTATATGTGGAACCAAAGACAAAGTTTTACTAAGAGTAACCCCTAAATATTTTTGACATGGAACACACTCCAATTGCTTCTCTTGGTAGTACCACTTTACACTTTTCGCCAGAATACCCCCTTTCTTAAAAACTAGAGCTTTTGTTTTATCCAGTTAATAGTTAGTTGACAGTTACAGCAATATTGTTCTTGGACCCTAATTTGTCTCTGTGATCCAGCAACTGTGTCAGAAATAAGAATAACATCATCAGCGAAAAGTAAAAGGAACAAATGTACTATGTATGGATGTAACTGGATACCGTAACTACGAGATTCGATTTCCTCTGCCAACTCGTTAATAAACCTCGAAAATAAGAAGGGGCTGAGTACACAACCTTGGCGAACATATTTTAAAACAAGTCTGAAGAAAGATCGTTTTATTTTAAACATGAGGGGACTTTAGAATAAATAGTCTGGATACATTTTGGATGAAACACCCCGACTCTGTAGTACATTCCACAATTTTGTTCTATCAACTGAATCGAATAACGCTGAATAACAGACTGTTGTGTAAAGACATTATCAGTGGGGATGTATCCACTGCAAAAACTTGCTGGTGGTTCAACATTTTTTTCACATGCATCAGCCCAAAACGTTAATCGAGAATTAATAATTGAAACATATATTTTCTAAATACACGTAACATACATGTAGTAATTCCCCTGTAATAATTTGGAGAATGTACATCCCCTTTTTTGGAGTGGTATAATAAAGCCTTTTGTCCACTTATCTTGAAAATATCAACATCTGTGGACTTACATATCGATGCCTTTGTTCAACAGATACAGATTCCACATCCTGGAAAATCGGTGAAATTACTTTACTTGTGTTAATATTATTCAACAAACTGTTGTATATGTCATCGAAATACTGTCACAGAAGTAAACCTATTACGGTCTTGATTGTTATTAATTATCAAGAGAATCCCTACTCTTTTATCGACGGAACATATCAGGAAGTCTGATTCTCTCACAACATTCGCTCTCTTTACCAAACCACCTCTGCGTTTTAGACATACAAAAATCATAAGTTACTTTCATACTGCAAGAAGCACAACATATAGCCTCAGTAGCAGTTTGTATTACTGCTACTAATAGTAATAACGACAACTGGATAATTGTAAATACTTGTTAGAATAAACATTTATTACGTTATAAAAGTCATGTGATAGTGTATTGTTGTAGTAATACTGGTAGTGGTGCTGCTGATGTTGTTGTTGTTGTTGTTGTTGTAGTGGTTGTAGTCTTATATTTCAAAAGATAAATATTTATTACGTTATAACAAAATCGTATTTTGATTTTAATTGTTGTTTATGTGTTACAGTCAATTTGCAAAATGACTGAAATTTTCACTTAAGCGATTTACAAATCGGCAAAATATTGTAAACATTTTACAATTATTTTCCGCCATATTGACAACAAAATATACTAATTATGCTTGGATGGGAAGCCCAGAAATGTGCAAAATACCCATTGTCTTTCGTTTTCTTTCAATTCCATTATTTTAAATCACTGGATGATGAAATGAAGTAGTAAAATGTTTGGAATTCATTATCATGATATAATAAATACAAAAATAATTGTAAAATGACTGAAAATTTTTGGCGTTTTGTAAATTTCCAAGTGAAAATTTCAGTCATTTTACAAACTGACTGATTACAATTCCCATTGTAACATGTTGTCCCCTGTTGACTGTAACATATACAAGTGTTGTTGGCAAGTGGGGTGTAGGCGTGTGCAGTATGACCAAACGAGTTCTCTCCCTTCACGTCCAGGGCTACCGTTTGATAACGAGACATGGTGAGACAACATTCTTATCCAGATCACTTACAACGAAAATAGCAACATCGACAAACAAAAGGAGTAGACGAGTAGATGTGTACGCCCATGTTTGTCATATGAAATGACTTGTAAACTGTATCAATTACTCAAGCAGCGCGTTCGGTTCCAAAGTCAGTTTAGCGCGGTTAAACCTACAGGTAACCTAGCTCAACATGCATTGAAAATACAGTATGTTTATCTCCTAAATGTATCTATTTACTCTTGATATATACGTATATTCCATGCACATGCATGTCCGGTTGTGATTGTGATGTGCACAGGAAAACATTTTAACACATCGTGGAGTCATGCATGTATGCGTTGAATAAATTAGCATGTTGTGTGAATGTGTAAAATTCGTTATTGAGGTGGGGAAGTGTTAGAGGTTAGAATGTTTATTATTGTGATTGTGTAGTTGCAACAAAGCAACCAATGAAACCATTTATGCTTTATGCAGTGAAACATATAGTGTGAATGCAGTTTTTGTATGTATCTACACAGCATATACTGATGTAATTTGAAGACATTTTGTATTAAATTTGTATTTAATTTTATATCAGAATTATACAGATAAAACGTCAGAGAGATATATATAATGATCGTACATTGTATGTGTGTGTGTGTATATATATATATATATATATATATATATATATATATATATATATATATACAAAAATGAGGTAGATGTTCACTCGGTGTACATGTAATATATAATAAAATAATAAAGTCCATGTTATTCCAACATCTTATTTATATCAGTTTCAGACATAGTACTTTCGCTATCTCATGACAGCTTTTCAGTGTAACTGACAATGACATATAATATGACGTCATACTTATGATGACGTCATAAATTACAACTGTGACGTCATAATGTATTTACACACTCCAGCGACGACACCAAGTAATTTAACAATTGTAGGGAGACATTTGAATTAAAATATCCAGTATTTGTAAAGTAACTGTGTAACATTTACGATTGAAATGACAAATCTATTAATACATTTGGGTTTCATCAATTGGATAAACATTTGTTCTTTTTCCAGTCTCTGCTGCTTGTTACTGGTATACAACTTATAAAACGGAAAAATACGAGCGGATATCCTAGCTTCCTGAGATACCCCATCAATTCTTTCAATCTTAAGTCTCTTTTATCCGTTTCCGACACGATGGTACATACTCTCCGCGCAAGTGAATAAGGAATGTTCTTGTATGCCTGGGGTGACATGAACCGAATTGTAAGTATTGATGGGTGTCCGTTGGTTTGTAGTAGATATCAGTTTTCAATTTAGTATCTTCCTTAACTACAAGGACGTCCAGAAATGGAATTTCGCTCTCGCTAAACTCCATAGTAAAACTGATGGAAGGATGGAGCGTATTCATAATATCCAGAAAAATGTCTAAATGTTCACGAGTTGAGAGCCAAACTAAAAAACAATCGTCTAAGAATCGTTTTCAAGTTTGGCGCACATGTTTGGCAATGGATTCGATTCTGACATGGAATCTTGTACCTTCCTGTAAAGAATATCCTCGATATAACCAATCACAAGTGTAGCGTATGTTGGAGCGACTTTCGTGCCCATGGCCCTTCCCTTTCTTTGATGATAGAATTTTCCGTTGAAACAGAAGGTATTATTTTCTAAGACTAATCTTAAAGATTAGATAATATTGTTAAGTTATTATTATTATTATTATTATTATTATTATTATTATTATTATTATTATTCCCGGTCTTTGTCATTGAAACAACAAACAACATAATATGTTATATTTTCATGTCACAAGATAACTTAAAAATCAAATTGACCACACACCACAAAATAAATAATTCCTACACATTGGCTTTGAAATATCTCTACGTATATATTGCTGAATAATATAAAAAAAATGCCATTTAATGATCTCAAATTTCTTTGGTGTGAAAAAGAAATATAATAATGATTATTTTTTTTAAATATTCGACCGATTTAATTACTTACCAAGTCCGACTCCAATACAAACGCATAAAATATAGAATCGTAACATTATGTCCTCTCCTTTCGGCTACATTCGTCCAACTGCTACAGACATACCTGCGTATCTATTCATATAGGTATCTACAACTTTTCCCCATCATCTCTTGCTAGAGAGTTGTCCATGGAATGTTTGCCTTCAGACTCGATGTGTTTCCCGTGTTTGTGTCTCTTGCCTGGAGACGTTGCTATTCTCCTACGCCCAGCTAAACCAGAAGAACAAGATTCGTTGAACCAGCATGGTAGTAATATTCCCAAACGTTATTTACATACATGTACATACAATTTATCAATTTATGTTGCAAGGTACAATTCAACAGGTCTAGTGAGAGTTGAATTAGATTTAACTTTTTTTCATGTGGCATGCTGTGGGATATCTGTACCTGAGGTTAGAAAACAGGATATGGATACAGTGTAAACAGTTCGTAGTCATGACAAACCTGCATTTTTTACGTCGTCTCAAATATTTATCGGTGTGGAAATTTATGGTCGTTATGTGGCTCATATGGTTTCAATTTTGTATTTAAAGCTGAGCATAACCCCTTTGAGTGTTGTGATATCTGTGACCAAATTTAATAATGTTTTGACAAAAACAATTCTGATGTTATATTTCTAGTACGCATGAAATGGCATTTTCTACAGTAGGATTTAGGTTTATAGTCTTATCAGAGTCTAATTTATCTTCCTACATATATTTAATTTAATATCTCATTAATTATTTTCCCGGTACTGGGACTTTCACCGGAGTGACACGAGGTGAGTTTAACGTCGTAGCCAAGATTATTGCACTTGTATAGCGACGTGTGTATGTGTGTGTGTCTACTGGTACTAGTCCGGACTTGTATAGTACTAGCCCGCTGAGATATCATACCGCAGTTTAACATGGATACCTCACTCAGACACAGTACACTGACTCCGGGCCGACCTGGCCTTGTTTCAGCTCCTTAATGTCGAGCGCCAGGCAGGGTACCATCTTTTATCGTCTTTTGGTATGACGCGACAGGGAATCGAACCTACGACCTTCCGCTCTCCGGGCAGACGCTCTTTCACTAGACCACGGAGGCGGTCCGGAGTGACACGAAAGTTTACATGATGTTTTTCTGTCACAATCGGGTCCTATCGGATTATTCCGTTACCTACATAATACCTATGACAGAAATAGATAAAACCCTATTTTGGGGGAAAGCATTTGTTATGGTTAATATGTACACATTTAAGAACATTTATTTAAGGGCTGCGACTGCCTCCATCCCGTGTTCCGTGATTGTGAGAGTAACGTGAACGATGAAACTAGTGTATCCCTCAATGCTGACCAGGATACTGGCCCTTGATTGAGGTGAACTCAGCACAACGCGTTCACAGTTATTCCCCTATTCTCAGCACGCATGACTGTCCCTGTAACGGTTGATGGTTGCTGAAAGCTCCTGTGTGTCGTGCGGTGTCAGGCAACACACACTTACTTTTGTGAAATTTGTGTGAGTGGAGTGAGTGAGTGAGTGAGTGAGTAAGTCAGTTGGGTTTAACGCCGCCTTTAACAGTATTCCGGTTATATCACGGCGTGTCAGCTTAATGTGGGAGGAAAGCCCGAAATGATGCAGGTCTCAGACGTTTACCACTTCGGTGAAACCCACGAGCACGGGTATGGTGTTGACAAACCCAGAAACATAATAGGGGCGAACCGGGATTCGAAGCCACAATCATAGGTTGCGGGCGTGTCCAAGGGACGTACATGTACATGTAACTCTCCACAGCGAACCGCGGCGCCTCAGACGACTGGGCCAGCCGTGACCCCGTGTGAGTGGAGGGTGATACCCGTAGGACTGATTTTCAGTGATCCATTCATATAATCTTCCTCAATATTTTGCCTTTTATGCCCAATGGTATCTGTTTCGGTGGATAATCGAGTCTGATTATTCTCTCGCGTTTACTTTTTATGGTCGAGTTCAGGGTTTGAAAGATTAAGATGTATATGTTTCGTATAGAGTAGTCTAGTCGCGGTTACAGTGTCCGAAACAGGCTGAGCATGTTGTGAGGTGGCAAACACTGGGATAGGGTTTTAGGGGACGCCCACTTTCGCCTACACTGCAGTGTTATCAACATGAGGTGTGTGAACACCTGGTATCATCACTATTTTTTTGATAGGACCGCCTCCGTGGTCTAGTGGTAGAGCGTCCGCCCGGAGAGCGGAAGGTCCGGGGTTCGATCCCCGGCCGCGTCATACCAAAAGACGTTACAAGATGGTACTTGTTGTTACCCTGACTGGCGCTCGGCTTTAAGGGGCTAAAACAAGGACTGGTCGGCTCGGAGTCAGTATACTGTGTCTGAGTGGGATATTCATGTTAAACTGTGGCATGGTATCTCAGTGAGCTAGCACTATAAATCGGCATCAGTCCGGACTAGTACAAGCAGCCACACAAACACACACACGTACATGCACGTCGCTATATAAGTGCAATAATCTTGG
The DNA here is from genome assembly GCF_023055435.1 of Haliotis rufescens. Taxonomy (NCBI): domain Eukaryota; kingdom Metazoa; phylum Mollusca; class Gastropoda; order Lepetellida; family Haliotidae; genus Haliotis; species Haliotis rufescens. The sequence goes on along the minus strand of NW_025964112.1, from coordinate 42,740,187 downwards.
ACGCGACATTCAACCCCATTTCACCTCACACCTCACACTATTTGATAGTGAATCATAAACACATGCTCATGATCGGAATCGTACAATTCACTCTGCATATGGCAGATATATCTTATGAAAAATGAAAGAGTTTTATTTACAAGGTGTCGTTAGTACGATTCCGTATCAGTATGGGTTGATTGCTGTTCAATTATTGCTGTGGACGGCTGCAATACTGATGACTGCTGAGTAAGATAGATTTCGCTGACTCGCAGGCATGGTGTAAACGGATTGTTATGAAATTTGGCGTTTTGTTTAGAACAACGGTTGATGACACAGATGTCCAATAGAATACTAGTCCACACCTGAAATAGACACACGTACCGACTCACCGATGCACAAAGACCCACTCAGTCATTAGCACTGACTCACTGACTCACGTTACAATAAGATTCGAATGACGTCAACAATGCCGTGCGCTTGACGGAAACAATACACTGGTGCGCGAGCCGTGATATTATTAGTTATGTTGTCTATATTATATATTTCATTGTGAAAGACTTAGTTTTCTGAAGTTGAGAAAAGAGATGTTTTCATTGCTGTGAACAAAACACTTTGACGGAACTATTATTATACAAGAGTTACCTCCCTCAAATTATCTCCCTTTATCGTAAGTGTCTTGCCCGTACACAAACTGTTGACGTCCTTTTTACGTTTGTTCCATATTGACAAGGCAAAATAATAACAGTTGGTCATTTATGGAGTCAATATCGCTTCTTGTCGTTTGTTTTCCCTCGAAAATGTTCGTTATAAACTGTAAATTTGTTATTTAACTCCTCAATTGAGACTTCGTTTCGCAAAGCGCCATTTTTGACTTGACCAGCGTGTATTCTTTCGCTTTCAACAGCGGTCTTGCAGTTTTCAAGAATATTTTTTGTTAAAGGAGATTTTGTATATAATCAAATATATATATATATATATATCATATGTATGATAAAGAATTTTCGTGACCCTAAATATTTTTGTTTTGTTTTAAATTCTGGCAAACACAAAACTACTTTTTAAGTCGCAAATACGAGGGGTTGTGAACCGTCCCTGTGTGTTAGGTAGAAAGAATTTCCAGGTTTCCAGGTTTCCAGGTTTCCAGGTTTTACATTAAGTAGTTAAATAATTTAATTTTCCTGTTGTCGACTACACACAATGTATATAATAAATCGAAAATTCCATCTGTCTCATGAGATATCATGTTTCTCTCTTCTCGTGACGGGGAAAAAAGAGACATTTTCACTCGTGCCTATGCCACTCTTGCCTATGCCACTCTTGCCTATATCTCCTTTGAGAGGAACATGATATTTTTCTCGACACATGAAATATCCTCTATTTAGTTGGGGGCGGTCGGGTAGCCTAGAGGTTAAAGCGTTCGCTCGTCACGCCGAAGACCCGGGTTCGATTCCCGACATGGGTACAATGTGTGAAGCCTATTTCTGGTGTCCCCCGCCGTGATATTGCTGGAATATTGCTAAAAGCGGCGTAAAAACATAATCACTCACTCACTCTATTAAGTTGCCGTATACGGTGTCATATTAGGTTAGCAGAAAAATATTGGGCGAGGCGTGCTTACGTAGTATGACACCGTATACGGCAACAAAAGACATTATAATGAATTTATTATCCCGAATGTTTACACTATCTAGAATCGTTATCGCCCATGTCATGTCAAAATGAAAACTTACACTTACAACCGATATAAATAACAGGACCAGTACATATGTTTCCGACACAACGTTTTAATGTAAACACATACGGTAACATTGGAAGCTACAATACACCAAATGTGAACGTTTAAACAAGTTTAATAGCTCAATTGGATAGAATTATCACAGAAATGCTCCCAGTTTATCAGAAATCTGCGAGCCACTGTAACTTGATAGCAGCCCATTTTTCCTCATCGAATTCTAGGTGACGTCATTGGCGTCACGTTTCTTGTTCGTGACATTATCCTATATTATGCTCTATCACGTTGCTATTTGTAAATCACTAACCTCTGTTGTGAGATTTTTTTATTAATAAAGTCGTGAACGTGGTTTCTTCAAAAAGTAATGCCTTTGCACATAACAATTAATAATATTAATACACAAAACAGCGTCGTTCAACGAATGTGAGGTGAGTGTTTGAAAATCCAAAATGGCTGTTACTGACGGCATACGGCCGCATATTAGGTCAGTAACAACCATCATGGATTTTTGCTGGCGGTATACGGGCTCATGTGGGGTTAGTAGTTCTGTTCTCTGATTGGTCAATCTCACTTTCAGGTAAAATAAATATTGTGCATTGTGACATTTCTGAAAGAAACACCTATCCATGACTTTGTGGATGTATATTATTGCCAAATATAGGATGATACCATGTATCTACGATTCTTGTACGGTTTCGCTTAGTCTGTCAGATATGAAACCGCGAACAGTCCGTTATCATCCTGTCCAATAAGAAAACATATTTACTTGTCTTCAGATCGCAAACGCAAGTTCCTGTTAAGCATCACATCAAATTACAAACAGCGGTCAAGGGTAGACAACTCTTCCTAGTACCGACGAGGTGACAATGGCCTGACTTGTAGAAGATTCGGGTTGAATCTGCCTCGTTCGCCTACTCCAGGCCTCTGTTTCAGCCTCGAAATCCTCCTTACGTCAGTCGGAGAGGGTTGAATACGACTCGTTCTAATTCTACGGTTAACACATCCCCGAACCACGGTTTGATACCCTGAAACATGTCGTCATTTGAGGTAGTATTACAGTTTGTGAACAATAAGAACATTCGGACATTTAACAGCAGATAGGGGATATTTTATGACCGTTTCAATTTCAGCGAAAGTATATGATATGAATATTGTTGATAATGTGCATTTTTTCTCAAACATACACACTGACTGTTTAAGATTGACTTTTTAATCAAATTGTCTGTTGAGTGCGCCCATTGGAGCCCTATGCCGCTCGATTTAACATCTGAACCAATCAGAACGCTGATCCTCGTCACTACTGCATGGGTTATCGTTTCGGCGGCGTATTGTTGTGATATATAACGGGAATTATTAAAAGGTTACACCCTGTAATGACATACGTAAATAAAAACTCCTTGAAACTAGTGTGTGTGTGTCTGTGTGTGCGTGCGTTCGTGCGTGTGTGTGTCTGCGTGTGTGTGTGTGTGTGCAAAAATGTTTGAGTAAAAACAAATTAAGCCATGTTGCTCAAGGGACAGAATTTTCCATTGCTCAAAACTAAATTATTGATTTTTGCACCAAAACAATGGTGTAACTATAAGTATATCACGCATATTCAATTTATTTTAACGTTACAAATAAATTGGCTCACATGCTATTTTCAGTTTATGCCATGGGCCGTCAAATTTTCCATTTTCTCCAAATTCGTTTCAAAGTGTAACTATCAGCCCACATCAAACTTAGAATGGAATATCTACCTCTCCTAAACTTCTTATTTGTGAGGCCGTATATTATTGGGTTGATGCAGCTGTTGCATAGCATGAACCATACAGCGACGACGTACGCCGTCCGTCCCGAGAGACCCTGAAATACAATAAATCAATCACAGGATATAGTCTTATGTGACAAATGGATGAAAACTATAATAGAAAAACTGAGGGACGGCAATTCTTTATCCGGAGGCGGGGCAGTGGGGGGTATTGCGGTTGGGATTTTATCGAAACAAATAAATTGTCGCAGAAAAATCTTTAAAATATAATTATGCTTCAGCCAGTTGAAGAAAAATGGCTGGCAGATAAAAGTGTTGGTTTTTTAAAGAACTATTTAGGCTCATAGATATAATTTAAAAAATATCTGGTTTGGGGTGTAGCTGAAAAGATACGTCATCCCGATATAAAATCCCAAACCTAAAATGGCGATATAACTTTGTTGTGATGGGTTTCGTCACAAATATATATACAGACAAGTGTTCAGACGCAGGAGTGAGTGAGTGAGTATGGTTTTACGCAGCTTTTAGCAATATTCCAGCAATATCACGACGGGGGTCACCAGAAATGGGCTTCACACATTGTACCCATGTCGGGAATCGAACCCGGGTCTTCGGCGTGACGAGCGAACGCTTTAACCACTAGGCTACCCGACCGCCCCTTCAGACGCAGGAACATATGGTATATGGTACAAGTCAAAATAACGAAATGCATCGGACATCGTTATGGTCAGTGCATACGACTGACGCCACCTCTCTGCACAGTCCACCATCAAGATGGAATAAACAGAATACAGCATTTGCAGATCCACATATCAGCTGACCTTAGTATACGCACGGTTTGATATTCAATTATTTTGGCAAAACTTGGGATTCGAACCCACGATCATAAGCTCCTGGCCCGTAGGAGCAAAACCGCAGACTACATTGTGACTACTGGGCCAGCCAAGTCCTTCTGTGTATCGAGGAATGTAAGATCACCTGGGGATCGATGAAGAGCAAGGAGATCATGGGGGTCCAGCAGACAAAGAAGACTAGCCACACCAGGAATAAGTTCCTCGTTAGCCTCATCTCACTACGACTAGTTGCACCCGAACCGTTGATGGTACCACGATCTCCGACACGTGACCTACTCTTGAAGAAAGTGATCAGAACCTGTGAAAAAATCAGAATGTGTGTTATAATATTCACCTGAAGTGCATCGTGTGTTTGTGAGCATGGTTTCACGCCGTTTTAATCAAATTTTAGCAATATCACATTGAAGGGCATTTTTTTCAGGATCCAGAAACGCATTTGCCTCAACCATGGCGTCCCAGAAAGAGATGGATAGTCAACTGTGACTTTGTAAACGACACCACAATCCCTGTTCATTAATTATGTAAATGGAAATACCTTTCTTCTGTAAATGTAAAAAAAAGGTTTGACCATAATAAAAAATATTGGCAACCACAGGGCAAATATTACAACATCCTGAACTATAATGTTGTATAAATGCAATATATACTCATCCACTTTTGAAAGGTATATTTGTATCTTTCCATGACATACAAAAATGATTATCATAATATGTCAAGTGTATATTTGACATATCTGATCATCAGAATCAAACGTTTAGAAGTATATATGTTGCAGTGGTTAGTGAAAATGTGTCCCAAGCACGTTCCACAATAGTACTGTTGGTCATCTTTTCAAACATAATGTATGCCTCTGTTAGCAAGAAATTCAAATTCAAATTATCGTATCTGGGTAAGGTGAGGTGAATGAAGTTTAACGTATTTTGGTATGACGCGGCCAGGGATCGAACCCCCGTCCTTCCGCTCTCAGGGCAGACGCTCTACCACTAAGCCACGGAGGCGGTCGCTCTCTGGGTAAGGAAGGGTCGGAGTGTTCTTTACACCGCTTTCATGTCTCATTATAGCAGTTAACCGGTAATGGGCTTCACACATTGTACCGATGTCAGGTCTCGAAACATCGCAAACATGTCTGCACGACCCAAGGCCCCCTGTAGTAAACAAACAATACATTCAGGGTACAATAAAGCTTACCAGAATGTAAGACACGGCACATATTGTTAAAGGCAGCAGTATCCCAACCGACGCCAAAAAGAAAGAATAGGATGGCGCCGCCCTGCGGTCAAAGATGCAGTTATCCCGGATGTTGTCAAAGGCGTAGCGGCCCCAACCTAACACAGGAAGTGCCGCAGCGGTGACGGACATGAGCCACAGGGTCAGGAACATTATCCCGGTATTTCTCCTCGTGTATATCAGTTGAGTGTACTTCATCGACCAAGTTTTAGCAAATCTGAAACAAAAACAGATATCAACCAAATATTGAGGCCTAATTTTGATATCGAGTCTCACAAGTGGCAATGAAAACAACATGTTATTAGTTTTCTGTGACCCCGATAGATATATAACCAGGTTTAGAGAGAATTTACTTTGCAGACGTCTGTATTTTAAAAAAAATGTCATGTAAGATTTTAATTTGTTTGCTTTACTGTTGATTCAAAAATCCAAAGATTTGCAGGTCTAAGGAAGACAAAATGCTTCATGTCAGCCAATTGAACATGTCTGTTAATTTTCTTTCAAAGATTTCCGCAACTTAACAATTCATTATTTCTGGTGGACCAAATATGGCTTTTATCCTCACTTCATAATTGGACAATGAAATCACGTTTTGGCAAGAAAATAAAGAATGTTGATCATTGATAGAATGTTCAAGTCTGAAAATAATACTATCTGTTAATGACAAATCATATTTCAACATTTTTTAGTCCAAGCATATTTTCACATAAGAGAGAAGGACCGTGCTAGGAACATTGTAGCATTTGCATGGTCGTATCATCCAGGGTATAAAAACCTCAGGCCCATAGTACAAAACTATGAAATGCACAATATGAGTATAATTTGAGCAAGGTAAAGTTCATGTATACTAGTATCTAAAAAATTATTGATGTTCTAAGTTTAAAAGAAAATAGATATATTTTGATAGTTCTGAAAAACATTGAGAATTTGTACCAGATATTCAAGAAACGAACTTCTCTGGATAGGGATTGTTGTGATAAATCGGAGGTAAATAACTGCGTCTACGTTCTGAGGAGGCAGTGCACACGAGAAGAAGTGGTATTCATTTTCGATGTAGTCAAAACCATAACGTTCACAATAAATACTTATTCTCTTCTCAACATCTATCCCAGTTCTTCTCCCTTTATCTATTTCGAGATTGTGGTTGATGCATCGACATTTTAAAAGTGCCATGCGAAACGTATTATTTTCAACACAAGTAAGATAATTGTATATTCTTAATACAGATTCAAGTGTACAATACGCTGTTAGTTTCGAGATTTGTATTAAACTATCGTGCCAGTTTAGTCGTTAATACGTTGCTTAACCTGTCTAAAAATATTAAATAAAGAAATATTGAATAATCCATGCATAACCAAAACTATGTTCAAATAAAAAGAAGCTCTGACAAATGTTACCCAATGAGATCTACCCAATTCATCCAAGCTCTAGAGAATCAACTATGTTTGCTTAGGATTCATAGAGATGAGTTTTATTCAATATTTTATAACTCTAATGGCATGATATGTGTCAAGTTTTTGTCTTCCACATTATCCGTGTACAGCACTGTCACTACCTGAATTTGAATATTGCATCTTAGTTTTGATATCCCCAAATCTCGGCACCATATGCTAACACTGGCAAAACCATGCTGTCAAATATTGTTGCTGCGCATACTAAAGACAAACTACCACATAAATAGTGTATATTGTAAATTTGTTGGCATTCTTTTCAGCTTGTTGTGAAAGAGTAGTAACTGTGCGAGTCCAGAATAATTTAAGAGTTTATATAATACCAACATACTAATTGATTGCCTCTATAAACTATTTTTCATCTCTTTGTAAGTAGCATCTGTTTTGTACGATGCACACTATATCATAAGCATGATACCAGGTGTTCGCGAAAAGGTGACCGTTTCCTGCCACAGGATATACACATGTGGCATTTGTGAATATATTAACCTCTACCCGTGAAGATCCGGTTTAGAATAGGTCTTCAGCAACCCATGTTTGTCGTAAAAGGCGACTACATTTGTCCTAAAATGGAGCGTGTGGTCATTTTCGCGGACTTGGTTGAGATACATATCATAGCATCCCAATTGCGTGGATCGGAGCTCATGATATCAATCAATAGATTGTCTGGTTGTGTGACTCGATTATTTACAGACTGCAGTCATATAGCTGCAATATTGCTCACTGCAGCGTTAAACAACAAACTAACAAACAAATGATTATTTACCTGTTTGTAGCGATGGCGGCTAGGAAGAACAGGGAGGCATAGAGACAAAGGAAGTTGATGAAACCTTGTATTATACACATTGCGTCACCCAACAACCAAGTCCGTTTAGCGCGCGCTGAGATTAACATCGGTATAACGAGGCAACAAATCAGTAAATCTGCAATACTGAAAAAGAAAGTTTCAGAGTCTAAGTTTCCAAACCTGCAATAAACTGAATTTGAAAACGATTAGGCATGCAGGATACAATAATACACATCAGTTTTATCGAATTATTATGAATGGTGGAAAATATGCCTTGCTAGAAAACTCTGTAGGATCATTGTTTCTACAGCGGAGGGTACATGACCAGAATGACTGACCTTGAAATATGAATTCGAACTATACTGACTATAACAGCGGAGTACCATTATCTACAAGAGTGACTGACAGTTGAGTATCAGTACGTCCCAGAGTGAATGACAGTGGAGTGTCATTATGACCCAGAATGACTGACAGTGGATTGTCAGTACCAACCAGAGTGAATGACAGTGGAGCGTCATCATGACCCAGAATGACTGACAGCGGCGAGTCAGCACAAGCCAGAATGACTGACGGTGGAGTGTCATTATGACCCAGAGTGACCAACAGTGGAGAGTCAGCACAAGTCAGAATGACTGACAGCGGAGAGTCAGCACAAGCCAGAATGACTGACGATGGAGATTCAGTACGAACCAGAGTGACTGATGGTGGAGAGTCACTACGAACCAGAGTGACTGACGATGGAGAGTCAGTACGAACCAGAGTGACTGACGGTTGAGAGTCAGTACGAACCAGAGTGACTGACGGTTGAGAGTCAGTACGAACCAGAGTGACTGACGGTGGAGAGTCAGTACGAACCAGAGTGACTGACGGTTGAGAGTCAGTACGAACCAGAGTGACTGACGGTGGAGAGTCAGTAAGAACCAGAGTGACTGACGGTGGAGTGTCAGTACGAACCAGAGTGACTGACGGTTGAGAGTCAGTACGAACCAGAGTGACTGACGGTTGAGAGTCAGTACGAACCAGAGTGACTGACGGTTGAGAGTCAGTACGAACCAGAGTGACTGACGGTTGAGAGTCAGTACGAACCAGAGTGACTGACGGTGGAGAGTCAGTAAGAACCAGAGTGACTGACGGTGGAGAGTCAGTACGAACCAGAGTGACTGACGGTGGAGAGTCAGTACGAACCAGAGTGACTGACGGTGGAGAGTCAGTACGAACCAGAGTGACTGACGGTCGAGAGTCAGTACGAACCAGAGTGACTGACGGTTGAGAGTCAGTACGAACCAGAGTGACTGACGGTGGAGAGTCAGTACGAACCAGAGTGACTGACGGTGGAGAGTCAGTACGAACCAGAGTGACTGACGGTGGAGAGTCAGTACGAACCAGAGTGACTGACGGTGGAGAGTCAGTACGAACCAGAGTGACTGACGGTGGAGAGTCAGTACGAACCAGAGTGACTGACGGTGGAGAGTCAGTACGAACCAGAGTGACTGACGGTGGAGAGTCAGTACGAACCAGAGTGACTGACGGTGGAGAGTCAGTACGAACCAGAGTGACTGACGGTGGAGAGTCAGTACGAACCAGAGTGACTGACGGTTGAGAGTCAGTACGAACCAGAGTGACTGACGGTGGAGAGTCAGTACGAACCAGAGTGAGTGACGGTGGAGTATCAATACCAATCAGAGTGACTGACGGTGGAGAGTCAGCACCAACCAGAGTGACTGAAGACATTAATTATGTTTGTGATCTGTTTCATACTTCTTCTAGGCATCTATTACATGACACGATTACATTCACCAATGAACATAATACATGATGTCTTCAATAACGCACAAGTGTTCGACAAGTACAATCGTACAATGCATTAAAGATTTGTAATGTTAACGTCGCCTGACGAGCAACTAATTCTTTAACCAGGGTAAAGTATGTGGTTCAACGGGTTATCCGATAGTTCTAAAGCGCCGTTGGGTACTCGTAGCTTCACGACGAAGTGTTGCCATGGAACAGATAGCCTTGGTTTGAAAGATGACATAAGACTTGCATTATTCTCCAAAACAAAACACTTATGTCACTGGTCATAATTCGAAGCGCATTTTCTTGTCTTCCTCAGTACATCGATTTCACCCTGTGGTGATTCCGGGCACAATGGGTCCACAGTAAGGCAAGCTTGTCTGTCATACGAGCTGACAATGAGGAGGATAGAGTAATTACAATATTATAAAACCCGGCATAGCCTTGTTTTATTTTTTGCTGTTGCTGTTACTGGGGGGGGGGGGGGTTGTATGTAGGTTTTTCTTGAGCAATTTTTCTTCAGTTTTTTTGTTTTATTTGCATTTCTTTATAATTTATTTCCTTTTTTTTCTTTGTTTTCAGAAAATAATGTTTGGTTTGTGTGATTTGTTTGTTTAATTGTTTGGGGAGGGACGATGTTGTTTTTGCGTTTAGTGTGTGTGCTTTCTCTTTTTTTCTTTTTTTTTCTATTATAAAAATTGGAGAGTGTAATTTACCTTCATACATTTGCAGCCGATTTTTCAGATGATCAGAAAGGGTTATGTTGCGATATCATGCTATTATGTGAGTAGGCTGGTAATCGCTCTAATGGGTTAATTAGGTACACCTCTTGGTATGCTTATCGCAAAATAATGCCAAAATCCAATGTAATGACATTTCTTTAAATGAATTACCTTCTATGTTAAGGGGGGTGTTTTACATATCGAGTTTAAAAATAAAAGTGCCAAATTGCACTCAAGTATATGTTCATGGCTCTACGTTATTATTACTGCAGCCCTCGGATCGGTGTGCACACATATTTTCATTCTAAGCTCCCAGAGGAGTATATATATTGTTATCTTTGATGATCTTAGATGCATTGCTATGCAATGTTGATCACGTGTTAATGCTGGAATAATACACACTGCCAGTTATGTCAACTGTATGCTATGATGCTACAGCTAATACACCATGCTATATTTCCATATTTTCAGACAATGTAAATAACAGTTAAATAGAATCGTTTGCGGATGCTGCAGAGAGAAATCCATTGAGTCCTGCGTTACTAATTCGTTTTGTATAATGTCCATATCGCCTTGATCCCAATAGAGCATTCTGAGCATATAATCAAGTCTAAGATCATGTTGCCTTGATCACAATAGAGCATTTAGAGCATATAGTCAAGTCCAAGATCATGTTGCCTTGATCACAATAGAGCATTCAAAGCATATAATCAAGTCTAAGATCATGTTGCCTTGATCACAAAAGAGCATTCAAAGCATATTGTCATGTCGAAGATTATGTTGCCTTGATCACAATAGAACATACAGAGCATATAGTCAAGTCAAAGATAATATTGCCTTTATCACAATAGAGCATTCAGAGTATATAGTCAAGTTCAAGATCATGCTGCCTTGATCACAATAGAGCATTCAGAGCATATTTCATGTCCAAGATCATGTTGCCTTGATCACAATAGAACATACAGAGCATATAGTCAAGTCAAATATAATATTGCCTTGATCACAATAGAGCATTCAGAGCATATAGACAAGTCCAAGTCCATGTTGCCTTGATCACAATAAAGCATTCAGAGCATATAATCAAGTCCAGGATCATGTTGCCTTGATCACAATAGAGCATATAGACAAGTCCAAGTCCATGTTGCCTTGATCACAATAGAGCATTCAGAGCATATAATCAAGCTCAAGATCATGTTGCCTTAATCCAAATAGAGCATCCAGAGCATATAATCAAGTCTAAGATCATGTTGCCTTGGTAACAATAGAGCATTCAATGCATATTGTCATGTCGAAGATTATGTTGCCTTGATCACAATAGAACATACAGAGCATATAGTCAAGTCAAAGATAATATTGCCTTTATCACAATAGAGCATTCAGAGTATATAGTCAAGTTCAAGATCATGCTGCCTTGATCACAATAGAACATTCAGAGCATATAATCAAGTCCAAGGTCATGTTGCCTTGATCACATTAGAGCATTCAAAGCACCTTGTCATGTCCAAGATTATGTTGCCTTGATCACAATAGAACATACAGATCATATTGTCAAGTTCAAGATCATGTGGCCTTGATCACAATAGAACATTCAGAGCATATAATCAAGTCCAAATTCATGTTGCCTTGATCACAATAGAGCCATTCGAAGCATATTGTCATGTTCAAGATTATGTTGTCTTGATCACAATGTCTTGAACCGATTTTAGAAATTCAATGTGTTAGAGCTAAATTTCGGAAGCTCCTATCTGTCAAGGTGAAAAGCGTATTACGTTCCCTCGCAATAAGCTTCACTTCGCTATATTCTTCGCTATAATTTACTCATCGTGGTAGTATGGCTAGGGAAGTAAATAAATATAATTTTAACCATGGCAGATAGGAGCTTCCCTAGCTAACAAATACATAATTGCTTATATTTTGATGCGCCAATAATACATACCCCAGATTGAAAATGAAACCATTTGAAGTCGTCTTCAGATCTTTGCATGATGCAATTGCGGCAATGACGAGGCTGTTGCCGGCAATGCCGACAACGCTAACGGCGGCTAGAGATCCTAGTTCCAGCACAATCTCAGTAGTAGTTCTGGTATCCACAACCACCGCCACTTCATCCACTGTAGAAACATTCATACCGAGAACCTGCAACAGATGAAGAACCACTCTCTAATGATGCATTGCTGTGTGCTCGCTTTGGTACTCCCAATGGAATGGTGCGATTGCTTTACTGTAACTGTGGTTACCGTCACTGTTGCATTTGATGCCTTCACGCCTTTGACCTCAGTTGGTCGCTGAAAGGCAGGGTTCCACAACGAGGGTCATCTTTTCGTTATAGATGTACCTTAGTTTTACCTATGTACTGATACTTTTTACTTTAATGATCAGTGTCAAAATTCCATTTTATCATATTTTCTGAATAAACACTTCTGATTACTCAACACAACTTTTTACATAATAAAACTATATAAGATATATAATTAGAATATATCTAATAATGTATACAATTTAGGCTTTGTGTCCAATCAGCCCCTATATGTTATTTACAATTTGGAATAAACGTTCTTGTTTAGTTGTAATCAAGACTTATTTCAAACACCAACAAAACTGCAATTGCAAGTAAATACAGTTATTTATATACAGCTAACATTAGAAACAACATGTAGGTTTGCACGATAAGAAAATCAAAAGAGACGGCTACCCATGTATTGGCGGCCATATGTGCTTCCAGATCGTACAGAGTATGCCCAGATGGTTATGTCGATACTATGGCGACAGTCCAATTGATTGACGTGGTTGAGAGGCTGTTCGTATACTTCATTTGAGGGGGCATGGGTGGCCAAGTCGCCTAAGGCGCCGCGATTCACTGTGCAGAGTTGCGTCCCTTGGGCACCCCAAAAACCTATGATTGTGGGTTCGAATCCCGGTTCGCCCCTATTATGTTTCTAGGTTTGTCATTGTCAGCACCATACCCGTTCTCGTGAGTTTCACCGAAGTGGCAAACGTCTGAGACCTGTATCACTTCGGGCTTTCCTCCCACATTAAGCTGACACGCCGCGATATGTCTGGAAAACTGTTGACAGCGGCGTTAAACCCAACTCACTCACTCACTACTTCATCTGACATCATCGTCGCCCCTGAGGGCGTTTCCTACATTTACATGTAGGACTGGTACTATCAAGTCCTGACACTGAATGTTTGTGAATAGATTTGGCTTCAATTACTTTTGAATAATGGGATACACTGTACTTATCCATGTTAATCCTGGACAGTGCCTTTTCAGTTTCACGAAAGACGAAAAAATCAATGTTATTTTCATGTTTTTCATTATATTACGAATTGTCGATGCAAAAACGAAATTCAGACAACTGTATCACACACGAAATCGAAATTAAACATTTCACAGAAATGAACATACTTTCTATGGCGTAGTGTTGATAGATAGTATTGTTTCCTGTCCGCTTCGACGTTTTTAACATGACAGATCCTTTCATATCCATATTAGTATAATAATGGATCTCACAGTTGTGTCCCGTGTGGATTCCTGGTAAGAATTGCTCCACAACAACCTTTACTGGTAGTTAGAGGCGACTCAATGGATCGGGTGTTCATGCTATGTGACTTGGTTGATTGTTTGTTTGTTTATTTGTTTTACGCCACACTCAGCAATATTCCAGCTATATGACGGCGGCCTGTAAATAATCGAGTCTTTCCCAGACAATCAGGGGACTGACACCATGAGCATCGATCCACGCAATTGAGATACGATGACATGTATCAACCAAGTCAGCGAGCCTGACCACCCGATCCCGTTAGTCGCCTCTTATAATTTTAGACATGCTACTTTTGGTGCTCAATTCTCTCATCTTTGTCAATCCGTATATAATTGCAAGTGATCCTGTGGCATTTTATGTGCTAAGCAAGTAATTTCATGTTTCCTTCAACAGGTAAATATTTAGCCAAGCCCACTAGCGGAACACTGTTTACTGATTGGCTGATAATATAATGGACTGTGCTATGTGCATTATTGCGCAAAAATCACTGATTTCGTATTGTTGAATATCATATTGTTTCCGTTTATGGAGATATAAACGTGAAATCCCGTTTGTAAAGCAGCGCATATATAAGAGAAATTTACGAAACTCTGTTAATCCGAATGATTTCGAGATTTCACTGTATGTCTGCGTGTTTCAATTTACACTTTACATATATTGACATATTTGATAATGTCACATTTCTAGTGATGCAATACACCTTGTACCACCATTCTTAATGATTATTCATAAAAACGTTACGATATACCCCAGGATTGTACAATGGGCTGTGTGTTTTGCAAATATATTTATGACGATGTTTTGTCGCTTTTATTGATTGAAATATTGTTGAATTATTGGACATGTTCACATAACTGAGAACTTGCAGTTATTCTTAGTTTCTCTTCAGACATGATATCGATCTCATTAAAATCAGATCTTTGAGCTCGCCTCCGCTAAACAAAGATCTAGGGACATCCCGTTACAGGTCACGTCAGAAAACAATTTCAAATGAAAATCAATCATATGATGAAATCAACTGAGAGGTATAGTTTCTGTTGACTGTTGCGGAAAAGGGCTTAACATCAAAATCCATCATGAAAATATGAGCACAGCACCAGGGAAGGATATCCTGTCCTATGCCACCACAGGGCAGCAGAGTTTAAGCGTGGCACGGATGGCCCTGAAGACAGCCTGTGACGTCGGCAAAAGTTCTTGCCACAGATGGAATTGTTTCAGAAAACTATGGAATGCCTTGTTTTCATCATGAGTCTTGACATGGCTCACAAGATGATCGTCAGATAAATAAATGTGTGCAATAGTCCACAATACAATTCAATCACGAAGAGCCGCCACGTAAATCAAACCACACCCTCCCAATATAATGGTAGATATAAGCGTTTGAGGGAAGAGCGAGGGTGGTGGGATCTATTGTCTGACATGATTTTTCGTGTGAGGGCATCAATACCCTGAATTCCTTGTTTCGCCCAATCAACAACACTGAAAGAATACGAAAGGATTGGTACAGCAAATGTATTTGTGGCATTGACTTTATTGCGAGCGTTCAGCTCTGAACTCAAGAACATTTGTACTCTGTACCAAGTTTCTCCTTGATATGGGCATTCTGGAGTTGTCCCTTATCTGCATCCCGAAGAACGTATGCGCCTGACCATGAGATGATCAATAACTCCTCCCCCAGGTAAACTGACTTACCCTCTTCTACCTTGCCACGTTTCCGGTGAAAAATGAACAAACATGAAGTTCAAGGTCATCCATGTAAAGGAGGTGAGTAAGAGGTGATGTAGATCTGTGCTAGTAAAGTATTCCTCTTCTTATAAACATTGGTTCCGAAGTCACCACCCGCCCCTGCGAATACATCCCAAGTTGAGTTGACCAACAATTCACTAAAGACTTGAGTAAAACAAGTAGTTGCTCGGGGAGGTCAATACATTCCAGTGACTTCAAAATCCATTCGTGATGTACAGAATCATAAGCTTTTCTGTCGTCTATCCGACACATTGATAGGTTACGAAGGTAAGTTTTAGCCTCTTCAAGGACCATTTTCTGAACCAGCAATTGAACCATACAACCCCAACATCAATTTCTGTTCCATGTAAATAATGCCATTGGAAGCGCAGTATGATGACACAATATCTCTAAGACACCCTGTAAATACTTTGTACTGTGTATCAGACAACAAAATAGGGCGGAAGTTTTTAGGGTCAGAAAAATCACCTTACATTTGGAGAAGTATTGTTCGACCTTTGCACAACCAAGTCGGAACGTCCCCTGTATTCACAAGAGAATTCAAACAGTGAGGTAATGATATCTGGACACATTGGATCAGTTTCGAACCGGTTTCGAATACCACCAGGCGCTTAGTATTAATAAGTGTAACAAAACAAAATCACCATCAAAGGTATTATAGCCATTATTACAAATATACTTGTTCCACTATTTAGTAAGTAAGTTATTAATGTTTACGTAACTAAGGACTAACTCTTGTGCATCTCCTTTAATTCCAGCGTGTACCTGTTGTACCTATTATGCGGTTTATTGCTCCACCTAATGTCAATGTTGTTTGAACCACGTACTGACATCAGAAAATTAAACAAACCAAACTATTGTACAGAAAAGAATTGCCTTAATTTATTATTCCTTACACCATAATCATGCTTATTTTGAACAGCCCTTTGCGTCTGACTGAGGCTTCTCTACAGATTACAGGGGTATCGACAATTGGACATTCATTTACCATTGTAGAGTAAATCCATAGAAATGAGAGGCATATCGATCTGTCCCACCTAATTGTGAAGATACTCGATTGATGCAAGTCGAGAATCCCCAGCAAAACGTGATAATACATTTTCTGTGATTCAGTTCAATGGGTGGCGTGTGACAGACCAAACAGAATGGAAATAGCGATTAGGAACCACGGACGCCCTCTCACCTTCTACGGCTGTTAATTTAATCTTATACATAACACTGTACATGTGTTAATTAAACGAACCCCTAACTGTCGATCGCTGGGTGTGCAAAATATGTGTGCCGCAAATTCGGCGTCAACACATATTTCCTAAATCTCTTCATGTTCCTAATGATGGTGCTCACCTGATTTGATTCATTTCGCGAAGTAAGACCCGTTTTATCGCAATAAAGATTTTGAATATCGATCAGATCGTCTTGACTTGGAGCCGCCATTTTGTTGCATCCCTTGGGCACGGCAGAAACCTATGATTGTGGGTTCGAATCCCGGTTCGCCCCTATTATGTTTCTAGGTTTGTCAGCACCATACCCGTTCTCGTGAGTTTCACCGATGTGGTAAACGTCTGAGACCTGCATCACTTGGGGCTTTTCTCCCACATTAAGCTGACACGCCGTGATGTGACTGGAATACTGTTAAAAGCGGCGTTAAAACCAACTCACTCACTACTTTCAGTTGGTACAACTAAGGTGGTTGGACATGATGGCATAAGTAACAGGATCATTGACAGTCAGCTAAAAGTATAATAATATCGAAACCCCTAACTACACTGTTAAATATATCATTACAGTCAACCAAATTCCCCACAACCTGGGAGGAAGCACTTATAACTCCTGATCACCAGATGGGTAGTGCAAACGAAAAAGAATTGATCTCATTACATATCTATTGCACCCACAAGCTGCTGCCAAAGTTCCAGAAAAAGGTGTTTTTAAATATGTATTCAACTTTCTTAGAGATAATGAATTTCTAAGTATTATCCAGTCTGGTTTTATTCCTGGAGATTCAACGAATAATCAACTGATCTATTTGCAGGACTTTATTCTTAAAGCCGTTGATGATGGTAAAGAAGTAAGAGCATTTTTTGATGATATAAGTAAAGCTTTTGATAAGGTCTGGCACCGTGGATCAGAAAAACAAACAAGAGGCTAATGGTATAAAAGGAACATTATTAAAATTGTTTGAAAGTTATTTAATGGATGGAAAACACAGAGTATTTATTTTAAAAATTTAATTCCAAATTAAACTTTGTACTGGCTGGAGTACCACAAGGGTCTTTACTTGGTCCGCTGCTGATCCTGATTTGCATCAGTGATTTGGTTAATAATAGAAATAGTAATTTTAGACTTTGTGCTGACGATGTGCCCTCCGTTATTAGAAAACGCCGCCACCTGTCTGTCAATCAGTGATCTGATTGAAATCTCTGATTGCGAAATCGTGGCGAAATCTGAGACCATTATCGCTAAAGCACAAGAATCAATCTTTATCATTATTCAACAAAATGGTATATAATTTAGCACCAGCTTTTCTCTGCAGCCTTATCCAAGGCAAAGTTAACGCTCGCAGTGATTACAGTCTTAGAAACACCTCAGACCTCCAATCAATCACTGGACAAAATATCATCCATTCCAAACAATCCAAAACTTGGAAATACCACCATTCCAAATGGAAATATGACCATTCCAAAATTTGTCAAGGCCAAATTTCCAAGCTTGGATTTGTTTGGATTTGTTTGGATAAGTTTGGATATGTTTAGATACAACATGTCATAATCATATCTGTTAAACGTTGTACAACGTTTGACCTTATGTGAGATTAGTAATGACATGAAAGTAAATAATTAAGAGTATTTTGGCACTATTTACCACGAAAAGGCCAAATCATGAGCAAATTTAACTAAATGAATTTCTGTCATTTAAAGTGGCTACTCTTTATATTTAATTTCTTATCTTCCTTGTCTATAATCATATGACATTGACTACGAACTTTGAACAAATAAACAAATATTTTGTTTTCCCATACCGACTTACGGTTGTCGTAGAACAAAGACCGTTTCGAGAATAAAGGGCCTCATTATTATAATTTGAACTAATATACATATTTACATAATAGTACTAGGTATAAATGAATTTTGATAAGTGTTCGTACAAGAATATGAACTTCGAATTATCTCAGAATTATGCGCAACGGTGTCGTGCCGGGTTAGCGAAAATCCAATTTTCTCTAGTATCAGTAAAGCGAAAACCCAAGTTGGGGTATTTGTCCCACGAAGGCGAAAATGAGTAATTGCTATAAAAACACCGGATTACCGTAGTTTAGATTAGCGCCCGTGCTGTTACAAACAGAGGAGAGGAGAGGAGAGGAGAGGAGAGGAGAGGAGATTTACTAGAGAGTCGTTTCGTAAAAAAAATAATACAGTTGGATGTTTAAACACAGGAGAAGAGATGATCAGTTTCTTAATTGAACAAACAATTAGTTTCTTAGTTGATATGGGTTATGATACCGATGGGTTTAGAGGAGAGTCGTTTCTTAAGAATACATACAGTATGTATTTGATGGTATATATAAAGATTGCAACTTATTTATCTATGTCCAAAATGGCTAATGCACAAGTTCGAGTGACCATGGTTGATACCGTGCGAGGTGGTCAGCACTTGCGGGTCCCAAGGTCGCAGCCTTCATGGACTACGTCACGACAACGTGGGTGGAAGGACGCCAATTCGGACCTGAGATCTGGAACCATTTTGGTAACCAAGGGCATCGCACTAACAATTCCGTCGAGGGGTGGAATCCCAAACTCAACAAACTTGCCAGGAAGAGCCGTCCGAACATTTTTGAAGTTGTTACGCTATTTCAAAGAGAACAATCCAACGTAGAAGTCGTCATTCAACGAATTGGAGCCCACTGGTCAGCACCACCCAGAAAGAGAAGATACCGGCTGATTGACAACCGTTTTCAGGCTCTGAAAGACAATCTCGTCAACAACGTCATCGGGGACGTTGAGTACACAGATCACGTTGGTGACCTGATCCACTTGGAGTGAATGACTTGAACACAGCGTGTATGCCAGTGCAACCGCAAATTTATTATAGAATGTATTTATGTATTATGTACATCTATGAAATATTAAAGTATTAGAGTTATTAAATTTGTTAAATGTAAAGTACTTTTGTGCAACTATACTATACTTCAGCATCTAATAAATTACTACTGTAATTACGGTATACGCATTTCTGTGTTTTTCTTGTAATTTGAGAGTCCCGGTATAGCAATATCCCGTGTTTACTGTAGCGTGACCAGTCTTACTGTAGCTTCGCGAAAGCGAAGAGATTTTAGAGTTGATTATGGCTATGTTTCGCTCTTCCGGCCCATAACCATGCGCAACACATAGGGCAGGAAATTGGTCTGGAACTATCTGACGGTAATTCAAAACAGGAAACAAGATTTCGTCAAATGAATCATTGAGTCAGGAATGCAACGATTTAAATGCTGACAAAATGAATAAACATATCTGGAACAGAGTAGACTGTTCATGCGGACAATTATTTGCTACGTCTATTGCCAATGAAGTTTATCACCCCATGTTATAGCATTTGTTTCATATAAAAGATAGAAGACAAAAAAATGTGACAATTAGTTGTTATGAATTAGCTTTACCTCCGTGACATATTACGCAACTAAAGGTTAATATGTTTATCAAATAATCAATTACAGTAATTAACCTAGTGTCCTTATTTATACACAATTTAATTACGTATTGGGGTACAATATATAATACACATATACACGGAATGATTTCTTATTTTGTCAATTTAATCATAACCCAAATCATACAAATTGAACATGTGAAAATAAAAGTAGTGACTAACTTTATGATCAAGGGTATAAATACTCAATTGTATCTATTAATCCTAATAGTATAACAATAAATCCTGTGTATTTACTGAGCATATTTAGATACATCCGGATCTACGACCGCAGTCATATAATCAATCAAGGAAAGTATATTAGATTGAATTAAAAATGTGCTATCACTAAAACAAAATTCACCGTTACCCGCGTAGGCCTTAACCTGGGAGAAATAAAGTTCTGGTCTGTTCTGAAGATGCCGTCATGATTAGTTGGCGCCAGTCTAGACTGTCCAATCAACGTGAATATACAAACCGTGATGTTACTTGACCAGTTGATGACACCTGTCAACTCAAAGTGCCCCTGGTCCTCCACCCACCATGTGTAATACTTTAGCGCACTTGATTGGTTTATTTGCAGTTATATCGCTGTTTGGCTGAGTGATGAGAGAATACATTGAAGGTATATATATAAGTGACTAACTTTTGTATCATGATGAAATGAAACATAGTAAAATAATCAGAGGGACTGACGAACGCATTCAAGTTTCGCATAAATGTCATGCTCGCATTAATTTCATGATTAACTGAAGATAGATTTGAACATTTCTGAGCAACGAGCATGTTTGGGTAAGGGAAGTAATCTTGTCTCCGCTTGCAATTGGATTCAATCGGGCGAGCAGTACCGAGATCGCAACTTGACTGATCGGTACGGCCGAAAGGCGGCAACCATGTTGCTCACGCCCCGCTGATCACGGGGCCTCATTTATCTGTATTGTGCTTATGAGCCGGGATGCGCATGAAAGACGGGTGTCAAAACCAATATAGTTACCAATTATATGTACGGTCAATTAGCCCGTTGAAGAGAAAATACCCTGGTTCTACCACCTTTAGTTGTAATTACGTCGCATGCCCCTGGTTCACGGTTTGTCTGATCTCCCGTCATAAAACCACGATGTTTATTTACCTCGGACAGCGCCGACTTCCTGTGTACATGTACGTACATGGCAATAAATGGTTTGACAGTTGTTTGACGGAATCAGTCAATAATTATTGACACAGTGATGTAATTAAAATTTGTCACTATTCACAACTCCTATTTTGATTTTTCTATTGTTCAGCTGTATTTTCGATTAGTTTTATATGTATAAACAATCTTCTCTAGTATTTATAAACCAAACCTAAAAACATTATATAAGAACAATTGTGTTTTTAAAACGTAAGATTTTCTATTAAAACAACCATGCAACTAAGATTTCAGCCGTACTATTACTTTAGTTACTCCACAGATTACACATCTTATATGCTGCAAACGCAGCGAATGTAATGCTACTACGTCACAGCTGCCTCGGTAATTAAGGGCTGGAATGTTTTTGTGAATGCAGTTAGAGCAGACGAATCCCCCCCTCTCGCTGTATAATGACGGTCGCTGACCATATATGTGTATTTTTCGTGTTTTGGGCTTGATTTGATTGTCCTGGTAAATACTTATTAAATGCATGTCCTGATTTGTATATATGTATATATTATTATGTTAATATGGACAAAGGTAAAATTCATTATCACAGTTTAAGTGCTATTCACAAATGTATGTAAATCTGCTTCGTGATGAATGAAGCATGGCAATACATGAAGAAGAAGAAAATTATTTTATTACAGTGCCACCTGGTGTTTAAAGACAATAAAAAACATTAACATATAATGGGTAGGTTTCTCGGCAGGATAAAGCCAACGGATAAAAACGATATCCGTTGGGGTCATATGCGGATAGAGATGCAAATATCAAAGGTCAAGTAGGGACTACTTTTTGTGTTTATAAACAAACATGGCGTCGCCATCGTCATTCGGCGATCGAGTCAGAATTAACCATCGGGAATCTGGATAAACTACAGAGATAATTGCTATCATAAGCAAAAGAACAGTCTAATATACTTAAAATCAGTGTCTAACTGTGACGTCGCTAAGGCATTTTATAAGTTTTGGCAACTTTGGAGATATAAATTTCGAAACAATTTTGCGAGGGCACTAGCCCTAGCCAGGCGGGATCAGTAGCCATATCTCTGCTTGTAGACCTCTGCGGCTTGAAACCTTTTCCACAAATTAAAATAGTTGGATTTGGCCGAAATATATTTGAATTGTTACCTTGTTTCGTTTTGTCGCTGTGTGTACATCTGATTGCACTTCTAACGTCTTGACAGGACAGACCGACTGTCAACAATGTCTGATCGTGGCCATGACGTCTCATAGACTAGGGTTAGAGTAGCTTCCCTTTGACTAAGGGCAGTTACTCTAGCGGACAGACCGATGGATTGCCGCGAAATGCAAGTAATTTTTGTTGTTGTTATGCGTATATTTTGCTTCGCCACTGTAAAAGAAACAGATTTCAGTTTGAACTATATTGGCTACTGTCACTGTCCGACTGACACATCACTTACCCTGTGACGTGATAAATATTAATGCGCGCATTCCAGGAAAACTCGCAATGTTTAGGTAATGTTTGTGAGAGAGGGAAAGCGATTTTCAAACATAAAATTAAAGAATGACATTATATGATAAAGAGGTTATCATGCTTGTGTGTTTGGGGATGGTAAATATCCTGTATTAGGAATAAACACTATGTATTTAGCTCGCCAAGGCTTGCTAAATATTATATTACAAAAAAATATATGATATTGATACGGGTGTGAGGGCCTATCATCTGAATTATATCAGGACATTCTCTTACCTGTCCATACTTTCATCACAAATTCTGGTAGATTAAAACTTAAATAATAATACTCCAAACACTCACATATAATATTTACGTATCTTGTGCACATAATGTAGTAACTAATATTACGTATAATCCCATCATTCTGGCTATTATATCCGGACGCTGTTGTACTTGATAACTGACCATCAAGGAATATGTTGTGTAATCATATGCACCTCAACTATCTCTTGTTACTTGACTTTTATATAGGCAGAGGTATTAAAATAAGAGTTGTTTTGTTTAAACCATATTTACCTAATCCCAGATAAATAATTATTGCCTTGAGTTGCATGTTAACACAAGAACATCTCGCAAACCCCTAATTGGTGCACCGTAATCTAAAATAGTCCAAACCATTGTTTCATGTAACTTAGTTAACACATCAAAAAGGCATACCTCGCATTGCCTTAAATTTACATATAACTCAAGGGCTCTATTAGCCAATTATACTGCTACCTCAGACATAAGGTCCAAGCGCAGATGCTTAGATAAAAACAACCAAGATATGTATAGCCATCAGATACATCCAACACCTAATTACCACAGACAAATACCGTTCTCGGTACAGATGACGTTCTAAAGAGCACAATTCAAGATTTACATGGATTTACCTTCATGGAATTAGTAACAGCACCAACTGCTTAACATATGTAACACCATTTGGAGATCATTATCCTTTTTTAGCAATTTAAACGATAACGTCAGCATAGACTATAATGTTGATGGCCGCAACCCTCCCTCCAACAAGCAGTCCCACAAAGGAGTCACCTATATGATGAAGTGTGAGGAACCTTTAGAGAAACCTCCCGCCCAGTAGACCCCCCCGCATTAAAAAAACACGAGACTTCAACAGCCAAAACAGACAGCAAATGAGCCCTCTACAACCACCAGCAAATATTCCCTACCCATCAAATTCAGTTTGACCAAGTGCAAACATCAGAACTTTACTGAAAGAAAACTCTCAGAAGCCATAGAAATCCGCCGTCACAAACAAATCTTTGATCAACAGGGTATCACATCTCGTCTGCCTATGAAGAGCTAATAAAGCTATATGCCTTTGTAATCAGTATCCAATCATCTTGTCACAACTGTATAATCCTTTTAATGCTCCTTACTGTACATAAGACTTCATTACCTGTGTGGTATCTGTTATTCTTACTGTACATCTGGCTTCACCCAATCATGTGTGATACTCGTTATCATTTACCTGTTGTTGTTAATGTGAAACTGCTTATCACAATATATCATGCATATAATATAATACCCCTCTTCCTTTGGTTGGAGTCACTCCAGATTGATAACGGTGTAAGAATCTATATCGAAACGTTGCTTATATGCAATGAATCAGATGTTGTTACCCATAAAGTTGTACACTGCCAAATGTGTTTCAGCAGGCTATCATTTGTATGACACTCTTCGTATCAGTTCTTCTGTTTTATAACATGACCACAGATATTGACATTTGTGAGGACTGGAAATAGACCGGGTATTATATTATGTGAAATTGAATACGTTTATGTACATCTACACATCTTAGTGGTTATACTAACTCGCATTAAATAGATTTATCACATATACATGTAGCTGTGCGATGTGCTAAAACTGTTGATATTCACCAATCCTTGAAAAGTATAATTTCGTTCACACCAAAATAAAATGTGACATTTTCTGATTGTTTCGAAATAAATATTAGAAGTACATTTCACAACTATATGGTGATTCGAACTTGAGGAGCTCGGTTCCACACCATGTTGTATTTCCAAACACTCCATGAATAACATTTCCAAGAGTTATGTCCCCTTGTCCTTGTGAACGGTTCATGAGACCAACATCTTGTTCCTTCTTAGTACAGTACGGTACAAAAAAGCATGCCGACATTTTTATACACTACGTCAACTATAATTGTTTCATACATCGTTCACGTAAGCAATCAAATGCTTTTACTTGTAATTTCTATTTCACACTTTCTTTTTGCGACCCTTATCGCATACATTATAGATGATCTAAGAGCAACCCAGTTATTATCAAGGTTAGATCATCCTCATTAGGCGACACTTTTGTTATTTCTTGGTTTACGGATTTCAAACTCATTTCAAAAGTGAGACAGGCCAATTTTTTAAAAAAAAACTCTCACATCTTTTTACTTGAATTTTGTCCCAAAAAGTTAGGTAGGTATGACAAAAAATATCCTGAAGTAACAAAGGTAAAACAACTCATTTTTTCAAGAACACTCAGCTTGTGCACAAATGGCAATATAACAATATACATGTCATGGGTGGAAATGCATGAAAGACGTTTATCTCTTTCAACACCAGCCAACCGGAAGATTACCACTGTTGACACCAAGTTCCCAGAGACTCTTGTGTGATAGATGAAGCCAATATTTATCAAGGACATTATCTGCTTGTAAAACATCTTTGCTGCAACATGTTTGGCCATACACTATTTGAAAGGTCTAATTAATCCTATTGTTTATAAATATGAAAGTTAAGTGTAATACATTATTTAAATATTTCATTAACAACTTAATAAAGTTCGTTTTAAATAAACATAATGTAAGCTAAAACATACATAACGTCCAGATTAAGGTCCAATGAAGCGAAAATTTAACGATTTTCGGCAAATATAAGATTTCATAAAATCCACTTGTATTCTTTTCTATTTTCATTTGTTTACGTAGTCGGAACACTATTTCAAAAAGAATTACAAATAATATCTGTCATCACCCATTTCCCGATGATAGTGGCTGTCCGCTCACTAACATGAGGAAATACCTCCGTTTTCGAAACTTCGTATGAATAACATATACGTCGAAGGCTGCCATGTCAGTATACATTAAAAAAACGGTCTACCCTGCGGTGTGACTCGTGGCTTCTTGACCGGCCAACAGTGTTGAAAGAGTTAAACAGGTCACCACTGCGTTTTGCGTTGACAAGCTTTGATGGTATTAGAGACGGATCCCAGCGAGAAATATCAGCGTGACTTCCCTTTGCTTTACATGAAATCTTCTTTTGTTTGAACGTTTTGACAAAAATATCGGCGGTGATAACACGTTAACATGACAAACAACCCTTCGTCGTGTGTTTCGTCGTGGTGCCTGATTCTCCAGTCGTCTCTTACAAACATAAGAAAGTTGAGCCTTATTTCATAGAATGAAAGTTCATGCCATGCAATTGTTCTGTTTTAAATTTAATATACAAGAATTGCTGCGATCCTCATTTGAAAATGATAAGTGGATAAGTATATTTTGGTCATTCCAAAATCTGTTTTCAATTCCAATGATTGATTCTGATCAGAGCCGGTTGTGTATTAAAGTATATGGAATCTTGACTAAAATGTTTGGTCAATCTTAACCGGGAAACACGTGAAATTTGAAATTAAATAACAGATGAGTCATTCTCCTGAACTCGACCTTGCAAAATACGCCCAAGGGCTTCGTCAGCACTGGCATATATGATCTCTATTGACGTCAACAGAATCTGTTTTCAGTGGATTGAAAAACATAATGGTTTTGTATTTTTTTCTCAGATATTAACGATAATGTTAGAAGTTTGGAACCATTAATCAAAAGTAATGATTATTTATTATATTCAAGCAATCTTTTTAAAAATATGTTAAACACACATTTTTCAAAATCCTGTTATGATATAATTATCTATTGATTATCTTCTTTCCTGACCAATTAGTCCGCCCTGCCCTGTACGTCATTTGCCTGGTGTGGACATGTACCTCTGTTTTTAGCGACATTCGGTCTCCAATAAGCAGTGTTGCAAGATTATTGCACTTATGTAGCGACGTGTGTGTATGTGTATGTGGGTGTGTATGTGTACGTTGGTGTGTGTTTGTGCGTGCGCGCGTGTGTGTGTGGGGTGGGGGTGGGGGGTGGGGTGGGGTGGGTGAGTGTGTGTGTGTGTGTGTGTGTGCGTGCGTGCGTGCGTGCGTGCGTGCGTGTGTGTGTGTGTGTGTGATACTGAGATACTATGGGGCAATTTAACGTGAATACCCCACTTAGACACAGTATACTGACTCCGAGCCGACCAGTCCTTCTTTTATCCCCGTAATGCTGATCGACAGTCAGGGTAACAAAAAGTACCATCTTTTAACGTCTTTTGGTATGACGCGGCCGGGTATCGAACCCAGGACCTTCCACTCTCCAGACGGATGCTCTACCACTAGACCACGGAGGCGGTCCGTGGCCGTTTTGGATACAGTTTGTGAAAACTGTTTTATTTGTACAAATATATGCATCAGCACTCTACATACATGTGTCACCTGCGAAGATAAAATATGTTTGAGTACACGACTACATTAATGAATTCGGGACAAGATAATTTGGCACCAACCGCAGGCACCGTTGGCCATTCAAAATGTATAAATATACATCTATATATACATACATGTACGAATGTCTAGATTGGACAATGTGCCCCTACGAAATTCTCATTAAAGCGCGTTTGGTGTTCTGTTAACGTTAAGGCAGATCTCATACAAGTTTGCAGATAATCTCTAATCAGGTTTCAAGTAGCTCATCACCTTGGAAGGAAGAAGTATATTATATATTATATGTTTCTATTTTATTGCAGTATAAGGTATGGAATTCTAAATTACTCCGTTTATCTGAGATAGGACACTTTAATAAAACGAGGTCGTACTGTACTGGATTAGTTGACGTCATTATATTACTAAAATACTGTTGTAAGCTACTACGTACATACGTGTAGATTTTACTTTTGTACGGATCGTACGGATCTTCAGAGTTCTATTCGTAACAAATGAATGTACTGAAATGTGAAAGGCTTTACGAAATACCACTAAAACTTTGAAAAGACGTTAACTTACTTGATTATTTCTTACAGTGTTTTCCTTGTAACAAAATATGACTAATTTACCATCTGCAGTGGCCTTCATGTGGAACAAATGACCAAGAGCGTGAGTGTACAGTGTCCGTAATAGGATTGGGAGATGACGTGATCATGCGAGAATTAGCGTTGATCTGCAATATTTAGAGTCGTTGTGCAAACAGTGCTTTGAGCAGTCTTCAGGGACAAAGAACTAAAGTAGCAGATAGTTTTCTTTTCTGAAAATATTCTCGTACTGCTTCTACAACAAGTCACAGCTCTCCATCTGTCGTATCCACTTATATATGAGCTGTTTGTGTTGACTTGTGGTTCATGCATTGTGTCGTCGAGCCGATTACCCGGGTTCGAATTCCAACACTGGTATAATGCAATTGGTGTCCCCTACCATGATATGGCTTGGTTAATGTTGTAGGTGATTTGAAACCATACTCACTCGATTGCTATATGAACAATTACCATGGTTACAGTCCATTCCATGGATACTTCACATTTGGTCGTCCGTTTCAAGCATATTTGAAACTGCCACAGATTTCTGTCTGCGTGTATGGCGTTAGAGGATGAGGCTGATTGTATTACATGTCGTTTCAGGATGAAGGCACTCGTCCCACAATTTGATTGGTGCAGTTAGTTATGTCACCTACCCCGCCCTTATAGTGCCTGTTTCGAAACTGCGTAAGACCCCCAAAAGCAGAAACCTTCTGAACTCTCACCAACTAACCCACTTACCCCCTTCTTCATCTAAACACACTCATACTCTCACCCGTTCCACCCTTTACCCCCTTACCTTCCCGCCAACTCAGTCATTTACATATTCACCCACTTACGTGTTTCTTAATTGTATCCGAATTGCGTAGATCGATGCTCATGATGTCAATCTCTGGATTTTCTATTCCCGACAGCCGTCATATAGCTGGAATATTGGAGTGCGGCGTTAAACAATAAAGCCAAAACAACGTGTTTCTGAATACATCTATCAGACACACCCTAATGTTGCTGCTAGAAGCTGACTCACTCACCAACTCACCCACACTCATTCCCTCTCGTATTTATTATACATCTATCTCACTCAGTTAGAAAAGGGAAGGCAACTCCAAGCTCTGAACCCTTACTCCTTACTGCACTGATAGGTACTCTCACAATCAAAACCTGGTTTATCAAACGGCTTTTATAAGCATTGCCGACCCTTAAGAAGCCATGCCTGAGGCGAATCCATTGCATACGCCATTGTCGTATACATGTATCTGGCTATTTCATCATGTTATAACTTAATATATATCGGCTAAATATAGTATTTTGAATTACATGTCTGTTTGACTCTAAAAAAATTCCAATGTCACGACTTTATCAATAATGCTGAATATCAAAACTATGTGCATCTGTCTCCTAAATGAAGGTCATGGCTACTTTCTACCTAACTTGAGTTAAAATTGAAACTAAATTTAACCCTGTTGTTTTCATATTTCCAGTTTAAGAAATCCAGTTGCTGATATGTAAGGCTTGTACTCTGTTTTGCGAAAAATAGTTTTCGGAAAGTTAACCTGCGCAAGATAAGACTTAAATAGCAGAACGGTGTTTTTCTTCGTGTAAATATCACCTGCAATCTCCAGATATTTAACAAAAAGGTTACCAGCGCTTGGAATTGTTGCAAAATGCCTGATGAAGGAACTCTTCAACTGATATTGTGTTTTCTGAAATATGACAAAAGCCACATTGTTAATTGACCTCTTTGTTTAAATGGATTTCTGTTTATTTTTCTAAATAATGCAACTGACAATGAACTCCTAAGAGATGTGCTATTGTTCATCTTTTAATATTGTAACACGTGAATCATTTCAATACTTTTAATTTTAATTTTAATTCATTCAATAGTGCAACGACCAACTGCATTTTGAATTCATTTTCATATGTCGGTACGTGATATTTGCATTTTTCAAAAATACAATATACATGTACTTGTACATATGTCCGTTCTTCTAAATTAGAATTGTAAGTGTTGTAATGTAGTGTTGCTTTACTTCCAGCCATTGATTGTAATGTGGCTTGAGAAAAGGTATCTAAATCTCAAAAGTAAATATCCTGAAACATCCTGCGAGAAGAACTTAATCTCTTAAACCAAGTGTCAATCTTGATATAGTTGATTGAATAATTTCACCAATTGGACAGTACACATTGGAGATCTTCTAACTATAGTTTTTTAGGCATATTGTCTTTGTAAGAATACAAAGGATGCAGCAGTTGTTGAATGTGGTCGTCTACAATTGTGCAGCCACTGTATGAAGAGCTGCGTTAAAGGATTTTACGTATGCATGACTACACAGGCCCTCTGAACAATAAAAGAAGGGCGTCCTGTGTTACAATGGACTTACCAGAGATTTCGTATGATTATGGAAATGATTTTTGTCGCTTTATTAACAAAAAGAATATTTCACAGTTTTGGATTGTTCATACAGTGAGTTCAACAATGCAAAACAAAATGAATGGAATGATAATAAAACTGGGGATATTGCTTAGGTGAGATCACTAATTATTAAATTACACCTATGTCGAAGACATCCAACAATGAATTTAAATATATTGATATTCCTCACATACATCATAGATTGTCAATGCAAATCATTCCATCCTGAAAGCAACGAATCCCATTCCATAATCGTATGAAGCGATTCCGACTATATCAAGAGCATATGTTTATGAATCACTATCAAACAGTGATGACACCAAGTGAAAGGTGAGTGTACCTTGCCCCATTAGTGGCACCCGACATACACACATGCAAAGGCAAGGGAAGTGTTCACCTGAAAATAAACACGGGAACATATGGTACAAGTCAAAATAGGGAATTGAAGCGGATATTCTTTTGGTCACCGAAGGTGAAGGGCAGATAAGATTCCACAAATTATAGCGTTAAGAATATGGCAAATATATTCAGGTTTACTTTTAACTACCGTTTGTATCATGGGGTATTGTCTCCGTGTGTAAAGATATCTACTCCAAGAACGAAATTACTTACATACACCGTTCACGCCAAGGCATATATTATGATTTGATTACAGGTATTATACGGTGATGTTCAGTAAACAGTAAACAGTGAAGAGGCTGTTGTTTCTCCGCTGAATTAACATTTAATTTGCAGAAATGTGCACATATTAAAAACAAGTTTAAGTTGGCAAATTTCAATGCCGTTCAGTTAATATCATGTATAAATATCATTCTCTTAAATAAAACCGACAGATGCTTTTCAATAGTCATAAGAAATATCTGCTAAAAGCAGAGTCCATCGCTCAATTCCAACAATATTCCGCCGAAACAGATTCCATTGAGCGTAAAAGGTAAAGTATATGGGATTTACATAAAAAAGATCACTGAAAATAAGTGATGACACCAGGTGTTCGCGAAAAGGGTAAGTTTAAAAGCACGTGTCAGTGACATTGTATTAAAGTCAAGTACCAAGGACATTAAATTAATGTCAAGTACTAAGTCATTCAGTTGATGTCATGGAATACCTGGTGATTTCGAGAATAATTTGGTCCCCCAGGACCCCACGTTTATTGTGAGGGCCTGGTTAGGCCGACTCGACTTTAACTTCGTGCTTGTTTCGCTGTCTTGTATCGTTGTTTATTCGTTCAGACTATGACTAAGTGAGTGAGTATGATTTTACGCCGCTTTGAGCAATATTCCAGCAGCAGGAAACTTCACACTTCTCACAGTGTACCCATATGGATAATCGACCTTCGACCTTCGGCATTCGACGAGCGAAGGCTTTAACCACCAGGCTACCCCATCGCCCCTTCAGACACTTCGTGATATAGTTAGAATATTGCTGAATGCGTCATTAACCAGCAATCACTCACTCACTAACGTCATGTTTCAGTGAATATGTTGAGTATGTTTCCAAATTGTCATTGTTTTGGAACTTCATAACTATTTCTGATGCTGATTTAATTATTTTGGACATGTTTCGTAGGCTGTTATTTTCACATTTTTGGTTTTCGAAAAGTGTCCATATAGCGATCGCAATAATTTCGCAAAATATATCGTATTATCATTACATTGTATTCCGGTAATCTAAACAAAAGGCCTACTACCATTGGGATATACATTATACAATATATTACATAACACACCGTAAAGAGTTCTAAAAGAGGAGAGAAAGTATTCACTGTGTTATAAAACCACTACGTAAGAACATCTGCCCAAAATAATCTGGTTACATTGTTGCAGTGTCCATTATGCAGAAAAAAGTTTTTGTTTTGTTTAGAAAGTTTTAATGTTAAGGTCAAATTATTCAAATAAATGCACGTTGAAGAAAATCTCTGTGAAGTATCACGCATGTTTTCTGATGGTCTGATTTATTTGAAACTCGTGGTGCTATTTGCAGGCTTATTAATTCAGACTGAAGTGTCAAGGGAAAGAATACACAAGAGTCAACATTTTTTATCTGCCAAAAGATTTAAATAAACTTGTTAGCCTCCCTAACCAATAGCATGGATTATGTCAGATTTGTTGTGATGAACTCGTGAAGAACTGGAAGGACGCAGATATTAACTTGAAAAGAAATAGAAGATAAAAAAAAACAAATTCAGAAGTACATAACAGAATTTGTTTGAGCCTTCTCAAAGATTGGTTTAGTGATGAACATTTGCATTTGGGTTTACAAGATACAAGAATATTTATTTAAGGTCGGTTATTATGGAAAAAAATATATATTAGCACTTAAGAGCTATTTTTCGACATAACATAAAACATCAACAAGGACAGAGTATGTACAGGAAATGAAAAGTGAATACTACCCTGAATCCTAATAGATATTCGTTTTCACTATTGGTTTTGTATAGCTGTATTATGTTGTTTGTTGTTTAACGCCACACTCAGAAATATTCCAGCTATATCTCTAAAAGCATCGAGAGAATGCAATGATTGACCTCATGAGCATCGATCTACGCAACATGGATATGATGACATGTATCAACCAAGTCAGCGAGCCTGACCACCCGATCCCGTTAGTCACCTTTTATGACAAACATTGGTTGCTGAAGATCAATTCTAACCCAGCTGTCTTTATAAGGATAGAGGCGGTTATCTTGTTCAGAAACATAAATAGGGTGTTTGGTTGTTTTTTATTAAATTGAGATTTACATTGAATATGTAATTTATGTCATCCACAACTTGAAAATACTTTGATCGCAAAAGCAATCACATTCGACTTGATTTTGAAATATAGTTGAATAATAACAGTATGTATCAGCATAATTAGAGAGAAAAATTCAAAGGGACGCTAGTTCTAGAGGTATACAACTTTGGTGAAACCTACGTTCAGAAAGGACGAAACGTGGATCAAACCAACACTTAGCTGATCAGGAAACTAAAGGGACGCATCTCTGCACAATGAATCAAGGCGTCATGGACCGTTGTAGGCTTTGGCCTGATATATGTTAAACAACAAATATCATATCAACAAAAGACCAAAAAAATATGTCCGATTAAATTCCCTATTTTCATTTGTACAATATGCTCCCTTCTATTCAAGTGAACAATTGACTTACCTTTGACAAAGTAGATACAAGTTATAAATAACTGCTTTGTTTACTGAAAAGGGGACGTTTCGGTATAAATCCTTATACCGTTGTCAAGCAAGGTTGCGTGTTGTCCATGTTTTCTCTCTATCTCCAGAAAAATGATATGCTATAATATTGTATATGGGTTCCCAACCTTGTCTACCAAGTACGCGTTGGAAACAATGAACACGAATATATCTCAACACTTGATATGTGTTGAATTTGTACGCGTTCTATTTCAAATGTTAAGACAGTACACCTTATATCCCTCTCATCATTGAATTGATATGTGAAGGGAATCTGCCACATTCACCCAATACAGCGCTACTCGATGTACATTGTTTAACATTCAATAACCATTTACACGCATATAAATGAACTTTCTCAACTTCTTCTATTATATGAAATGCCCATATTTCTGAGCTATACAGTAACATAGGTGATATCTTGGAGAATAAGGTTGTAAACAATTAATGCTTTTTAATAGGTTGATTACTACCATTTTGGCTTGAACTGCTATGTTGCTTAAAGCTTGTGTCCATGAAAGCATGCTGCTAAAAACAAACCTAAATATTTATACCTTTACTTTACTTTTCACTTCCCCAACCCCCCCTTTCTGAAAAACTACAATTTTAGTTTTTCAATATTAACTGACATACTCCAGTCCACACAATACTTATCTAAGATAGATAATTCCTTCTGTAGTCCCCCAACTGTGTCTGAAATCAAAATCAAATCATCTGCAAAGAGCAATAATAAAACTTGTATAATATCAGGGATGTAACTGTACTCCATATAGCTGCCCCGTTCCATTTTGTGTACAATTTCATTTATGAATGATTGAAATAAGAAGGGGCTTAAATCGAAACCTTGTCTGACACCTAAATTACATTGAAACAACAGGTTATTAGTTCTGATACATGACTTTACATTACCATAAATTGACTTTAACATTTTGGACATCTTCGTGCTGAGACCGTGCTTTCCAAATACTTAACACAAATAAGACCGACGGACAGAGTCAAACGCCTTTGAAAAGTCTATACAGGCTACATATAACTTACGACAAGACATACCTAAATATCGTTGAATAATAGCATTTAAAATAAATAGATTGTCGATTGTCGAGTGTCCTCGTTCAAAGCCAAATTGACATTCTGATATTTTGTCATACATATCTGCCCAAAAAACTTATCTCTTATTTAATATACTTGTGAACACTTCAGACAAAATACTCAATAAACTAATAGCTCTATAGTTATCTTTTTCATGTAATGGGATAATAACACCTGTATCCCAATCTTTTGGAAAAACACCACAATCAAAGATACATTTGAAAATTATCTCAACATGAGGGACAATGTTAGGTAGTGCAAATTTCAGGTATTCTGGGAGAATATTGTCCATACAAGCTGATTTAGAGTTTTTGAGAAAATTAATAATGTCAATAATTTCATCTTTAGTGATTGGTCCATCCAAGATGTCGCGGGAGATTTCCTCGCTTTCTATTATTAGTGGTTCGGCTTCATCGTTTAAGAAATCACTATCTGTTGTAGATTGTAGATTGTAGATTGATTAAATACATGTTCAAAGTATTCCATCCATTTTTTTTAATCTATGGGATTATAGTTACTATTCGAATTCTGCAAGTCCTCGATATTCTTCCAGAATGTCTTTGAATCAGTAGTTTACTCTAGTGTGGTGCGTTTACTGTTCATGTGATCCCCTTGTTTTTTCCTACAAAAAAGTAATATCATAATGGCGAAATCACTTATTCTTGTCTGATTTATTGTATTATGTCTTCCTTCTCTACAAAACAAGGAACTTTCACGTAACCGCAAGATATCGGAGTGAAATGGTTCAGCCAAAACATTAGAAACACCTCAAAGACAGAACAAACAGGAAGTAAATACTGGATTTTTTAGGCATATAACAAGTTCCTTATGTCCATAGTCAGTGGAACCCCATTATAACGCGACTTTGTAGTAAAAACATTTGATTCACTCATAGGATCAGAAATTTCAATCACAATGCATGTGGATTATTATTACACACTTGAATATCAGATAAACGCACCTGCACTTGATGGCAAATGATCTTCATGAATCTGAGTGGTATAGCGGACACAATGCAAGCCCCTCACAGTGGTGCTCAGTCACACCGTTATGTTGTTCAAAAAAACATTTACCTGCAATTATGTAATCAATGTCTTTAATTAAACTGTTTTCTCTCGCCTATAGCAATAGTTTTCGTGTGCACGGTTTGCTGTTTTGTTGTATTTACACATATGATCAGACATAGTCAAGGGCTTCTTTCACACCTAAACACGATGTGGCAGTTTGTATATCTTCTCCCTCTTGTCCAATATTGGTTTATAATATTTACGTTTATCTCTCACGCAGGTGTCATTAAGTACGGAAGAAGGAAATGCTTATACAGCGCGTCGTTGTCCAAGAATCCTATTCATGTTGTTTGGATTAAAGCCATGACGCATTTGAACTTACGATGCATGTGTAAGGTGCATATTAGGTATGATGGCGGACTTTTCCTAGCGAAAACGTAATACTATATAACGAACAACGTATATAACGAACTGATTTCTCCGACCCCTTGGATTTCGTTATATCCATGTTCTACTTTAGCTCAAAATACCTCATGTGTCATACATATTTAAATACTGCATATGTCATACATATGTAATTATCGCGTGTGTCATACATATGTAAATACCTCGTGTGTCATACATATGTCAATACCGCATGTATCATCTATGTGTAAATACAACATGTGTCATCCATATATAAAGTTCCACATGTGTAATGCGCTGAAAAGTATCAGTGAACCTCCTTGTACTCCTAACCCAGTAAATTACCTTACTTGCCATCTCTCTCTCTCTCTCTCTCTCTCTCTCTCTCTCTCTCTCTCTCTCTCTCTCTCTCTCTCTCTTCAATTTTACATTAAACAGTCGCATTCCTCTCATTTGAATGCAAAAGGGTTATGAATATATTAGCGATAAAACCATTTCCATAATCATGAGATATCTCATAAACACCGTCCGTTGTACCATTGTACCATCATAAATGTTTTTTAATCATTATCAAATTGTGGTGATGCAAGGTGTTCGTAAAACATAAAATTAATATGATCTCATTTTAAGGTCCAGGTACATGAAGTATTATGACATGATCCATCATTAAGCCTATGAGGAATCAATACATGTTAATATGCCCTAATTATTTTACATGTATGCATAAATATTATCAGTAGAATGTAACTTGTAGATGTTAATTAAACAAGTTACTCAATAGTTTTGTGTAAAAACTTTGAATTTATACTAAATTTATATTTCAAAAAGATGCAGCCTTTCCTCTAATTACAGACATGATGTGTGCATCTATATGTTTAAGGTGTAGTATGATCAACATCTATACATTGACAAACATTATGTACGATATGACCTTAAGACATGTTTTAACTTTGATTGTCTCTTTGTATACATAATCCCTTTTTGTCGTTGTGTTTCTTATGTATTAACACATTGCAGGCGGTCATCTAGTATAAGTATCATAACTTGTGCCCTATTTACCTTATTTTAGACAATATTTTTAAATTAAAACCTTTGTGTTGGACATTTACGAATGTACTCTCGTTGAAACCTTGTGATTTAATTTATGACAAAAGAGTGTCTGGAATAGATTAGGAAGTAGTTTCTTGGTCGTATGTGCACACAATACTGATCACATGGGTAAGTCGGCAGAAGCTCATCTCATGAGGAAATAAAAAAAGCTTACAGATAACACAACCCGGGCATATATGGTTTACATATGAACCTTTACGTCGGAAGAAGAGGCTAGAATATAGCAATGAAACGTCGTTAGAAACAAAAAAGACGTTATTCGAAAATCATTTATGTTTTTTCGTGAAACTTGACACACTTATCATATCGGTAAAGCAACGCCAGACAAGCAACGCAAACTTGAAGACATCGGATAGTGAAGCAATGTTAATCTTTGGACAACGTGGTAAAGTTAAAGCAAAAAGTCTGTTCTCTGACTTTTCAGATAAAAGGTGAAAATTTAATTTGACACTTTTTGCGTTGAAATTAAACTGACGTTTTCTGTTTATGTGTTGTCGATACACACAAGTGACCTGGATAACGCCAATTTCGTGGAAGCCCACATATTTACCGTTGATGTTGTATAATGGTCACAACAACCAGGCAGTTAAATACAGGAAGCCAGCGTCAAGGCAAATGTCCGTGTTTAGTCTTTGTTACCAACCTTACGGCTACACAATGCAGGAAAGATAATCAATCGAATACCACGAATGGTTTTATCCGCGTAAATTCTAAACATCGATATTTCAAACCTGCCACTGCAGTTGATATTGTCGGCCTTAATCAAATATGTCTAATTGATAATACATTAGATTGCTTCCTTGTGCTTGTCCTATGGGCAATTCCGGAATGTTCAAGAAATGTTACACTTGGGTTGTTTTCTCTAAGTGTAGGTACATTTTTCGACTTTGTGTTCGATGAGCTATCAGTTAAGGCATGTGGATGTAAAAGAGTTTTAAAGAGATGTTTTGGAAGATTACAAGCTGAATTGTTCTTCATTGGGAAGGATCTCTTGTAGAAAGTTCTGTTTTCATAAAACGTTCATATCCACAAAGTGTTGTTTGATCTTTTGTTTCTTTCCGTGCTATGACTGCATTCAATAAGGACGAGTCATGATGTCTGTTGCATGCCTCTGAAACGTCAATTCCAACCCCCTAACCTTAATATTTAACATCGAATCAGCGTCACGTAAAAACGCAGGTAGTTAAGCCTTAAAATTGTTAAATTATCCCTAAATTGGACAGTTGACAAAAGCACTAAAGATTTTCCGATATCTATGCAGTAAACACACATATTTTACATTTCGCTACGCCCAAAGCGTGTTTTTCGTTCGTTCTAGGATACGCCTATGTTTCTCATGGCCTCAGTGAAGCGTCTTAATTGATCACATCGTATCCTGGCACGTCGCTTCCAACATTGTGCAATCTTTGGTGACACCACGTCACTGGCGGTGCTTCCGGGTGACGTTATTTTCGGTCAGTAAAGGCATTAAAGTTCAGTCCTAAAGGGAATGGAAGGATTCAGAGAAATTCTTCAGCTCTATACCCCGGCCATAGTTTGAACGAGCTTTGTAGCTTTTTTATTTCTCCTGTTGTATCATGTTGCTTGTTTGGTGATATTCTGTGGTTACACAAACCATTTCCTGTCTATTCTATATGTCAATCGTGCTGTGCATTGAGAAGTATTATAATCCTTAGACAAGATCTACCTTGAAGAACCATCCCATTGGTGCTGTGCTGTGTCACTGGTGTTGATGTAATGCTTGGCATATTTCTTATTGATTTTTAGCCTGATGGTTTTGTATTGAGAACCATTATGTGCATTAGAGTAGAATACATTTGTGAAAGAACATCTGTGGTTTGTGTTTGCAAATATCTGAAGTTTGGTGCTTTCTTTATGTATCAGCCTTTTCCTTTTTCTCTCTTTTTCTTTTTTTCTTTTTTGTTTTTTTGGGGGGGACTCTGAATGATTCTCCTCTAAAGTCATACGACATACGTATTTCAATATGTACACAAGCTATTCATCAATAAACATTGTGTAACATGAACACTGGTTATTATGCCATAACTAGATACATACATGAAAATGACTAATCTTTATGTCAGTGTTTCATTGTCCATATCATTTTGTATTATACGTCATCATTATGAGACCCCATTGCTATAGATATATGATCAGTCCCTATAGATTCACCATTGTTTTCGATGTCCACTTAATCATAACATATAATGATGTATTTGATACGTAATAATGACCGATTCAATATTTCTGTAATTTAACTCATACCTTGTCAATGCGAACGGTATCGTTCCCAGGGAAATCGTCCCGCTCATCGTATCATTTCAGCAACGTCGCTGTAATTATATATAGACGTTAACAACAGTAATCGTTCTGTAAGGGGATTTCTGGACTAACGGTCCCCAGGATAACGGTCTTTCACTGTACAAGATACAAAAAGCAAACATTATTGACTAGTACTAAGTGCAGTTTCCATAGCAGAGGGATTTGAAATAGGTCCCATATCTGAACCTCGTTGCATCTATCAAGTTTCTGGTGACTACATATCACTCTGCTTAGTCGTTATTGTCGGCTACCTTCCCATTCACACCTCCTGTTTGTCGCGACGTGGTGCTCTAGCCGTTCAATACACTGTGACGTAAGACAGCCCCCTGCTGTAACCCCAGTGAATTGGGCACGCCATCGGTGACTGCAGGAGAATGCTTTGAAGCCCTGCGGTTGATAGAAAAAGTTACCAGTATGCCAGGACTTAAAGCTCATGGGAATTCACGGGAGGAAATTGAATAAAAAGAACCATCTGTAGTTTGAAGTTTTCTTATCTTAACTCAGAGCCAAAGAGACTCCGTATGTATTGATAATCCAACATGTGTATTATGAAACAATAGTTATTTATCGAATGCATTTTGCTACATGTTAAGGTAGGATCAATCCCCCATACTCGTATGTGTAAGGCGAGTTTTATCATAACTGAAATATTTATTATGGGCTGCAATTGATCATGCAATCTGGATATATGCGAACCTTCTCCAGTGTATCAGTGGCAAGAAGTGTGTAGATCTTATTATGACCTATGTCCACAACATTTCGAAATGCACTGATAAAAAATAAAGAATCGCCTTACGCATAGGTCAATAGTTGCATTTATAATTGATACATATTAATATAATGGCAAAGGATGCATCCCTACATCAGTCTCACCAGCAGAAGTTACATCAAACCTCGTTTGAAATGTAAAATGTACAAGCAAAGGATACGATGTGAGGTAAACTGTCAAAATGTGTGTTCTTTATGGTATATGCTGAACATGAAATGTCCATACACCTAGGACTCCATTGACCTATTTTCTAATCACCTTCATACATAGATGCTACCCGCGCGCTTTAATAAACTACTAATATTGTCTAACAAAGGCTCACATGTTCTAATATATATATTTACTCGGTGAAAAAGCTCTTATGTTTTGCAATTATGATTTAAGCAGCCAGCGTTATCTGTTTCATAAACAAGTCGTACACTACAACTTTCCTTTTGTTTAGGATTTTCTATTTTAAACCCAGAGCTTAACCCTGTACTAAGTGGTTTAAGGTGGTTATTGCTGAGACTTAAAGAAGCAAGGTCTCTGTCAAATAAACACGCCGAACAAACATGTCCTATTGTTGGCACCATAGCAGAAATATTCCGAGTCCACGATTACTCATTGTATATGACATGCAAATACAGGTTGTTGACAATTTTCATATCTCAACACTTTGCGATTGATATAAAGACATTTTGATATTTTATATAAAGTTCTTGTTAGATGAGGATTTTGTAGGTAAAAATATCAAGAGTCATGAGTAAAATGTGAATTTAAATTGAAAAGAAGCACGCTCTCCTGTTTTGGGATCTTAATTCATAAAAATGATACAAAGTGAGAATTTTGATATCTTAATCTTTGGATTTTGTACCATCGAATATGATGAAAGGGGACATTGTTTAAAAATAGTTCAGATTTGTGTGAGGTTTTTTTCAGATGAAACAATCATTTGACATATTTAGAGTTTTTTTTACTTGAAGTATGCTTCTCTCAAATATTACATACATCAAAATCGTTGTTTGTGAGAAGCAAGACTCAATACAGAGAGAGAATGACATAAATGAGTTCTAAGTTTGTTTTATTAAATAATAAATTTACCTCAGTATATCTTTTGTCAAAGGAACTTCAATCTCTAGTCTAGTTCTTCAGGGCTCAATATATAAGTCAGCAAAACATCGTTTGCTCGATAAAGGTGTAAGGATTTACAGGAAACATAAAAAATATGGGACCGCCTCCGTAGTCTAATGGTAGAGGTCCAGGGTTCGATACCCGGCCGCGTCATACCAAAAGAGGTTAAATGATGGTACTTGTTACCATGTCTGGCGTTCGGCATTAAGGGGCTAAAACGAGGAGTGGTATACTGTTTGTGAGTGGGGTAATCATGCTAAACTGCGGCATGGTATCTCAGGGAACTAGCACTATAAATCGGCATCAGTCCGGACTAGTACAAGCAGCCACACACACACACACACACACACACACACACACACACACACACACACACACACACACACACACACACACACACACGTCGCTATATAAGTGCAATAATCTTGGATGCGACGTTAAACTCAATTTCACCTCGCCTCACCTCAAATATATGGAATAATCCTTCAAGTCGGGACATGGTGCTGTGAAGTTATTTCCACTGAAAATTTAAATACTTGCCAGCATATATCTTCTTAACCACTAGCTTTCTACATTTCTGGAAATTCTTTCCGTATTTTCATTATTTTTGCCATACGTTTCAGATCATTCAAAGCAACTAAAACGTAAGAGCTATGTGCTGTCAAATTATTGTTTCAAATAGCATGTTATCGTTATACCAACAGAAAGTGCTTTAAAAAGCAGGAACACTTTCCTAACTGTTTGGGAATATTTTTATCTAACTCCGCAAATGTTCTCAAGTTAAACATTCACTAACAAGACAACAGCAAAAATCTTACACTGACGTTGTTTGTAAATAGTCTCCGCGATGAACATCGCTTCTGACCAATGGTCGCATACACTACTTTACCCAAGGCCACTGGAACAATATAGCAATGTGGCCCTTCTTGTCACGCAAACACAACATTGATTATATGGTTATGACGGATGTGCCTTGAATACACATTATTAATAACTCATCTAAATACTTCTTATGATCTTCAAATGGAAAAAGCGTCAATTCTAATATCGACAAGAATGTTTTTTCTTCTGCTGCTTTCGACATATCTTTTCCGCCAAGGTCGTACGAACCGTCATAGTTTTCGATTTTGAGTTGATGACGCCAAAGCGTCTTCTGATATTGCAGTTATGTATATCATTAACTAAACAGACATGCAAAAGCGTGCACTGTCTGTCAAACACAGATATTTGTTCACTTTGAAAAATGAAGCGTCGTGGGTTTTTTCCGTGGTTTTGACGTGATATGTTTCTTAGGGTTAGGTTAATCAATGTACACGATATGTATCAATGCATACATGCCAAGGTGGTTGCGCAGGATGGACATAAAATAAGGCTATCTGGCCATGGGAAGATGTAGTTTTGGATGATTAACATATTTATTTTCATGAGAATGAAATAAACCATTTCTTTGCTTATGCAAACCTTCAATGCATCAGTCAGCAGAAAAAAAATCAACGGTTGGATTTGATAATCATCCAACATGTTGATTACTCGACATAACATGGCTGAAATACTGCTGATGTAAAGTAACATATGAGCACATTCAATACACTGTACACGTATGCTTGTATATGATAGAATATTTAGATCAAAATGCGACTCCGTTATCAACAATTTGGGAATGTTTGAAATGTTACTTATTTTCAGGGGGCACGGGTTGGGACACCGTCTAAGGCCCCGCATTTTCGCTCCGCAGAGTTGCTCCCCTTGGGCACGCAAGAAACTCCTGAGTTTTAGCAAAGTTGTAAACGCATGAGACCTGCATCACTTCGGGTTTTCCTCCCACATTAAGCTGACACGCTATGATGTACCTGGGATACTATTCAAATCCAACTCACTCACTCACTCACTTATTTTCAAATTCTCGAAAAGAAATGAAATGAAATACATCTCTACGAAGGTTACGTTTTAAAACGTGAGAAATGTTTTAAACATACACGTTTTTTCACAGTTATATTTAAAGTTTACTCTCACATATTATTGACTACGCTATTATAATGTTTAGCTGAATCATTGAACTATTGACTTGCCTTTGCATGTGTTTGTGACAGGTGCCACCGGTGGGGCAGGACACGCTCACCTTTTTCGCGAACACTTGGTATCATCATTATTTGATAGTGATTCATAATAATTCATAATAACATGCATATGGAATGGATTTTGTCCATTACAGTGCAAACATGTTTTCATTAATAAACCACCTGTGTAACTAGTTGTTATGTTGTTACACGCATGGTCAACTTTTGTGAGTACATTAGGAATGACATTAACATGATTATAACATATTAATAGATCATATTGCCCATGGCTGCTGCGACTGTTTGTTTTCTAACGATACTGTCGAAACACCCATTGATTAAAATGAACCAGCAATGATTTGAACATGTCATAATTTAATTGCAATGGTGTCACAATTTCATCAGGGTTATAACTTCCAAAGCCTCAGAAAAGTTTTCAAAACGTTTTATTGAAGATTTATATGTGAAGGACATTTCCAGATTTGACGCATTGTCATTCATCTAAAATACTTGTCATATATATTGGTAATACAAAACACCAACACCAGAGAAAAAACAGTATCGATTACCCCATGAAAAAGATTACATTGTGCGTGAAAGGCAAAATAACATTGAAAATTATATGAATGGATTATTGACGATCAGTGATGATATCAGGTGTTCCCGAAAAGGGTAAGCATGTCCGGAAGAAAAATGTGCCCACTTTCTTAAACATGCCAAAATAATAATTGTACAAAAACGTACACATGTGAATGTATGTTATCTGTTATTACCGTTGACCAGAACCATGTACAGACAATCTACAGCCACATTTGCCCGCAGTGTTAGTTTTATTACAGAGGGTAATGTTTCCAGATAATGAGGTAGTATCTACAGCTACACATCTTATGCTCAATAATTTATGAACATCGACATTTTATTTGTACGACAATAAAATAAGAACCTACAAGAAATATTATTTGAAGAATGTACACCATACACCTTTGAATGGGTACAGATGTAAATTCAACGCCCGCACATCATTTGTACATAAAGGTCTAAAATTTTACACGAAATATCATTTGCTTGGGACACATGTAAGAATTTACAGCAAAACATCATTTGCTCGATGAAGGTGTAAGGATTTACAGGAAACATCATTTGCTCGAAAAGGTTTAAGAATGTACACCGAATCGTCACCCACTCG
Source organism: Haliotis rufescens (assembly GCF_023055435.1). Taxonomy (NCBI): domain Eukaryota; kingdom Metazoa; phylum Mollusca; class Gastropoda; order Lepetellida; family Haliotidae; genus Haliotis; species Haliotis rufescens. The sequence goes on along the minus strand of NW_025964112.1, from coordinate 42,695,508 downwards.
ATAATACCGTTCTTGTTGCGCCTTATGCTCTCCTGAATGAATTGGACATGGATGTCCATCATTATCTAGTCCTCTTGTTCCAGAGCACACTTGATTATGTCAGGCACATGTAAATACAATTTTCAGAACTATGATCCAGATATACATGCAAACATTTTAAGGGCAATCGGGTTATTTTAGATTTTGGAATCGTCGCGATATTCATAGAATCAGGGTAGGGTATTGCTTTATTAATTACTTTAAAGTATGGGCAATTGATAAACTGTAATACTCTATGTCTATCTGTGGATATTGAAGTATCAAAAATATATTATTTTTGTTGTAAATATATTTTGAAACTTCAAAACTACTACATATTCACAATAACGGCAAGTATACTCGTACTTATGATATGGTTGCCTAAACTTGAACACAGTAGAATGAATTGTAGGTTAACGTTGATCCCAAGTAGCTATACAATTGGGATCTATACTGCTTTGTGTCATTGTACTTTTACATTAAACATATCTCTGTGTTCTGGTGGTAAGTCTTGTTTCCAGATAAGGAGAAAACGGATGTTTAAGTGTTTCAATTATCTTCTCTTCTTTCGTTGCAGTAACGTCTTTCATTCTGTTGAAATTGCTATTATTATGTGATGGGTAATACAAAATATATTTGTTGTATTTTTCTCCGGCATATGTTACATCTTCGAAGAAATACTATAAAATGAAGCTAACCCTTCGATCATAACTTGATCCGATGGCAAACTGCGTTCTCATATTATGTCATCATAACGTTGCTTTGTTTTCCATTTTCAAACGATGATCCTTCCAGAATCGGCGTTAAGCCTTAATAATATAGCCATTGTGTTATGCAATAGAGCAATCCATAATATGTGAAATTTGATTTTTGCAATACCGAATCTCTAAACCTCTAAGATCTTGACCCTTTCAACATTCACTTTGTCATTCTGTCCTGCTTGAACCTGAGCATACCCGAGAGCCAGGCTTAACACATGCTGTGGGCATTTTACGACACTGGCTTGCATTTCACCTGAAGAAGTGACTCGGGGGGAAAGTCAGACAAACCTAATTGTATTACAGAAAGCAAAGGGGCTCCTTATTTGTTGAAATGTCGCAGCTGATCCCTGGAAGATCGAAGAAAGTAAACAACGTTGACGGGGCGCGCCCTCAGCCTCCAAACGTCTCCAGCGACGGTGTTGGTTCAACACGCCATTGTTTTTTTCTGTTTAAGCGGAGCCCGGCAAATAGCGGATGTATCTTTGTGTAGTTTGGTGGAGACGCTGGACAACAATACGGGCAACTGAAACAATAACGAGGCTTGGACATGCTCAGTGCGCATCAGTTCTGTGACGTTTAAGAGGAAGATCCTTGGTGACTCTTTCAAATACATGAACTGGCACAAGCCGAGACGTGTCGAGAGCGTTGTGTTGGACGACGAGGCCATACTGTAGTGTTACATCTAGGCTTGATACATTGATTCCCTGACACCGAGTCAGATTCGCCGGAGAGATTAAGCTGACCACATCAGTAACATAGTTTCAACTCATGCACCACGATTAGGTGCCCTTTTGGAACGTTGTGATTTTCCATAACAGAGGGTATGTATTGACTATCTTATTACTTACCATTTCTATATACACTGTATTGGCTATTGTCATTTTGTATTTTGTGTTATTAACACATACAGGTAACCTCATATTCAAATTGTATTCATACGCGTTTAGGCAATTCTCGACATAAGTGCGACATGTCCAAAGTTTCAACGTGATTAGAAACAAAGTTTAAAGTTATTGCGGAAATTTTCAACATCGCAGTTTGTCATAAAAATCTGTAATATCTTCAAACTGCATTACCTCTTATGCCAGTTTGATGCATATTTTGTGTATATTTTATACTCATATGTGTATTTTATATATCGCATAAAGATTATTTCTTTTCTTATCTTTGAGTTATGTTTCTAGCATCCACATGCATGCATGTACATCTGTATTAAATTTGAATAATGTAACATTACATCGAGCGATGCCTGGAATGATCATTTCAATTATCTGCTTAATTATTAAAGGGACAAGTCATATCTATACGCATTTTACATCATTATAATACTTTGGTGTTTCTTTGACGTTGCAGGTCATGTTGACGCTCTTGTTAGTCTCGTCATTCTTAGTCACGTGTAGTGCACGTGCAGCTAACGATGTGGCCGCTCAACCCCGGAATATTGGAAGAGGTAAGTACAACAAAAATGTATTTGACGTAAAGCATTTCATTCTATGGTATTGGGATTTTCCCTGTGGGATCTTTAATATGTGACATACGATATGGTAATTAGCAGTAATTTGTGCCGTAAATATTTGATTTACATAAACCTTCATTCGGCACAATCATCGGAACATTATAAGTATCAGGGTTATCTTTCAGGGCAATTTTTCTCTTTGGAAATTGTTCATGTTCTTTATCCATTATGTTATACGTTAGCAGAACACTCAATGTCTTTCCATGTCGTGAAACATAAGAAGGCACATCCTAAGTGAGCATATAAAAATATTCAACAAAAGCCCCATGAACAATAATGTCAAACCTATTCGTCCACCTCATCAATTTCTGAAAAAAATATTGTATATGTAACGATATTGTATCAATTCAAAGTTATTGTGTAACTGTAAAGTACTTTTACAACCTTTACAACACCTTTTACAACACCTGTAGTCCTAGCATCTTCCATTCATTCATGAAGTTTATTGAAATCTTTCCAAAACATCAACCCCAAGTCAATATTAAGTCAGCGCAACTCAGGCGCCGACTTCAGTTGTCCATCTCTCGGCAAACCACAGCACACGCCGCTGGCAAACCAGGTCTTAGTTCAGCCGTCGTAAACGCATCAGTTTCTCAATAAGTGGACCTGAATAAACGCCAAAAGTGCGTGGATATAAAGATTATGTATCTGAAATGGTTCAATGAGGACGTTTGTTATTTTGGTTGCTAACCTAAACCATGCTTTGTAAAAACACTTCAAATACACTTTTTAATTACACTTTTTTACAATAGCACGGTGTTTCAATATTTAGAAGCTGTTTTGGGCGCAATCCATTTTGCTAATTTGTACAAATGATCGACCACAGTTGCTCAGGACGTATCCTGCTTCAATGCTTGTACTCCGAGTACAACATATTGACAGGTTTCAGGTTCGCAAAGACGATGACTTGCTTGGAGATACAAATGACATTCTATATACTGTCGTGGAACCGATTCAGTTTTAAGCACAATTTTAAGTTGAACTGTATCTTCATTTATAAATACTATGTGGTATGTGCTATCTATCAATTTCAACGGTCGACGACGAATTAGATATAATTATATATCATGTATTTAAGACTTAAATGGAATGGGGTATTGCAAGTTAAAGAAGTATTACCTTCCAGTAATGTTAAATATGAGTGATAAGAAATCTTACCAGACTGATTAGGATAGCATCATCTTACAACTTTTATTCTTTTGTAAAATTATTTAGCTGGGAGCGCCAATATACTATCAATATGTCATTTTAAAGAAGACACCCATTCTACACTCGATCATACCCACATTCACGGAAATAAATCTAAACGTACTTCGTGACATGAACATTTGTAAATATCAGCACACTCTTATTATCACTAAACCTGTAAAAATCCAGAAAAAATCCAAGTAAAAACAATAGCCGTTTGAGTAAAACCTCAGCTATGTTCAGTGATCGACCATGTACAATGGTGGGTCACTGCGTGTGTGTGGATTCCCTGGGGGATTTGAAAATCAATGCCATTTAAATATGAAGAAAGGTTGCCAATGCTGTTGAATTTCAGTGAACCTATTCCTCTGCGAGAAACGACGGGTTAACTGATTAAGAGATTTAAGAAACAACTGAACAAACTTTCAACACTTTTTGACGTTTTTTCCCGGGGGGTACTTCTCGGCCCCTCGGTACCTATCTCTCGAGGAATGTCTTACCCCTCGCCCAAAGCGCCGCAAGGTGTTCCGCAGAGGGACTACCTACGTCATGCGTTCTTTAACACAGTCAGTCTAGGTGTACTCTACCATAGAACATGCCAAAGTAAAGACTTGGAATTGTAGGCAGATGAGCTGTAAAGTTTAACGAGTGTTAAAACGTTTTATCTACCCGGTGATCTGAGTGCGTTATTTAAAATAACTATTGGTTGGTGCATGGCCAAAACGCCACTATGGCTGAAACATCTACATATTAGGATTTGATTTAACTTAAACGAAACAATTCATTCTGAGAGTTTATGATATTATTGTACCATGACGTAAATATGATAATGTCAATATTGTTTCAAAATCGAACGTAATGTGAAATACTTTTTTGTGTTTGCATTATTCGGACATTGAATATTAATATAAATATTTTATAACAACTTCATGCGTGAGGAAATTTCTATAACGTATCGTATATTTTCCGCATTTTATTTGAACGCGACAAAGACCCACTTATATCGATTCAAAGGGTTCTAGGGCCTTCATATTTGTATTTTTGTCACATGAAAGAAATTAAATGGCAGCAAAACAGTTCATGTATCATAAAATAAACATACGCGTAAGATATGCACCAAGCTGACACGCCATGCTATAACTGAAATACTGTTCAAAGCGGCGTTAAACCGAACTCACTCACTCTTAAACACATTCGGTATTATAATACATCACAAACTTTATTTATAATTCAGACGTATTATTATTGCATATACGAAATCCCATAATTAAATAGAACATAATAACTAGTAAGATTGTAAATTTCCCACATACTATATCGTTATTTTAACTCCAAAATCTCGTGATATGCATGAACGGAAAATTATTTATATAACTACCATCGTCATGAACAGATGCCAAACAGTTTATCGGTGTACCTGCTGAAGATGGGGGTGTGTACCGTGAGGGCATTCTGACTCACCTAAATAGCACTGTAAGTCCCAGGATGATGAAATTGTGGGACAATTCGTAGAATCCTGAAATCGATGTTGAAGTAAAGAAGACAGGGGTCTGGGGGGTTGGTTTCCGGACGGCCTGAACCCATTTACCGTGGGGTCGATTGTTCACATAATGCCTCACTTGGGCTGAACAGTTCTTAAATTTTGGTTTTAATTATCACTCTTGCCTTCAACAATGAGGGCTAAACCAACAGAATACTGTTGTGTTTTTGGTGTAGAATGAGAACAACATTGTTGTCTTATTTTCGCGAACATATGGCATTATCACTATTTGATAGTGATTCATAAACACATGTTTTATGATACAGTCGCAATCATACAATCGATTGTGCTTTATGTAGAGATTTATGATGATTATGAAAATGGTCTTGACGTTTATATTTACTGCTTCAACTTAACGATTAAATAATAATTTTTTAAATAATTTAAATAATCTTTTTTGTCAAAAGAGGAAAGATAATGTTGTTAACTGTGCTGAAATTATGTTTTAAATGAATCTGTATGGACATAAAGGTACGCTGTGTTAAGCTTCTAATGTCATAGTAAGTGATAGTTTTAATAAATGTTTCTGCAAATGAGCAAGTTACTAATGTGCCTGGTTTGGTGATACTCGTGAGCTAGGTGTGGTAAGAACGAAATAACTAAACTAGAATGTGAGAAATTAACATTGATAAATATGATAAACGTTAGAGTTCCTTCATAATTGTGTTAACAAGTTGGACATCTTGATTGAGAAAAGTAATTTCCTGTTTCCATTGTGTCTTGCCTTTTTCTTGGCGTTTCATTCCTGTAAACACAGCCAAAATCATTGTTAAATATGAACTTTAAAATAGATAAGATAATAGCCATATTCTGACACGACGACTGCAGAGATATTTCAATTATATCCACGATGTGTGATGGTACCCATTCCTCTTATTGTCGTAAATAAACACAGTATGACAAAAAAGTGGACATTATGAGACATACAATGTCATTTTTGAAATGTCAGTATACGTTCTGCTTGCTGAGCTTTGTATATTTGTCAACATCTCAACTGACATCGATAAATGAATAGTTCTGTCCGCATCTAGAAAAAGGTCAAATTTGCACTTCGGAAAAACATCAAACTATGATGTGTTTCCATACCTCTGGCATTTGGATCCTTGACACATTGCTCCCACATGCATTGGTTCCTCTTTAGTTTATTTACATTACAATAATTCCTCATACGTCAGAATAATGCTTCCCCGTGTAGATTCAAACTAAGCTAGCACTGTCCAGCACTTATCACTTCAATGCTATTTCCTCCTTCCGAAATCCTTGAAACATTATACCTCAATATCGGCCGCCGGGCTATTGACATTTCTGCTAGATTAACACAACAACAATTCAGAGTGTTTCGAACTGACATTTTCCGATAATTTTTATAGCAAATGTCCCTCCAAACACCGAGTGCAGTGTACAAAGGACTGATATGGGCCTTCGGAAACTCTTGAGGAATTTCTCTGATCGAAATGATTCTAGGTGAATACAAAGAGGACGAAGACTTGTCCATATCGTCAAGTGTGAATTCAAGTAATGCCAATATTTAGCTCCCAATTCGCATAAAGAGGATATCAAACACGATTTCATATCAAGAGGCCGCTAAATTGTGTTGTGTGGAGACACGTGATTGCGTCATTTCATGCATTTGGTAAACATTTTTCAGAAAACGTTATAAATCAAGAAAATAACAGGGTATTTATTTCGGTTTATGAGATCATTGGAGGTATCCTTATCACGTCTGACGAAGATGATATTGCAGGGATAAAAGGCATATTCTGTTTTACGTCAGGCTACTGAGATTCAGAAGGTGAATACCTGCACCGCTGCATTTGAAGTCGATTCTTTGAAATCGATTATTAAAAGCAGTTTTTTGTCAAATACGAGATTTTGTCTCTTGAGTTACAGACGATTGCTGAGGTGTGGATTAAACCGACCTTTTCCGTCAAAGATAAGCTTCATATTTCCATTCGCTGTAATCAGTAAGCATACGACTACATTCATCATCTATTTCAACATGTTATATGGTACCGGCGTATTCTTAAATGTAAATGTGTTCCTATGGAATGGAAATCGTGACAATCTTTTTTAAACTGAGAAATAAAAGGTTGAAGAAAAATTTTGACAATACGTCCTTTACGAACACCTGGTGTCATTAAGGATTTTCTGTGATCCATTCATATAATTTTCTCCGCATTTTCCCCTTTACGCCTTTACTGATTTGTCGGATAATCAAGACTGGATATTCTCTGGCGTTGACGTTATATATTTACATGAATCGCGCTCAAATGAGAAAAATGTCACACGATAGTTCCCGCGGAAATGAATATGAATTGTCACGAGAAAGTACCGGGACTGACAGCTCCAATACTAAAGACAAACGTCAATAGTAATGTGCTTGCCTGTCTTCTCCCTTCCGGGGCCAGCCAGGAAACACAAACACCTGAACCAATTTCAATAACTCAGATGATCAACACTGCTCGGAAACAGTGGACAATGACTTTGCTTCGGTATGTCGCTTGACTATTGGCCAACATTTAGTACTGGAATAATTGATCTAACTATTTATCGCTTTCCCCTTTAAGCTTTATGAAGGGATTCTTTCTTTCTCGATCTGGCGCCAAATCCAAGTTTTGATCTAGACGTAATAATGAGTCTCTAGAGGAGCCTGATAAATTGTCCCCATGTAATTATAGTAATACATAGTAATACATTACCACATATTTTACCTGTAGCTACATAATATAATTTGAGTTAGCAGACTAGCAAAGATGTTAAAAGGACTTGAATCGAGTTAGCCGTGACTACTGTTTTCCCACACACTGGTTCCCTAAAATATGACATCAAAATATAAAACTCCAGAGAATATGAAGTCTACATTATCCACAGAAACAGATTCCATTGAGGGTAAAAGGCAAAAAAGCGGTGAAAATTAAATGTATGGATCACTGAAAATTTTAAACTTTTCAGATTTTAAGAGTATTTATCGGCGTGTCTCAGGAACAACAAGAAACAGAGGCATGGCTATGAAAAATATCTTTTTGTTACAAAAAGTAATTAATTATCAAATCAAAAATTATTTATAAAGTACCTCAAAATAGAAGTTATACATTAAGGGTAACGTTTGCGAAAGAAAAATGGGAGAAATCAAAATAAAAACTACTAAATACGTAAGATAATTAGAATATACCAAATAAAGTCGATATACGTTTAGTCAGTATCTATCTTATATCATTATGACTAAAATTATAGACATTCACACTGATATTTAATGATGAAATGCAAAAACTATGAACAATGCGCATTTATTCACATTGATACTTTCATCTGATAAGATAAAGGAGAAAGGATAAAGTGTCATTTCGACCATTACGTAATACCTAACGTTCTGGTACCGTACTCATCGCTTGTCTGTAATTCGTCACAGTGATTTAAGAGTCAGGTTTGGAATTGACGATACCGGATATCACAAAGAAACGTAGATAAGAGAAAAAACATCACCAAATCTTAAAAACACATGTTTTCTGAACTTCTTTTACCAGTCTCTAACAAAGATCTTTAATTTCGACCTGTCGAGAGAAGCCACTGCAAACAAATATGGCCGCCATTTAAACAGGAAGTAAATCTAGGGGAGGGGTTTGCGTACCCACATCACACATGGCGTTTTGACTAGGAGCTCTGTCGACAAACTGTGGTTGTCCGTTTTCACCGCTGGAGTAAAGAACTTATCCATTTAGTAAATACTGTTAGGCCCCCACCAGCCAGGGCAGGCTGACAATTCGCTATCGCCTTTGATAGGCTAGCGTATTTTTCATCTTTGGAGGGTGGCTCGTCTTGTACTTACAGAACGTGCCATTATAAGATTCTGCGTTACTACGCTTCTGTTTGATAGTTTGGGAACGCCCTTTGTGTTGTTAATAAACACTTGGAGACAATAAGGAAATCATGTTTGATTTTGATTTGGAGAAATACTTCTCCTGGTAATGAAGTATGTTGGTGTCATTCTTCTGATTTAATGGGATGTCTACAGGATCAGCTATTTCGTGAGGTTTCTCATGTTCAACGTTTATTTTTGAATACAAAGCTCCACTTCTGAAACATTGGTATCATCTCAGACATTGACATACAGTGTTTAACATCAAATGGGCGTTGTATTTAAACTTTACATGATATCGTTGGAAGAATACAATCTACTTTGCTTTTGGCTGAGATAATAAATATCTTGCTTGACAACGGTATAAGGATCTATACCGAAACGTCGCACTTTACAGTATTAAAGAAGTTGTTATCCATAAAATTGTGTCTACCTTGACATAATAATAGATTTACTCTCTTTTATTTATGTGTTAACGTTTACAATGTACAGACAACATAATTTCTTTTAAAGATCAAATGTCTTTATTAAATGTGAAAACCGACATAATCATACAAACGGATGTCAAATGTTCAAATAGAATATTTGAGTATTCACATAGCAGTCTCGATAGGACGTGTTGTAAGGGGTATATTATCATCATCTGACGACAGTGTTTAATGCCAATATTGACCGTCATGCACCTTAAGGGTGTGAACTTTGTTTGAGACAACCAATATTTACATTTTCAATCGGTAATGACAACACTTGGGCTTGTTACGTAATTGTTGACTGTCCTTGGTGCATATATTTTTATACACATATAGGTTAAGATAGGATAACCATACAAGCATTCTACCTCTAGGGATGAAACTGAAAGGTCATAAAGGCATTTTATGAAATATTATTATTCAACCCGTTGGCTGACTTGTAGCTTTGTTTTTTTTCAGATCCAATGTTTAAAAGGGTGTGCTACTACACCAACTGGTCCCAATACAGAAAACAGCCGGCTCGCTTTTTCCCATTCAACATCGACCCATTTCTCTGCACACATCTGATTTTCGCTTTCGCCAAGATTGATTTCAAGGGTCAACTTGCTCCATATGAATGGAACGATATACAATATCCACGTAAGCGCGAACGTTTTGAATTAATGTATACAATCTTAAACTTCACAGTTCAATATTTTTATGTGTTTAATAGTGATTTCTAAACACATTCTCATTATATAGTAGGATTCGTACAATTACCTCTGCTTAAATATGGAAAAGGCTTTTTGATACAATACGTATCATCAATTTCAAAAATATATCTATTTCTTTTTTCTATGAATAAAATTATGTAATTTACATTTGTTTCGAAACATATCAATCCATTGCATAATTACATGGAGCCATGTGGCTAGGTTATCGTATTTTATCCTAAAATATCAAATGGATTTCAATGTAAATTTGGCACAGTGGCTCAGAACATTAACGGTCTATTACCTTCATGGGTCGGTCGGGTGGTCAAAGCGTTCGCTCGTCACGCCGAAGACCCGGGGTCGATTCCCACGCTGTCATATTGTAGGAGTAAAACTCAACCTTCTCACTCCTTATTACCACCATTGCTTTCCAGATTTATACAAACAGTTCACTGGCTTAAAGAAGAAAAACCCACATTTGAAGACCTTGTTGGCTGTCGGTGGGTGGACGCATGGTTCCAGACCTTTTACAGACATGGTAAAGACACCAGAAGGACGGAAATCCTTCATCGAACAATCTATTCAGTATCTGAGAGCCCATAACTTTGACGGAATTGATCTTGACTGGGAATACCCTGCTAACCGAGGCAGTCCTGCAGATGACAAGAAGAAATTCTCCCTACTCGTAATGGTAATTACATTTCTCACATTATATTTCCTACTACCGAAAAATGGGGCCTTGTTTCATGTTGCTTATAGAATTGTTTGCTTTCATTCGTATAAGGCGCCCCAATGTGCAGAGTTCCGCCCCTTAGGTGTGCCAGAAACCTATGATCGTAGTTTGGGTCCCGGTTCGCCATGATTAACTTTCTAGTTTTTTAGCACTATAAAAATGCACTCTTTAGTTCACGATTTCTTTTGTTCAAGTAACTAAAAATCTCTCTCATTGCTTTTGATGCTCAGTATGATATAGTTTTGTTTGAACTAATTTCTTTCACGTGACCACTGATGGCTCACAGAAGATGAGTAGCATTCCTTCTTGTTGGTATTTGTTATGCAGTTACCCGTAATTTTTTTTATTGAAACATACTATGTCTATCCAACGAGAGAAGAAAATGCCAATTATTATCTACGCAATATGTTAAACGCATTTAAGGGCTGGGAATGTATTTACCTATCTAGTTGTACATGTATATAAATAGCGTTTTACGTTCTATTTAAAGTGACGTTGCTGTGCACATTACTATTAGTCTCATTGCATTTAGTACTATGGGCCATGAGGTCAGAAATACAACAAAAAACAATTGTCAGTTTGTCATTTGATACCACAGATGTTAGAATTTGTTAGCATTAGTTTAGTTGGAATTCAGTGAGACAATTTGATTTATTCTGTCAATGTTAGTGGAATTACAAGGTGGGGTTAGTACCAGTATTAGACTTCTAAGTCTTAAGCACCGCGAACACTGCATAACACGCTTTGATCTCACTTTGTTCAGGAACTGAGAGATGCGTACGAGCAGGAAGCTGTGAGGGCGGGAAAGGAGCGTCTACTGGTGACGGCAGCAGTTGCCGGAGGAGAAAAGATTGTCAAATCAGCCTATGAGGTTCCAGTAATCAACAAGTAAGCAACCATCAACTAGTCAGTGGACATCCGCATCCATATCTAGAAACAGATATTATGCTATTTTCAAATGAACATTATCATCTGCCCGTCTATTCTGATATGATAATCACACACACAAAAGCATACTTGATATGCCGGGTGGACTGAAAACTAATGTGTTTGGATGGTTTGGCTGCTCGCCCTAACTCCTCGTCTTGTCGCGCCAACTGAAAATATTAGTCTGACTCCATACCACAGGCAGTTACATTCACGTACGTGATTTTTTTTTTATTGGGAGAGCCCCCTTTTTAATATTGACCTTCCTCTTGTAAAATAGCAAATAAGTAGTAGTAGTAGTAGTAGTAGCAGTAGTTTGTCAAGCCGTGAAGATCCGGGTTGAGAATAGGTCTTCAGCAACCCTTGCTTGCCTAAGAGGCGATTATGCTTGTCGCAAGAAGCGACTAACGGCATCGGGTGGTCAGGTTCGCTGACTTGATTGATGCATGTCATCGTATCCCAATTGCGTGGATCTATGCCCGTAATGTAAATCACTGGGTTGTCTAGAGACCGCCGTCATATAGCTGGAATATTGCCGAGCGTAGTTTGACAATTGTCGTTTTGTTTCATTACGTGTGTTATTTTGCAGATATCTTGACTTTATAAACCTAATGAGCTACGATCTAAATGGAGCCTGGAGCAAGGTGTTGGGTATCAATGCTCCCCTCTACAAATCAAACACTGTTGACCCTGCGATCAAATCGACGAGTGTGGTAAGAAGCAGCAAGCAATATGTTATATAACGTCACAGAACTGTTTTTAATCCCGCAGTCTTGTATTATCAATACGCAGTAAATTTCCATAAACGATATCGAAATAAATGACGTCAATTATAAATCACTAAGTGAATGGGAATTAGTTTCTAAAGAATTACACTTCAGTCAGCCATGTTTCGTTTCGTACGGTAAACCAAACCTTTGTCCCAATATTGATACGATGAGGTGACAGGTAGCCAGTTTATCTTAAGGTACCACAGCTTTGGCCTGAATCATCTACTCTACGAAAGGAATCAAAGATGCACCTCGCGTCATTAGGAACAATAATAACTAACGTCCGTAGCACATCACCACTCTCCACTAGTATTAGGAGAACATTTAGAAACATTCTTTATTTAAACCTAGGATGAAGTTGTACAGTTGTGGCTGGACCTAGGTGCCACCCGAGACAAGCTAGTGATGGGTATCCCCACCTATGGCCGTTCCTTCACGCTCTGCTCGGAGAAAGACATCAACGTTGGCGACAAGAACTGTGGAGCAGGACGCCCTTCACCCTTCACAAGAGAAAAGGGATTTGTCTCTTACTATGAGGTAAGTTTGTGATGATGTTTAAAGGGGGACTCCTCATTCTGGAACCCACTTTCAGTCTTGGTAACTGGAGCCATGTGTAAAATGAGAAATTGTTTCTGTGTTATTATGGTAATCGTCAACATTTTGTATACGATATAAGATAAACGTCAATGTTGTTGGAATTATTTGAATGGATCAGTGAAAATCAGTGATGTCACTAGGTGTTCGCGAAATGGGTAAGCATGCCCTGCTCTACCGTTAGTACCCGCCTCTGACACAATTTGCATAAGAAAGTATGTGTTGTTGCCTTACGCCGCACAGTAGTACTCCTGCTCTAGGACGGCGGCCTGTAAACAATGAAGTCTTGACCAGACAAAACACACAACGTGATGTTTGAACGGCTTGTATAAACTTTGCTGGGACTTCCAATTTGTCAGAGCGGAGTCCGCCTTTAATATGTCAAGAACTTTGCATGATGACTATTTCACTAAAATTTCGTGAATAGTTCTTATGGTGATTTTTGTATTGTTATTGTGATGGTTGGTGTAATTGTTCGTGTGTACTCTTCTTTTCTCCCAACACAGAGTGTCATTATTTACGAACATCCCATTCAGCAAAAATGTTTCAATGTTATTGTCTAACATTCATGGCAGCAACAGGTGAATCTTTATGTTTCTTCGCGTCAAGGAACAAATACAGAATACCAAAATAACCTTAGAAACATGTGGCTATCACCGCGAAGCTAGTTTAGTCCATGTATGGTGTGACATTCTGTCTTAACTCACTGGCATTTTGCATTCATTTATAACAACACAACCGGAACTGTTAACACTGACAGTATGTCACGGAGTTTAACTATTTACCTCTGTTAATACAAAACAGAATACTGTCCTCACTGCCTCCGAAATGACTCTTGAGTAGAGCAAAAAACATTTTGCCTTCAACTATGTTCTTTCAGTAAAGGTTTCACTACAAAAGGCCTTTAGTCATTATGGACTATGTTCAGAAGGAATTACTAAATGACACGTCGTTTAATGATAAGATGCGCGATGGTGTTGTGGTATATCTAGATCCAAACTGGCAATTAATTCTGAATGAAAATTGTGAGTGGTTGGTTCTACTGGTAGAGCATGACATGCTTACCAATTTCGTGAACACCTGATGTCATCACTGATTTTTACTGATTCATTCATATGATGTTTAACATGTTTTGCTCTTCCATGTCCTGTGGAATCTGTTTCAGCAGATATTTGAGGCTGATTATTCTCTTGCTTGTTGAATTCTGAATTTGGCCTGACAATTGAAGCTCGGTTACTTTCACTACTGTGCACTGAATTTTCATCAAGTCATTGAACCCATAGCTTTCTACTCTATTAAAGTGTAGAGTAAATTATTTTCATGAATGTAATAATGTTTACAAATATTAACTCGAAAATTCGCACGAAATTCTGTAAACACCCCAGATTTCTTTAAGAAAGAGTATGAAAAACATACTAAAGCCAAACATACTATATTTGGCGAGAGCGAAATTTTCACGAAATTTTCATATGGCTTTCTGCTCGGACCACCTTACTCACATTAATTACTGACATTCTTTCATCAATACTGAATCAAAGATATATGTAGGAAACTGCTTTGGTTCCCTATGCTGTTTCAACATAAGATGACAGAACTGTAGATATGAATATGTAAAATAGCCTAGAAAGTTAAGCACATGGGTTCGGCATATGAGTGTAAGACCTGGAAGTGTATTTCCCTATCACACTTGTGTTTCAATTACTCACACTGTCTGTGATTGTCCACTGATATACGTTCTTATTACAGATGTCCAAGTACCTTCAACAAGACTGGACACGGGTATGGCTAGAGGACCAGATGGTGCCGTATGCCTACAACCTCCGTCTTAAGCAATGGGTCGGCTACGATGACATTCAGAGCGTACAGCTCAAGGTACGACCCGTGCGATGATGATGTAATAAAGTTGGAGATATGGCTTTATAACCAGGGAAACCTAAGCATTATCATTATAACCAGAATGGCATTACAGTCAGGGAATTTTTGCATTGCGGAAATCCGTTCTGAGAAAGACATGGCATTTTGACCACGGAGGTCTGTATATCTAAAGATGATAGATATATAATTTCCGATTTATGTAACAGCTTTACAGTCGCTATACAATTCTCCTTTATTATTATAAACCCCTGTCATTAGAAAATTTATCTCGTGGGTTCCACTGAAGTGGTAAGCGTCTAAAACCTGCATCACTGTCGTGCCACATCAAGCCAACTCGCAGTAATACAACTAAAATACTGTGTTAAGCCCAGCTCACTCAGTTAATTACATTAGTACAATAAGTGAAGACTATGTATATTGCTGCATCCCTGAAGCCAGAAGCATATGACCCCAGTTTACCTTTGGCATATTTGTCCCTAGTGACCTGCATCACTTTGGGCTTTCTTGCTGACATGCCGTGATAAAACTGATATACTGTTCACAGCGACATTGAACCCAAAATTCTTCAGTGCAACAAGAACACACCGTTGTATCTTCACGTGAAACATCAGCTGAAAAACTACTCAAACAAATTATGATTTAGAAAAGTTATCGTTTCCCCGTCAAATAGACATAAACAGGACCGGTTTTCAAGAATCTGAATCATAGTATTCTGAATCATACATGTACATTTGACACCTACATTTAATTCATGCGAGGTGCAATGCTGGAACATGAGAACAAATTCCATTGTCATTTGACACCTTGCTTTGTACACAACAATGACGTCATGTGACGTACGTTCCATTGTTTCCGGAAAATACAAGAAATATCTGACATGGTTTTTCATAATCGTTGGTGCGCCCAGAGAAGGGGAACACATGCATTTGTTTAGACAAATCAAAAGTCAACAAAAGTCACGTTTTGGTATGGATGAAACATTTGGCAAATTCTGACCTCAAACACATGCCGATGGTCCGGCATACCTGGACTAGTGTCTGTCAACTAAAGCTACCATAACTCACATTTATTGCCTTTCAATTTTAGAAAGAAGTTTTTGTTCAATATCGGGATTGACACTGGCACGTGAGACGAAATCTGATTGATGAAATAGTTTGGAAAATTGTTACGTCAAATACAACTGATTGGCAATATGATTGTCATTTAAAAAGAACACAGGCTTCATCTGTTCCTCATTTTTAAACATGTGAATGCCTTAAGCCTGATGATAACTTTGTCTATTGTTCAATGAATTCCTTCTTTTCCTAAATCGAAATGCCTTTGGCCATTCCCTTTTACTTTAAACGTTCAAGTATGTCAACATACATACGTCTTCACCTGGCTAGAAATGTTTAAAATTTAACGGAAATATCTTACGAGATTACGGATTTTTATATTTCTTTTAAAATTCAATTCAAATGTCACAAGTCTTTTATACATAGCTTCACGTATACAATGTTCTCTTTTTAATCCATGTGTATTGTACAAGACATGTTTCAAAGTCCTATACATTTCAATCTGCTGGGCCACTTTTCTCATTGAGAGTGTTAAAACAACAGATTGTGGACAATTTTTAGATATGTACAATTTGACAACATTAACGCTACTACGTAATTGCCACATAGAGTCATCAAAGAGATTTGACAATATCTTAGAATGTTAAGATTATTTAGTAGTTTTTCCTATATATCCATGCGGTTTACCTATTCTGTTTTTTAAGTTCTTATCTTGTTCTCACGCAGGTATAACATAAAAATACTTGCCACATATTAATTTCTTGTACAAATAGTTATATGAGGAATTCTACCAAGTTGGAAGGCAACTAGATATACTGTCCAACATTTTGTCCTTAAAAAGTATTTACTCGTGAGTGTCTTTCAATGCGGCAATATTTTGTACGGCAGTAGCAACATTCAACGTGCAAGTACTGTATCATGACCGTGTTCCACTTAAATAACAGAAGGGACATTAAATTAGAAGATAAATAGTTACGTTTGTTAAGTTGTCATTCAACGACTGGTAATTCATTTGAAACCGACTCCGATACAACAATCCAGCAAACAAATTATAACTACAAAAAGCAGACTGAGTATACATGATTCACATGCTGGTGTACAGCCATTAGTTTCTTGAACTCCTGCTCGCTCACGCCATTACTTTTGTCCAGGCACAGTACATCAAGCATCGTCAGCTGGCAGGAGCTATGGTGTGGGCTGTGGACCTGGATGACTTCAGTAATCTAGCCGGACGTGGTGAAGTCTACCCACTTTCCAAGGCCATCAGAGACGTTTTGGAAGATGCTGACTATCCCGCATTCACCCCACCTCCGAAACTCGCAACGGTAAGATTATATATGTGCATATATGTAAATAAATAAATGCAATCCACAACACTACTGCCAGGGCAATATGGGCAGTTCCTACACATTCAGACACTAGTCGCACTTCCTCCATTCCAGTCGCCGGTGCTTCATGATATCTGTTTCTGATATATCTTTGTCAATAAGCTAATTACTACCGTTTTGTGCGTAATATATTTGAGATGACAGTGTGGCACCGATGCATTCTTAGAAAATGGAAAAATGTTCAATGATACGCCACTTCTCTGCTTGTATCAGTATAATGTAAAATGGTTTGTCTTTTGCATTTTCAGACAAAACAAAAGGCTAAATCGACGCAAAGACCAGGGAAGGACACTTACAAACAGGAGGAGGCCGTAACAAAGAAGAACAAAAGTTCTAAATTTAACAATTTGAATACAGTGAGAAAATCTCCCTTCAAACCCCCGCCCAGGAGGACCAGCCGAACATGGACGTCAACGACAGCAACAAGACGACCAACAACGCACTCTGTCACCATACTAAGGAGGACTACTACTAAGGCGACTCCAACGACAGTTATAACAACACCTACCTCACAGCCAACTACCACAAAACCACGACGCTCCACCCATAGAGCAGTCATATCCTCCAGAAGATCGCCATACAAGAAACCTGTGAAACTTACAAAGCTATCAACCCGTCGGCCAAGTGTTTGGCAAAGAGTAACATCAACATCGACAGTTTCTCCGAAGTTCACTTCAACAAAACGTACAAGCAGACCTTCTTCCAGACGTACTGTAAGAACGGCTAGGCCCACTAGGCCGTCATACAGACATACAAGCACACGGAAGCCATTTTACTTGCGAACCAACCCTACACGGCCAACTCAAGCTAAACGTGTGACACCATCACTGCCCCCAGTAATGTCCTCTTCACCAAAATATCCACAATGGGTTCCCGTTGTAATCACTACAAAAGGAGTAACACCCACAAAACTGCCAGCTTTAAAGAAATCATCACATGATCTGAAAATTAATGATCATAAAAACTCCCTGTTATCCAGAAAGATTACACCCAACAAGAACAGTAAGGATAAAGTTGTTCGGTTTGGACCTAAACCTTCTTATAGGAAGAGTCCTTACACTCCTCCTCCCTCCTATCTGGCAAAGCAGGCTTCTTTTCCTGGTTCAGGTGTTGACCCTTCAATTGCCACCAAAGTTTTGCAGCCAAAGTGGCCATCTAAGAAAGTCATCAACATTTTCCAAAAGTCGACAATGAAAACTTCCATTTCGAGTTTTGAAACGGTTTCCTCTCCTGAAACAACAATCGTGAATGTGAAGAGAGTCACCAAACCAACCAGAGTGAATGTTGTCAGCAAACCGTCAGCCGCTGTGTATGAGCATAACCTTTTGGAAAGTATTCAGAGCACGACTCACAGGGCCCGTTTCAGTTTCAAACCATGGACCAGATCAACAACATCATCAACAACACCATCAACAACAACCTCTACTTCTACAACTACCCCATCAACGACTACATCATCCAAGCCCACTTGGAGACCACCGTATTCATTTAAGCCCTGGAGTAAATCGACATTTAAACCAAACATTTCTACGATATCCATTCCCAACGCAAACGCTACAACTGTTGAGAATACGACTGAGACAACTGTATCAACTACAACATCTACAACTTCTTCATCAACAACTTCCACACCGTTAACAAGTACATCTACAACGCCTCCAAGCACAGTGACTTCAACCACTCTTCTTTCCACAAGTAATGTACCAAGAACATCCCGAAGGCCTCGATACTCCTTCAAACCATGGAGGCGGACTACACTCAAAGCAACTACCGCAGGAACAACAACAGTCACAGAACCAATACCTACAACCGACACAGGAATGAGAGCTGCAATGTTCAAACCAAAACTGAGTGCACCTACAATGACTTCAAGAGTGAGTACATCCCTTCCCAAATTCAGGCCTTGGACGAGAACAAGTCAATTTACAACAACACCTCAAACACCTTCATCTACGAAGGCTTTCTTCCTTTTCGCTCATCTTACAAAGAAAAGACCGGCAAGGCCAACCACAACACCTTCTAGGAAACAAACTGCTAGACCTACAACGAGAACCACAAGGCCAACTACTAAACCAACCACAAAACCAACCAAAAGGCCAACTACTAAACCCATCACAAAACCAACCACAAGACCAACTACTACCCCAACCACAAAACCAACCACAAGGCCAACAACTAAACCAAGCACAAGGCCAACTACTAAACCAACCACAAAACCAACAAGGCCAACTACTAACCCAACCACAAAACCAACCACAAGGCCAACTACTAAACAAACCACAAGGTCAACTAGTAAAACAACCAAAACACCGTCCACAAGACCAACTACTAGACCATCCACAAGACCAACTATTAAACAAACAACTAGAGCCACCATTAAACTAACGACTAGATCAACAACATCGACTACATCTCCACCCACAACATCAACCTCAACCTCAAGACCAACACTAGCATCACGTAGGATAACGCCAAGACCACGGCCTTCCACTAAGAATTCAAGACAATGGAAACAAACAGCAACACCACCGGCTATCGTCAAAATAATAAAAGAAAAGACATTCCCAATGAGACGAACAACCAAGGCTTCTAAAGTAGTGACACTACCACCCAGGAGAACTACTCCACGATTTAAAAAGAGACACCCTGAAATTAAGTTTACCAAAAGAGGACCTACACAGAATATAACATCCACCACCCCAGACCTGAGAGCTGAAGAAGATGGAGGGTTTGCAGCATCTTCATGGTCGACTGATATGCCAACAGCTCCCCCAACATCAATCGGATCTCTTAGTGTAAATCTGAAACAAAATGGCGGTGACCTCGATTCCGACTATAGACGAGCAAGGAAATATACATCTCCAAGTCCTGCTGGACCACAAAAAATATTTGCTTGGATGACAGCAAAAACAACTAAATCATTAAAGGTCATTGGAACAACCAAGAAAGCCACATCAAAGCCCGAGACCACTCCATTGACGACAACGCAATCGACGGCATCACCTACTACAACGACGCCTACTACTACAACAACCGTTTCCACTTCAACAGCTCCTACAACGACTTCAACGTCAGCTGCTACTACCAGAACTAGTACTCTAAAACGAACAACTCACAGCCTAATGGAGGCCGGGCTTGGGCTTGACCATACTCACCCAAATGTCAAATTTTCGACCCTAAGGAAGGGTCTCAGGAAAGGTCTCGTCAATAACAGACGCGGTATGCGATTCTTTAAAAGACCATTCATTAGGGTAACACCACCAAGACTTGCCACTCCTCCACCTCCAACTGATGGAGCCTATGTCCTCACTGTTCCCAAAACCAGTGACTGTGACCATAAGAATGAGGACATCAGGCAACCTGACGTGCAAGGACCATATGACAACCAGCGCAATCAGAGACCATTGATAATGAATACTGATTATATTCAACCAAGACCAAAATTGAAAAAACGCCCACACCACGGCTTCGTAGTTGAGAACCTTAAAGACAATCTCTACAGGAGGCAGGAACAAAAAAGGAATAACTATGGCCATAATTATAAGATCGCTACAAAACAGACAAGACCTCAAAGACTTTACAGCACAAATGTCAGATATCACGTCCCTTCACGAAATTCTTTTAGACAACCAAGACCACAAACTGGGTATAATATTCCATCACGGAAGGTAACACAGCCGCAGAAAAGAGTCATCGATTACAGAGTTCCTGGAGGAAAGTTCGACACAATTCAACAGAATCTGGAGATAAAAGCACAAGAAAAGAAACATATTATGGAAGCTACAGAAAAAGAAAACTTCAATAAATTTGCCATTCCAGGTGAGTAACAAAATAAATGTCCTGCCTAATTGGAAATCATGTATGCAATAGCGACATGGCTCCAACTCTTCTCATCAGACAACCAAATAATGTACCGTACATTGTGTCCAAACCCTGATTTACCCTGGTAAAGATTAGCCACCGATCAACGAGTATCCCACAAGCGTGCATATCAAAGTAATAATAACAGTTTCCTTTGACCCTTCTATTTCATATAAGTATAAGTGGAGGTTGGGTAGCCTAGTGGATAAAGCTTTCAACCTTTATTCCGAATTCCGGGTTCGATTCCCCACGTGGTTACCGGTCTCTGGTGTCCCCCGCTGTGATATTGCTGGAATATTGCTTTAAGCGGCCGGCGTGAGACCATACTCACTCATATTAGTAGAGCCTATGTCTTTAGTGTTACAGATTATTAAATATTTACATGATAAAATGCTTAATCACTTTATTAGTTTAATCTAGTACACTCATTTTGAAATTTGATTTACTTTTCAGAATTCCGATGTCCATCAGTGTTTGGAATATTCCCGGACAGAACGGACTGTCACAGTTTCTATCAGTGTGTGTGGTTTGTGCCATTTCATCATATGTGTGGTAAGGGAACTGTATGGAACGATACCATGAAAATCTGTGATTGGCCGCAGGCCGTTACCACGTGTCCAACGTGACGTCACAAGAAGGCTCACGTGAGAGCCATCTGAAAAAAGACTTTGGGCAAACTCTGGGTTTGGTAAATGTAAATAGTAACTTGTTTATACGATGATATTTTATCAAATGTTGAATATATTTTATACGTGTATATAATTTATACTGTTTTCATTACTTTTATCAGAAGAAGAATGCATTGATATTGCCATTTTTATCTTCTTGTGAATAAAATATTCTTTATACGAAATAAATGGATTTGTGTAATTGTTTGGACAAGATCCGAAAATTAGAAACACAGCCATTCTGACATCAATTCTACAACAACACCGATTATGATACATGGGCAGAAACATACATTGTAATGGTTGGTTTCATCTACGTGATGAGAATCTTGCTTCATTTTGGGGTTTCGGACCACATACAGATCCATGCTACGGCGTAAATTATCCGAAATACTGTTTAAGGCGATGTTAAACCAAATTCACTCACTAACGTTAATGCTACATAATATTTAACATATCATATACTTGCATATGTGCACGGGTTCACTTTCCTATTATGTAATTGGCAGCATACAATGTATAAGGAATATGGTGCGGAGCATTAACATGATTGAAGTGTATGACATATGACATTTGCCACGTCTTCTGCATGGAAATATATAACGACAACACCAGAGAATAACGTGTTTTCATTATCTTCCGAAACAGATTCCTTTAGAAAATAAAAAGCAAAATAGTGAAAATTATACGAATGGATCACTAAAAATCAGTGATGACACCAGGGCCCACTTGCACAAAGCGATCTTAGCGCTAAGACTATTGTAAGCCTATGTTAAAATATAGGAGTTACGATCATCTTAGCTCTAAGATCGCTTTATTCAAGTGGGCCCAGGACGTTGTCATTACAATGATGTTGTTTAGCTAGTGCGCGAAAACGTCATTATTTGTTATTTTAACCTTAAGTGGCATTTCATATGAAATTCTGACCTTGTCTGCGCGGAGTAAGGTTTAGTTCAAATAGCGTTCAGTCTGCGTTAATAACGTTCATACATTCAAGGTTGGTTGGTTGGTTTGTTGTTTAACACCGCACTCAGCAATATTTCAGCTATATGACGGCGGTCTGTAAATAATCGAGTCTGGACCAGACAATCCAGTGATTAATATCATGAGCATCGATCCACGCATTTGGGATCGATGATATATATCAACCAAGTCAGCGAGCCTAACCACCCGATCCCGTTAGTCGCCTTTTACGACAAGCATAGTCGCCTTTTACGGCTAGTATGGGATGCTGAAGACCTATTCTACCCAGGAATCTTCACGGGTCTATACATTCAAGGAATAACAACACTCAGTGATTAGCTTCAAAAGCAAAGCAAGGACAAAAATATGAGGCAAACGTTACAACAAATAAGGCCTCGGTAAATCTTTCAAAAAGTTATATCGTAGACATGTGAAGGACATTTCCAGAGATTTCTTATGAATATGGAAAGTTTTTTGTCGCTTTTTGTTTAAAGCAGTCAGGACAAAAAGAGAAATCAACAGTCATAACCACAACAGATATAGCATCCTCAAATCACTCCGAGTCCTTGCCATAAAATCCGGTTCATGTAAATATGTACACTTTCAGAAAATATGAACAATTTCTGTATGATGTAACCTGGACAGAAGACACACTCTACACACTGAAACCCTTCTTGTATGTGACCTGACAGCACATGCATTCAATAACAAAATGTAAGGTGTTTCTATTACGTTATCTACAAGGCTATTTGTGCACTGTTTACTTACAGACAATGGTGAGCATTGTTGTTAAATAAAGGTTGGCTAACAGAGATGCTCTGACACTTACGTCATCTGCCTTAATCATAATGTTCTATTCATTGAATTCAAACGTAACATTTGACAAATAGATCAGCCAACAGCAACATAATACATCGCTGTTCTCCAACACATGCACACGGACCCTGGTTGATTTCTTAAAATAAATGCACATGGCTTTATTGACAACCATTGCATTGTCCCAATACGAACTCCTGACATTTGAACTCTTACAAGGTACGTGTGCACCCTTGCCGTATACTATGCCAAACATGGTCATGAGTGCAAACCAAAAACGGATCCATAATGTTAGATTGTGGGCTGGACATATGGCAAAAATAACATGTGCCAGCACCAAGGATACATTGAACATTGACGTTTTTCATCCATACAAAGAAACAGCTGATAACAAAGACGTTTGTCCCAAGCTAAGTTATTATTTATATGTCCTGTTTGATGACGTGTAGTGTCATCAATGTTTTTGACCTGCCGTGATTGTGATCCAAAGAATTGAGGCATCGGATCTGTTTTTAATACAGATGCGTCAGCCCGTAAGATGTTGCGGAGTAACACGATTATTCTACAAAAACATAGACAGATTGCATTTGGTGATGTTTCCAGCAAATTACCATTTATATATTCGTGAGTAATCGGGTCTGTGCAAGACAAACCGTGATTGTCAGAATGAACAACAACCAACGCTGTACGTAAGATGATACATTCAGGGACCGAAACGATCTTAGCGCCATTACTGTCGTAACAGCCATGTGTGACATCAGACTTCGGCATCCAAGTGCTAAAATCGTTTCGTCTAACAGTCTCTGGTCACATACTTGTGACAATTCGGCCCTTACTACACTGGGATACTGTTGTACTGTTCTGGCTCGGAATTCCAACAAGGAGAAATCACAAAGGATTAATGATGAGTGCTGGAAAACTCAAGCTTATTGATGGTACATTGAGTCTGACCCAAACATACGCTTACGTTTGTGTCAGTATATTCCTACAGCTTACACGTAGTGGTTGTTGAGACAACTGATCCACATAGAAAATGTGTATGCCATGAGCGAAATAGATCACTATATTATATAATGATAAAAGCAAATATTTTATTTGAATACTAAATGGATCGTCATATGATGCAATAGAATGAATCATATTCATAATGTCAATTTTTACCCACAAGGCTAGAAGGATCGTGTGTAATAACGTTTAAATACTTGCACCAGTTTGGGGTCTCTCAATGTTGAGTTGTAGTAATGAGACGACAGATTGCGTCACACGTCACACGATATGATATGAAGTCTTCCTTTGTTTGCAGTGTCAGCAGTTGACGTCATAAATAATATTAAGTTATCTGGACAACAGGTTGACTTCAATCAATTTTCACTGAAGGGTTGACATTCTTACGTCTTAATTTGATAATGGGCATAATCATATTTTCATATCAGAATTATGAGATCTGATTGGTCAACGTGATCTTCATAAAAAAAACGATGTATCCCGCCTTGGAGGAAATAAATTTCTCAGCGGGAAAGTCAGGCTGCACGTGGATTTCTGAGAGGTAAAATAAATCCCTTCTACCCCACTTCAAAGTAAAAAGACGCACGCTCTTTTCCCCCCGAGTCAATGGAAGTCACGTGTCATAGCGCAAGTTAACCTCAGCTCAATCGAACAGGTGTTTTCTATCAAATTTGAATTTGTTTTAATGCTTTTACAATGTCATATTTAAACATGTCGGTAAGATAAATTCGTTGTAGAAGTATTACTCGGGGTACATGGGGTTTTAAGCGTCCCTTATAACTTATAATATATAGAACAAACTTATAAGATATAGAATAACCTACTGGGAACAGGGAATAACGAATTATATATTCATAGTGCACGTGAATGAAGTCCTGGTTTCCTGATTTCGATAGTTACAATTAACGCAACGAAATTTACATAATAGAATTAATAAAATTATGCACATGTTGACATACGACTTATCCTGATAGCATTAAATTCTGACAATTAATCACAGGTCGGTATGTAACTGTACAAGGGAATGACCCGTCTTATTTTGCCTGGAGCATTTGCATAACATCTCGACATGTCAGTACTCTACTCTAAACGATTGTTTAACGTGCCCAAACACCTGATCAACTGTTGGAGACAAATCGCAATCAGCTTATAACTACGTTTACACGGAGGTACATAATGCAAATGTGAATATCTCCCAAGGACGACCAAACTGAACAGACAGACACTTACTGTTGTATGTAAATTGTGTGAGCGGCTGTTGCTACCGCTGGGGCAGAACATGCCTAACATATTCACGGACACCTGGTGTCATCACTGATCATCCTTTTCAGTGATCCATGCATATAATTATCACCACTATTTTGTGTTTGTTTGTTTGTTTGTTTGTTGCTTAAACACCCCGCCGAGCAAAACTCCTGTTAAACAATCGAGACAACCTTGTGATCAGTATATAGAACAATGATCATTTCAACACATTATTTTTTGTCTATTTTTGTAGATAATGTCGTTTAGAAATCAGTATCAATGCACAAGATTTCGCATGTTGTACACTTTGTGAAATGGTACAATCAGTTGATTCGAAAAGAAGAAATTCCTTAAGTTTTTACTCCTATTTGTTTTGTTATGGTAGGCATGACATACATTCTTTTATTAGATGAATAGTAATTTCCGAA
Source organism: Haliotis rufescens (assembly GCF_023055435.1). Lineage (NCBI taxonomy): Eukaryota > Metazoa > Mollusca > Gastropoda > Lepetellida > Haliotidae > Haliotis > Haliotis rufescens. The sequence continues at coordinate 42,669,139 of NW_025964112.1, read as the reverse complement.
ATTACAAATTGTCCCCATGCTGGATATAGGTACAAGCCATGGCGCCCCGAAGGAGTAAACGAGAGCTGCAATCCAAAACATTTGCAGCAGCAATAGTGTTTATGAAACATCGTCCCAGTAAAAGTAAATTCAAAATGTCAACGCGAGAGAATAACTAGTTTTGATCATCGGCCGAAACAGAGAAATAAGAAATTGTGTGATTTATCGTTCCCTTTTAACATGTGTTACATGTGTGAATGCCGTATGTAACTAGTATCAGGGGCTATGTTCCTTGAAAGTGTGTGTTCTCGTTGATTACCACGTAAAAATATCAGCCACGAAGTTTCGATGTATCACATGTAAAGGTGATCATTTGTTAGTGCAACAGTGCATGTACATCGATATCTTTACATCATGTTTTGTTTATAATACTGAATGCCCACACAAATACCCCACTGTACATGCACTACATCTTCCTGTAAAGTATACTGTTTGAGTGCACGTTTGGATGTAATGCACTCTGTGTGATAAAATGATGACACAGCATAAGAAAGAACCTTTGTCCTCACCTTTTCACTATTTGATAGTGATTCCAAAACTCATGCTTATGATATAATCGGAATCGTACAATCGACACTGTTTTGGCATGAATATAGAAATGGCGTTGTCGTTTATATTATTGACAATGAATCCATTATTTACCTCAAAGGTGAAAGTGATTTCAACACGCATTCATTATTATATTATATATTTCAATATGAAATAATAAAACTACTTTTGCCCTCCAATGGTTAGCAATTAGGGGTAAATTGTAATAGCTATACAAGTATCTTTACATTCATTCGGTTCAATTTGGTCTGTTCTTGACTGTGTCTTTTCGATAGGTTCTTTTTCATCTCAATCTCTGTTTGTTTCAAGACACGCATGCAATGTAACAGCATGCTGGTTTAAAGCTGGGTTATTCCTCAAGGGTTGATTCCGCATGGTGGATCAAAGGACGATCCACGATCTTTAACTTTTAGATTACAGAAACACCATTAGATTACAGACAACCACAATAGACCATCCCTCTTTTTAAATATTGAATGCATCAACGTCCGTCGTGACAGATTGTGTAGTTTTACATAATGTTTGTTAAATAACCTGTGGTGATCATCATTTGTTTGACAACCAGCAGCGACAAAGGGCTCCGAGTAAGTTACTAGTTTTTCCTGGGTTTAAACGTTCGGTATGAAGTCGGTTTTTTTTATGTTAACATACAAACCTACAGCGAACAACTCCCCGTTTGCTTCCCTGCGTTTTGATCGTTGGAACTGGCGTTTTGCAAGCGGACTCGCTGAAGACAAACTTACAACACAAAGAACAAAGGCAAAGGCGTGATATTTATTTTTATTCTACGATTAAGAACTTTAACATGAATTGAGTTCATAACTCGAGATATATTTAGAGACAACAGGCAGTGATTAAGAACGAACAAATATGTGCTCATATTTGAGAAATATCTTCGACTTTTGTTAAATGAAGACATTCAACAACATCAATTATTTTGGTGAAAATATTTTGTATTTCTGTACCAAGTATTGTCCCATATTTTCAAATGTGCATCAAAATTGTAATTTATGAAAACATACCACCAAACAAAAGTATTCAAATGTGCATATTTTGATGCAAAGAGAAATATTTGGAATTCCATTTCACAAACAAAATATTTGATTAGTTTTTGCAGCAGTTGACAGTTTACTTGCGAATGTGTCATCAACTGATCATTTTCACCTGTCTAGGTATCTTGGCTGGCAATGATCATTTTTTTAATGATCACTGCCAGCCAAGATACCTAGACAGGTGAAAATGAGCTTGTGATGAAAAGAAAGAGTTCACAAACAAAGAAATGGCTCGTGTGATTCACGAAATAAAAAACATCACTGTTATTTTTATGTTAAACCAATCCATTCTATTTTTTACCCCACATGCCTCTTTATGAAAACACTCTTCATGTACACATACGTTCTAAAAGGAGAAGTAAAGACAATTTAAAATATGTGTATAAATAATTCGTCTCTAAGTCAATCCCTGCCTTGAAACATCCAAGTTCTTCGACCTGTTATATGCACACCACCACTGTTAACAATGCTTCAGCTGAATCGACTGGAATTAAAAGAATACTACAATCAGGGTTTATTCTCCTGATACAAAGACGCGTGGATGCTGTAAATAGTTGTGACCCTCCTCAAATGTGAATCAATTACCTAGGCATCAATTTAAACATGTTTCATTGTTCTGTCATCAGTGGAGGCGTGATGAGCAACAACAAACAACAGTGTTCTACAATGAATCATCCGTAAGCAAATGTTTCCAATTGTCTTCAATTTGTGCTGGTTAATGGAAACTTGTGTATAAAACAGGAGGACAGCTCTCGGACCTTCGCCGAAGGACAGTGGAATGCTAATTAAGGTGTGGGTAGGTTTTTGACCTCATTATCAGAGAGTCAGTTCACAGAATATATCAAATGTTGTATATCAAACTGGCATACTGATACAATATCGTTTATCGAAAATGGTCTTTGGCTCCTAAAGTTTCAGAGAGAGCAATGTATTTATGACGTAAATCGTTTTACTTGATAATTCGTTTAAGACCATGTACAGCAATAGCTCCAACAGTTCCTCAGCCACAGTGTCATGTATACACACACGCATAAATCACGGTACACAGAGATTACTTGTTTCCCAAAACACGGGTGTCTTGTATAGACACACCCATGAATCACGGTACACATGGATTACTTTGTTCACCGATACACGGGTGGCATGTATACACATACACACACATGAATCACGGTACACAGAGAATACTTTGTTCATCGATCATGGATGTCATTGTTATATACACTTACATCGATAACCTAAATATATTACCAAGTTAGGGGCAAATTTACAGTGAGACACCTCACAACGGTGGGCATAAGGACCCGATTCCTTACCATTAGCTGAATCGATACCTTACCTACATGATAATAAGTAAAAGAGACAAAACCATTTCCCTCGTCATATAAACATTTCTGAAGTGAAGTAAAGGTAACATAGGACATATGTTGCAACTTCGTCCACAAATACATACTTAAATATTGTTTTTCATAATCACGGTCGTAACACCAACGAACTGTTTCTTTGATTGACATCGAGGGTGAACTTTCCCTTCATGTCGAGCAATATTCCAGCACTTCCAGCCTTTGGTGTTTACATTTCACAACTTTTGAGATACAATCAAGCATGCTCTTTTTACCAAGATTTCAAAGAGCGTCATGCGACTCTTGCTCAGAAGTTGTTTGATCAAGGTTACAACATTCAAGGCCACTGTAAAGCTTTCAAAAAGACTTGTGGTAGACATGTGGAGGACATTTCCAAATTTGACGCATCAGTGACAAAAATGATGTCCGATGCAATTGGATTCTGATTTATGCAGAGAATTCTATTGGATATGGAAGGGGTTTTGTCGCTTTATTTAATTAATTAGAACCCCAGCTTTCCCATTGACGTCATATTTGTCTCATCGATGATAACGTCATTATGATATTTATTTCACATGAGCATTCCCGTCTGAGCATATTGATTTGCAAAGACAATCAATTTGTTCAATATATGGCTTCAGATATACCTATGAAAGCTTACTGCTTTGAGCCAACTTCATTGTTCTCATTGCAGTGCATTAGCTCTAGGTTAGGCATGAGAAGAAAGACAAGGATCGGTTTTACTTCAAGACTCATTGCTGATATAAATACAATCGTTTCTATATAAGGTTATTAATTTTATTGTTTTCCTGACAAAAAAGTTGAATGTTTGAATTAAGACTTTAATTATTTGTTGTTGCTGATTGTAGCGATTATTGCGCTCATTATTTCAAGACACTCATAATTTCAAGTAGATACACTTTTTTGTGTGTTTAATGAAAATGTTTGAAGTGATATTAATCTTGAACAAAGATGAAAAACAGCGCCGAAGCAACAAACAAATGCCTACACTTCGTGTCTCAATTCCGTTGATTACAGATTCATTTCCGATCATGAACAATAAAAAAATCTTAGTTTTTCGCCAAAAGCCAATAGAATGAAAAACACAGCGGTATTTTTTACCAAAGTCAGATTTAATTACAACAAACATACAAACACGACGTAAACAGTACACGGTAAATACTCCTAAGCGAGAACTGGGGTTATGACTGCAACGTTTTATGCCTTTTCAACAAAGGACACAAACGCATGTTTGCTAAAAAAAGCCTTTGTCAGCAAAAGAAATGTAATCAATTAATCTTAGCCAGCAGTTTAACAGTTTTCCTCATTGTATCATCACTTCAGGTGTGAACATTGACGCAGACGGGGCGACAGCCGCTGTTTCCGGAAAATAACTCTCCCTTTCTCTGCGAATGGCTGATTCGTGACTGTGTGCAAAACAGGAGGGTATTTCCTGGACATGTTTTTTATCAGGTATTACCACCTTTTAGAAAATGGTGGGGGAGGTGTCGTGATAATTGTTAGTTGGGATGTTAACTTTAGAAGGAATGCAAGCGAAAAGGTGGGAATAGGACATATTAGAGATATCTCAGGACGTTTTGTGTTGATGCCGTCTTTCATTTCCCTCATAAAGTTTAAACTTCACCGTTGTTTCCCACCGTTTGTCATGGTGTGTGTAATTAAGTGTTAGTATTCCGTTTCAATTATAAATATTATGTATAACTAATAAGTAAATGTATAAAAAGACTGTTTCCACACAAGATCTGCATAGTTCAGAGAAGTTAAAAACATTTTGGAAATAATTGTGAAAGTATTCATATGTGAATAGGAAATAAAATAATATGTTCTTTTCCATGTTTACGTGTTTTGGACATACACATCTCAATTGTAGAGATAAGGTAAAGGTACACACTTTTAAATGTACATGTGCATGTCAGCAAGACTCTGGCCAATGTTGAATGTCTTAAATATATTATGAGGTTGGTAAACATGGACTTGCTCGTGGTCAGGGATTTGCTCATAGTAGGCTTTTCACCTTCATGTTTACTTCTAAACATAATCATATCACGACGCCATCATTTGTCAGTCGTGTAAACATTTCTAAACGACTGTTGCACAAAAGTTGTTTGATCAGGGTTATAACATTTCAGGCCTCAGTAAAGCTTTGACAACGTTTTATGGTACTAGGCATGTGAAGGATATTTTCAAATTTGACGAACAAGTGAACAAAATTATGTCCGATGCAACTCAATAATTTGACTTAAACCATATACTCCCGTGGTTGTTTTTTGTCTGGTGAACATTTGACTTACGTTTGCATGTGGTTATGAGGCGTACCACCGACGGGACAGAATACGTTCGCCGTTTCACGAACACCCGGTATCGTCACAACTTGATAGTGATTCATAAACACATGGAATAGTACACAGGACTCTGCTTTTAACGAAGATTTCTTTTGATTATGGGAAGGGTTTTGTCGCTTTTACCTACACTTTTCATAACACTACTCAAAAGCCTGACATACAAAAGCCAAATAAGTGTCATATCTCAAGGCCACAAAAGACCATTTTTCAAATTTCGTTCTTGTGGATTCTTTACTTTCTTCTAAGAATGTTTTGAGTACATTCTGTTGTTTGGAGTCTTGGATTTTGAGCTCTTGATAAGTCGCCTATTTATTATTATCATTACCACAAGCTTCCTGGAAATGGTTATAATATTCCAAGAACCATAAGTAAATAGCCTTATGAGTTACTTTACCTTAGAATGCCTCAGTGTAAATGCATCTTTTATTTAAATAGTTGAAAGAAGGTGAAGATATAATGACCTCGAAAACGTTATTTTTACGCCCCGTAACCTTTAAAGTCATTGCTTTCTACAAGAAACCCAAACAATTTACCTTCAACAACATACTCAAAACAACAACGTATTATCTACGTCTTATGCCTTTCATCCCTGTACTCCTTCACGCTGATGCTATAATCCATAACTACATATTGGTAATAATAAACTCAGAGAAGTTACCCAAACCCATGACCTTCCTAGAAAGGCCAATTCCAGTTAACTACCCTGACTTAACCATTCATACCATAGGTGCCGCGTTCCACCTCTCTCCCTCACCACTAAGCTTAATATTTGAATTTGGATTACCCGGCTAAATCGCTGACACCGCTGTATGAGCTGGTGACGCGGGGGATTAATGGTAAACCTCCCCTCTCACTTGGATCCTTAGATCAAACAAGCTCGGAATGTGTGTAGACTATAGAGGGACGATGCTTTTATCAGCGTGACGTGGGTGGTGAGGATATGTGTCACAGCTTTGTTTACCATCACAATGACTGTACATTGTGCGGTCACTACTTATTTACGAACACTGATGGTGATGACGAGGTGTTTATTTTCACAGGGAATCCGAAATGTACATGAGTACAGATATATCGACTGATTGCATTTCTTTCAGCAGCATCAGTGGAGGCCTGGGATTTTAAACATGTTCTGACACGACTTCAAAACATACCTGGATTAAAAACACTCGAATTTCACTTACTAACCTCAGTGAACATATACATCTTAACTTGTCATCCCTTCAACATGCAGCATTGATGGAAAAATCCTTTGATATGTTGTAAAGCTATGTTCTCTTTTATAAATATATCAGAAATGATTGTAAGAAAAGCGTTATGTGCAAATCATTGCACCCAGTGACTGTAATTCTAAACAGATAATTTATGGATAATTTTCCAAATTAAGATTCACGTACGTGTATAATGTCTACCTTGTGTCCAGAAATTTGGACAAAGAAGCAGATAGAGACCAGGAAAAGATATTTCAAGACGGAATATATCACAGAACAGATATTGTTAGCAATCGCTTCCCATATTCAAGTACAAACATAACATAATAATAGTGACATATATCTGTCATTATTATGATAAAAGGTTGATACTTTGTGTTTGCTATCGGACTTTTAACTATCGGTATGTAAGACATCTTGTTGAGTGCTTGTTTGTTTGTTGTTTATCGCCCCCCTCAGCAATATTCCAAATACATTACGGCGGTCTGTAAATAATCGACTCTGGACCAGACAATCTAGTGATTGGTATCATGAGCACCGATCCACTCAATTGGGATATGAGGACGTGAATCAGCGAGCCCGACCATCCGACCCCCCTTAGTCGCCTCTTACGACAAGCATGGTCGCCTTTTAGGGCAAACATGGGTTGCTGACGACCTATTCTAACGGGATCTTTACAGGTCTCCTGTTGAGGGGGTCACTGGATGTGGTTTTACATCGTGTTTAGCAGATAACCCGGCGATGGAAATCTGAACTGGCTTTAAATATGGCCATCGGGGTATCCACTAGACACACTTCAACTTGTACTTTAGGGTAGTAGTAGTAGTAGAAGTAGCAGGAGTGAGTGTGTGAGTGATTGAGTTTGATTTTACGCCGCTTTTCGCAATATTCCGGCAATATCACGACGGGGGACACCAGAAATGGTCTTCACACATTGTACCCATGTCGGGAATCGAGCCCGGGTCTTCGGCGTGCTGCGAGAACGCTTTAACCACTAGGCTACCCCACCGCGCCCACTCACTAACGTGAATGCTACATAATATTTAACATAACATATACTTGCATTTGTGCACGGGTTCACTTTCCTAGTATGTAATTTGCAGCACACAATGTAATTGTTTGGACAAGATCCGAAAATTAGAAACACAGCCATTCTGACATCAATTCTACAACAACACCGATTATGATACATGGGCAGAAACATACATTGTAATGGTTGGTTTCATCTACGTGATGAGAATCTTGCTTCATTTTGGGGTTTCGGACCACATACAGATCCATGCTACGGCGTAAATTATCCGAAATACTGTTAAAGGCGATGTTAAACCAAATTCACTCACTAACGTTAATGCTACATAATATTTAACATAACATATACTTGCATATGTGCACGGGTTCACTTTCCTATTATGTAATTGGCAGCATACAATGTATAAGGAATATAGTGCGGAGCATTAACATATTTGAAGCGTGTGACATATGACATTTTCCACGTCTTTTGCATGGTAATATGTAACGTCAACGCCAAAGAATAACAAGTTTTGATTAGGCTACCCCACCGCCCAGTAGTAGTAGTAGTAGTAGTAGTAGTAGTAGTGGTAGTAGTAGTAGTAGTAGTAGTAGTAGTAGTAGTAGTAGTAGTAGTAGTAGTAGTAGTAGTAGTAGTAGTAATGCATAAAAACTAATGGTGATGGTGTTATTGCATTTGTATGGTTCCAGACTCCATATAATGAGCATGTCCAAGTGCATTTTTATTATGTAAACATCAAGCCAAGCAGCCTAATACCTCAGTAACATACTCATGCTGATATACCTCGCGCACACATGTTAGTTATTAGCTGCAGTTGATCACATACACATGGAAAAGCGACGGTATGTCCAATAGTCCTAACGTTGTTCATTTGATACATTCTTGGTGTTTTCATTTAACAAATGGGAACTGACAAACAACGGCCTTCACACAACGTTTAGAAATCACAAGCTACAAGTGTGTTTGTCATGCGAAAAAACATATTGAGTTCAGTATAAAAACTAAAACAAGTTCCGGATATTGTTCATAGACAGTTCCGCTTTTCTAAACGTCTACAAATATTTAACAAGGAATTTATAACCACCTTCTACTTTCATGTCGGATTAACAGCTTACAGCACTTCGTCGATAAGCCCTAATCCGCTAAGCAAATTTACAATTTAATAACAACTGCTTATGAAAACATTGCTTAAATTGTGTAATCAAAAACATGTAGGAAGTAAACGGATTTGGCTTAATTACTCTGTGAAACCACATAATCCACCGAAAAAAGAAAACATTCAATAAATATTAAAATTCAAACAAGAATGTTTTGTAAGAGAGTAAATATAAAATGTCAACGCTAGAGAATAATCAGACTGGATTATGTGCCGAAACAGATCCCTTTGAGTGTAAAATGCAAAGCTGTTGTGGTAATTTTATGAATGCAAAAAGAAGGAAATAAATAAATATGACAATAAAACACGATTTTAAAAATCTAAATACAATATTCAAATAAAATATCTTATGTAATCATAAAATTTTAAACAAAAGAAAGAAAGGTAATATATTGTCCATTTTGTCTTTGCAGTATATGAGGAATGCTTGTACGAATGTATTGATTGGGTGTATCGTCTTCACTTCCTCTGTTGGATGTCTCTGCATACCTCGAATGGAGGCTATAATCCCTCTGGGGATACACTGGGCACATATATTGATTAAAGCATGGGTCAGTAGTGCTCGACCTGGACAAACTGTTTTATAGCGTGTGTTACGTGTTTGGAATTATTTGAACATGATGATATTTATAGGGAAATGCAGGGAAGCTATGAAGGGTGTACCTATTGGCAAGGGGTGTAGATACTTTATGCGTTCTATAATGTTCTTGACGTTTACTTTCTTGCAATTATTGTGTCAGGGAGGAAGTGGCGTGTAGTGCGAAATGTTTGACTTATCCTGAATCGTTAGTGTATGTGCATTGGGTGGTTCTGTGCACCGCACTGACCACATTTTATAAACCCGATATACATGTAGTTTGATATATTGCGAGAGTTGCTTTTGAAGTAATCGATGAAACAGATAATGACGTGGAAATACAGGTTTTATGCTAACATGAAGGCATACACACATTCAAAAGTATGACATTGCCAGTGTATTAACATTCATACCATTTTCACGTTTAGTGAAGCATACTTTAGTCAAATTCATACCTTTTTCATGTGAAATGCAGCATACATGTATGTCAGTCAAATTCATACCATGTTTCATGTTCAACGAAGCATGTTTTAGTCAATTTCATACCATGTTTCATGTTTAACGCATCATATTTCAGTCAAATTCATACTATGTTTCATGTTTAACGCCCCATGTTTCATTTTCACTTTTAGTGCAGCATGGTTTAGTCAAATTCATACCATGTTTATGTGTAATGAAGCACATCTTAATGGAATTAATACAATTGTCCATGTTTAATGCAGCATATTTTAGTCAAGTTCATACATTTTTTATGTTTATTACAACATATTTCAACCACATTCATGTCATTCCTTTCCAAGTTTTATGTTGAATGGTTTACCATCATATCAATATGCGTGTTTAAAAGAATATTTCAAAAGAAGAAAATGTTCCTCAGGACAAATTCGGTATCTGCCAGTGACTGGCAGCCGTAGCCGTGATGTGTAATGTTTTAGTGTAGATAAAAACATTATACCAACTACAAACCCTCAACTCACCTAAACCTGAACATGCAGTTGTCCAACCATTGATAAGTCGGATTTACACCATTGATATTAGTCTTCATGTTAGTGTCGGATTCTTCCTATTGTCGTGATCATATTGTGATCAAATGCCGATATCCAGTTGATACAGACAGAGATAGCGAGCAAAACATTCTAATTGCTTCTCACAACACAATAGAATGCGTTCATTCGTACTATTTCTTAAAGTACGATCAATCGATTTAAAGCTGCTTTAAATATTTGTCCTATTCCTATTGTTGTGAGGTCACACAATGTGGTGAGTGAGCAAATGAATCAGATGTTAGTAAAGTTTTCAGAAAGTTTTATCGTACACGTGTGGAGGACATTTCCAAATCTGACGCATCAGCCACAACCATTATACCTGATGCTATTCCTTATTTTGACGTGTGCCATATGTTCCCGTGGTTTTGTTTCAGGTGAACACTTGACATGCCTTGCATGTGTTTGTAAAGGTGCCCCTTTTGGGCAGGAGGTCCTAAGGTCACCTTTTCGCGAACACCTGGGCCCACTTGCACAAAGCAATCTTAGCACTAAGATTATCTTAACTCCCATACTTAAACATAGGCTTACGATAGTCTTAGCGCTAAGATAGCTTTGTGCAATTGGGCCCTGGAAGGGGTTTTATCGCATTTCTTTACATACAAACTGTATGTGCCTTGATAATAGCTATCTTTACCCAGTGCCCGTTATGACCCACATTTAGTTCCATTTAGCGATAAAGATAGGGTATCGAGGTACATTTTAAACCGAATTTCTCACTTGACATGTACATGCGTACATAGTACAACTCAAGTTCACCAAATCCTGATGAGGGTTTTTCAATATAACGTCTCTAAGGCGTCCCCTAAATCTGTGTGTAAAATATGGAATCTGACAACAAAATGAAGGCCACCAGACCCTCCGTAGTGCAAGCGCCCCCAGTTGGTGTAGACTATTTCACGACACATTTTCTACCAGCATACCATTCTTGATTTGTCGTACAAGGACAAGTTCTATGACGCGATATTTATCCTAATATACATGGACATCATGCAATTCGGATGTGACTTGCGTACTTACCGATGTCATTCATATTCTCTGATGCTCTGAAGAATCATAAATCAAACCAAAGTGTGTAAGGGATTTTACTGGTGCTTCTGACAGATGTTGGCTGTTCACGTCGGATGATCATGTTCATCCTGGACACAGTGAACGGCCATAAAATGCCTTCAGAGCAACAGTCAAATCGTCATTGCGGTACTTCTGATACTTTATTTGAAAATTCGTAAAATCCCCATTTAACTATTTTCCAATGTTTTACAAGTCTGTATTAACACGATTAAGAATGTCTTCCTTTTGTATTGTAAGCATACCTATCGCATAAAAATCACAGTCCATATTGCTTTTGCCAGTAAAATAGATTGAGCGTATGGTGTCGTAACAAAATCACATACACTGAACCCCGTTAACGTTCAAAGAATAGAAACCTCCCTGATAATAGCAGTAACACATTTCCAAAATAACAGAATCAAATGTACGCACTTATGTTATTTGCCTATGCTTGCGGTGACGTAGCTTAGTGGTTAAAGTGTTCGATTGTCACGCATAGGACCCGGGTTCGGTTACCCTTTTAGGAAGTATGTGTGATGCCCATTTCTGGTGTCCGCCGCTGTGATATTGCTGGAATATTGCTAAAAGCATACTCACTTATTCACTCATTCTTTGTATATGTGCTTGTCAAGAATTTCCTGATATAGTAATTGTCTGGAGTTTTCAAGATTCACTGTACTGTGCTAATGATTTTCCCATTAGTCTAAAATCACGAATAAACATGTATAAAGCTTCACACAACATTTTTATAATAATGTGTCCCCGTGTTTGTTCAAGTGAACATTTGACGAGTGGCAGGGCCTTGGTTGGATATAGTGATTCGATGGGACAGGTTTGGATCTGGGTTCGGTGTTCTTGAGGGAATTGCGGATGGTTTTGGAGACTAGGTTGGCCGGGTAGCTATTGAGGGAAGAAAAGGTTTTTATGATGGTCCAGTTCGCTGCTGGGGACATCAGAGTTGCATTTTTTTTATTGAAAAGGAACCCCAACGAGATGGGAGTTCAGAAACTTTTGAAAATCTAAACTTGCTTCATTCAGGGCTATAAGATTATATTAAGGGCTGAGCGAAAGGTAAAATGATATGGTTTGAGACTGAGTAAGAGTGCACTCCAGACACCGACTCCTGTTTGTCTTGAGTAACGGGACATCAGAGCAGATGCAATAAAACCTCTTTGTCCAGACACCATTGATCTGGTAACGCCGTTCACCGTTATGAATGTCTATATGTAATAAAAGGACATTTTTTTTAAATCGCAATGATGCGGTTATCAGGAAACTTATTAATCTGTGCGATTTGACCTGGAACAGTAGCTTACGAATTAACAGGGCTTCGTTGTATCCTTGACATATATGAGGTCCTTATACTGTAGTTAAATCTGTTGTTACCATCAAGGTAGCATTGTCAATATACAGAACATAATTCCATATATGATATGCTTATGACATTGAATTATAAGTCTGGTCTTCCTATAAACAGAAATTGACACTCATGACAACTGAAATATACCCCAAAAAGTAAAATGTTGGTGGTGTTTTTTCAATTTCCTTGATACAACACGCCTCTGTACAGATGTCAACTTCCCATATTCTTAAAGTAATACAATATAAATATATTTGTCTCTGCTGTACCCCTTTAATTACATGGGTATTTATCATAATATAAGCAGTGTGTTCGTCTGTACTATCATATATGTTGGTGCTTTTTCGCGAACACGTGGTATCATCACTGTTTGATTCTGATTCACAGACACATGCTAAGGACACGGTCGGAATCGTACAATGGCTCTTATAGAGTTTTCTTATGATTATGGAAATTTGTTTTGTCCCTTAATTTGCCTGAACGGCTACAGTATGTCAATTCTATTCAACCAAATTGTATTGGCAGTTGGAGGCTGTGTAGAGATTTATGTCCAAGATTATGCAGCTGTGCTCCATTTTATCAATAATCAAAGGAGTGTTGAACTGGTACATATTATAATGTCCAATATTAGTTGATCGCTTGAATTTACATATCATGTTCTTGTTGATAAAATATATAACGATGATGTAGATGAATCAGTATGTAGATCATTACCGTTACACCATTTACGTTCTAAAACCGAAAAAAGACAACAATCGACCTAAGGTAGAGAATATATGGATGTCAACGTCTTTATCATGAGGAACACAACGTTTCGGAGTATATGGTTACTCCTTCATCAGGTGAATGAATGCCATGAGATAGAGAGCATATATATGTACATGTAAGGACAACAAAATTAATAAGATAACAAAAGGTGGAAAATAACAAAGGGTAGAAGCTAACAAAGGAAGCCAACTGATGATTGGCGCTGATAGGTGATTAGCAATAGACAATCGACCTGGCAATCGATAATATAAAGCAATGTTCTATGTTGTGCCAATGAGAAAGAATTAACAGTGGAAATGTATGTGTACAAAATCATAGCAATGGAATGAATGAATTTTTCATGTGTGTCTGTGAATTGTTCATGTGTGTCTGTATAATGCTGAGCTATCTGCAGAAAGGTACCGGGTCAAATACTCATTATCTTCCTGATTCAAACACTAATACTCTTCTTTGAACAGTTTTGAGGTTGAATATCACATATTGTTTATACTCATCCCAAATCAATGCTTTGATATATCACACTGAATGAAACTATACAGTTGAAAATCAAGATATGACGGTTAATATTACAAGCATTTATATGTTTTTTCTTGACTCAATATCAATAGTCATAGATACACTTGACATACATTCATACACTCACTCACTCACTCACTCACTCACTCACTCACTCACTCACTCACTCACTCACACATACAAACAACTTGTTATAATGTTCATGCATTGAAACAAAAGGCAGACTTTCAACAGAGCCTCGCCCTGTGCCTGGAGACCCCCAAATCTATCATGAAAACATTCAAATTCTGTTCACATTATTTTGTTCATGTCGGAAACGTGCTGAAGCGAAAATACCAAAATTAGCTGAACATAATATTTAACATTTGAGAAAGGTTTCAGAAGTATGACAGCGCATTAACTGTAAACTGCGTCGGGTGATTCTCCACAATATTTGCTTCTGTCGTCGTTTCGACAACAGTGGATTGCAACGCCGCAACGTGCACACGAAGCAATGGCAGGCATTTGGATGAAAGAACCGTTCAAGGAGTCAATATTCTTCTGCTGACACCTGAATTCAAAGCAGTATTGGGGTACACCTTTTGTCAACAGCAGGTTGAATAACAGGCTATTTCGACAAAATATAAACACTTAATCTGAACTTTTCGTTTGTTTAACATTGATTTCCTTCTCTAAATGAGACCCTTTGATTGCGGAACATGCATTAAGATGGTGATATTTTGGGCTGACCGGCTCTTTTAATCAAGCATGTTTTTCATTATTTGTGTGTCTGTTGCACTCTTTGGGGCGTATGTATTAAAAGCTATATTTTCATTAGAGTTCAGGAAAATTAAAAGTGTAGAATAGAATTCCTTTAAAGCCACAATGAATCATCAAAAACTATTACTTAAAGTATCACCTGTGCAATTAATTTTTTTGATTATTTAAGTAATTAAAGCCTGTGTTCGTGAATACTCGTGAATACAGAATTATAATGATTATAACTCCCAATCATCAACTATAACATATATTGAACAGCATAATTTTTTTTGTTTTCATTTTCATTTTAGACTTCTGGTTTCTGACAATTAGTAAAAAAGTGTTCACTATAGGTTTCAAAGGCTCTCTTCATACATTCGATGTGCTGGATCTCACATGTGTTACACGTGGAACATTAACTGCACTTGTACATTACTTCCTTCATAAGATTTGATAACGATGGTGGCTTGTTGCTTATCCTGCACCTATTTATGATTTTAAGTGGTGATATGGTTACAGATAAAACATGAAAAGTTTGATAACATTTACTGGTCAATTATACATGGGAAACTTTGGGTGAAGGTCTCCTGTTGTTTGTTTGGTCACCAATAGATCCTGAAGGAGCCATAGGTATATATTAGGTGGGTGAGTTTAAAACAAATTTTAAAACAAGTTTTCCTGAGTTGTTAACGTCAATATGATAGTTCATGCACTTTGACAAATATGATGTTTATTTCATCGAGCAAAGCCCGAGTCAACATTATATAATGTGTGATTACACGACATCAATGGCCCTTGTGTCATCTGTGTCATTCGGGGGACTTCAGTGACATTTCATTGACTGACAAATATTATCAGTCTTGCAGATCAGAAAAAAAAGATGGCGTAAATAAACACATATAACAACAAACATGGCATGTCATATTGGAGAAGAAGGTCTTCAAATTGATCTTTAAAGTCTCCTAGCCTTAGGAGGTATGCAGGATAGCTTACAAATATGAAGAACCCCAGAAATACGACACATCAAGAAGATACATGAAGATATTCTGTGTCAACGAATAAACAAAATGTTCACGAAAACTCGAATTGGCTCACGTGTATTTGGGAGGAGTTCATCATACATCATGTCAGCACAAGAAGACTGCTGTTCAATATTAAAATATTTGTTTTATTTGTAATTATGTTCATGCAGTTTCATATATACCACCGACACTCAATAAGGGATCGATGATTTTCTTTTTATATGATCCGTTATTCCATGTAAGTTCATCTCAAGTTCCCTCAAGCCAGTAAATACAGCGTGTTTCAAACTGCATTGACACTGTTACACGTGCTCATTCTGAGCATCCTTCTTATTACATGATGAACTATCACACTCAGGACGAGATGCCTAACCTGCCGAGGTCCTTGTGGTGACGAAAAACAACTCAATTTCCAAAACCGAATCGTGAAAACGATTTACACCGACAGCTCTTTGTTTACTGTTGTTAAATGATTTGGAGGAATGTTGCCTGTTACAAGTACAAATCAATCTACCAATGCGTGTTGTATTCGTGGATATGTGGTGAACGTGTTGTAAAACTACAGAATAGTATATTCAGGAATATTTAGCACAAAACAAAAATCGTTCCCGTAGTTTAGCTTGGAAGTGTATATGTGTTTGAAGGATGCAATGTATGTGTAGGTTTCGTAGAATATATTTTGCAAGATCTCAATAAATGCGCTATCGTGTCACTGGGTTGTCAGGTTACTGTCACTGGTCATTGTCAAGACTCGTTTCTTTACATGCTGTCGTTGTGTGGCAGGAGAACTGCTGGGCAACGTTATGGGAAAAAAACTTACACTTTTATGAATATAATGTGGTGTGCCGGTAGAGCAGGGACGTGTTTCCCTCCTTTGCGAACACCAGGGGTCATCACTGATTTTTGGTGATCCATTCATATAATTTTCACCACTATTTTGCCTATTACGCCTAATGGAATCTGTTTCAACAGATTATCGTGACTGATTATTCTCTGGCGTTGACGTTATTTACCACATAAGATGTCCTATGTAAGAGATACATGTACAGGTGACCATTTCAGGAATGTACTCATCAAACTGTGAATGTTTCAAGAGAATGACTTTGTTCGTACCGGATAAACGTTAAATTGTTTGACGTCACGGAGGACACATGATTGGAAATACTAAATTTCATTTACATGCGATGGAGTATTTGCTTTGCAGAGAAGATGCCATCATCTATTGTTTGCTGACGCTGTATTTAAAAGTGATGTCACTGTATTATACATGACGTCATGTGATGCCAAGAATTTGTCAAAACTGAAATGCTAATTTTAATAAGGTGAAGTCAAACGTAACAAGAAATATTTAAATCACATTTACATTTATTTGAGCAAAATTTGCACATATACAAAGCAAATGTAAGAGTATTCAAATCGGTATAAAAATATTTATAAATGTATAAAACGAGGGCTATGTACACTTTCATAATATTCTCTCTATGTACATAAATATTTCAAATTCAATGAATATATAATAACATACAAACATAAAACAACGCCGATATAGATATTGAACTATTTGAGAATGAACTATGAGACGGCAAATATTCTTCAATGGTTATTTCTTCGGCGTGACGAGCGAACGCTTTAACCACAAGGTTACCCCATCGCCCCAATTTCAGAGAGAAATCTTCGAATTACCCTGATATATTTAAACTAAGACATGTGCTTTCTGGTACTGAACCAACGAGTTTGTCTCTATTGCCTAAATAACCCTTATTACATTTTGGAAGTGTATAAATAACATAGGTCGAGAGAAAATATCTTTCATACTCATATCGAAACGTACGAAACACCTTTAAGGGAACGTGCTTTGGGTTACAGTAGTACTATTAAGAATTATCATCTCCTTATGTAACCATCACTATATCAGATCAGAGTGTATAAACACTGCATTCTCATATAACATTAATCACTCCCACACAGTTCTCTGTTCAGATGGACGTGGCACGAAAGCTTCATCGACTTGAATGTTCCCGGTGTGCAGGGAAGTCACGAAGGGGAGACTACTCTTCGTCCTGAGACATCGTCTTTTCGATATAATACTTTGTTAACAATAGAAGTTCTCGGTTAATATCAATTTCTGTTTCACTGCTTATTTCTGTCTGCTGCAATTGACGTTATTGCTCCAATCACAGACACTCTCAATAGAGTTCCACAGAGTGGCTTTCGGACAGAGGAACCTGTAGGGTACCCCCCAACTGCAGATGAAGAACGCTTGACAGTCATCAGCATCTGCATAGTAGCCAAACAATCCGGGGCATGCGTATCCTGTAAGAAGATATTAAATAACGACGTCATTTCTGGACCGCATTCGACGAACGCTTGATAACTAGTTTAAAAATATTGCTCTTAATATTATCTTTCAATTGCATAATGGATAAGGACAGAACAATGTTGTGATTTAAGTTTAAATTAATGTTCACTTAACAAAACGTTTAAAACTTAAAATCAAAACTTTCGTTCAGTTGCATTTACAGTTTGAATTATATTTGACGACTGACAACAACTACGTCAGGTTATAATGCACATAACTCACTTACCTCCATATATGTCTACATGAAAATAAAACAGGCATTAAGCATAACAAAAGCATTGATATTTTTCTGTAGTTTTCGTCAAGCATCAAGCCTAGTAGATCACGTGCTGCATCATTGACAACAGTATTCCTGATTCTTTTTTATTCATAATTTATAATGTACTAATAGCTAAAAAGACATCTGTATAATATCATCTCACCCTCGAGTAGTTTTCATACCTGTCCTTGATTATTAATCCTTTTTAAGAAATTATTTACAGCAACGCCAAAGCAAGCTGATACAGAGCGAAATGATCGCAGCTTACCATTTGGTTGGTAGAATATCTGTGGTAGAGTCGGCTCGGACCAAACAGTCTTTTGTCTGACACCGACGGATGCAGCCAGACTATTTGGACCGTCGGTAAGGCTTGGGACAGCAACTGTTTTCCTATCAGCAGCAGTGAAACTCTTGTCAAAGTCTTTACCATCTACAGAGTTGTGTTGAAACTTGTTGTCTGACCATGATGTCTGGTCAGCCAGTGAATTGTAATATCCTGGCTGGGCCGACAACATAAAGTCTTGTGTAGCGGCGGTATTGGCTGGGCTGTCAGCACTGGCGAGCATGTTCTGCCCCTGGTGTTTACTTGCGTCGTTGAAATGATCCCCGGCAAGGAATCTTGGGTTTGTTTTCAGAGAATCCATACCATAGTCTGTCATTTCCCCGGTAGCGTAATCGACGTTGTTGGCATCATATGCACCGTACTGACCTGCGTCTTCATATCTATTATAGGCAGAATCGTGTTTGTTGGTGCCAGTCAGATCTTCAAGGTTGTAAACATAGTCGTATTCTGAGGGTGTTGCTGGGTAGGCTTCAGTGGAGACCTCGGGTGTTGTTTCCATTGTAATGTCGAACGTCTTGTTCACTGTCGTGTTGGTGTTGTCAGCAGCTTCTTCTTGAACATAATCTGAGGATGTGCTCACGTGGAAAGACGAGGCGTCATCAGTTGAGTCATCATATTCATACAGGCTGTCAGTCATCGGGATGGTCTTTCCCGGAGTCCAGAAATAGTCAAGGGTGCTGGTTGGTTCTGTATTTGGCAGTTCAGCTGGAATCGCCTGGGCATCGGAATCAGTCTCTGTGATATTTTCTGAAGTTTCCAATACTGTGAAGGCATCGGTTGTATTACGAGCGTCATAAGTAGCATTAGTGACGATAGTTGTAGCCTCAGTCGTTGTTGTGGTCGTAGTGGCATTGGTTTCGTAGCTTTCAGTCATGTTTGATGTTGTCTCTGTTGTCACTGCTGTTGTCGTCTGCTGTTCCTCTGCCTTTTCTTCAGTTGTATTGACAGCGATGGTGGTATTGGGGCTTTTCTCGGTTGTCTGTTCATATGAGGAAGCAGATTCATTTACAGATGAAGAAGAATTATCTGACAGTATCTCGTCAGCAGCTGTGGCATTTAATGGCTGGTATGCAGTGATGTTATCTGAGGTTGTTTCCAGTTCATTAGTGCTGTTGAATTCACTTGTGGTTGTAGCATTCATGACTTGGGTTTCATTGGTGACCTCCTCGGCACTGGATTCTGGTAGAGAAACGTTCCGTGATGCAGCTGCTGTCTCTACCGAGGATATATTTGAAATGGTATCATTCACTACATCTTCAATAATCTCGTTGGATGTGGTGGTTTCTATTTCAGCAGTAGAAAACGTTGAAAAGACGGACGAAGTTGAAACATCAGATTCGGTTGAAGTTGCAGCAGGGGTTGATGCCTCTGTAGATGTAGGAGAAGATGTGGATGACGCCCATGTGGCTGTTGTGGTATTCATTTCTGTAGCATCAGTAGTGTTCGTATCTACGTCATCTGGAGTGGGTTCAGTAGTGACAGCCTCATCTGCCAAAGTCATGTATGTTGATCCTTCAACAATTGACTGTACAGTTTCCATCGTACCTGAGACTTTTCCTTCAGTTTTTTCAGTTTCGCCTTCCAGTTCCTTCCTGTAATGCTCAGATGGGGCAAGTTTGAATCCAACAAGTTCTGGTCTTTCGACTCTTTTAATCTCCTGGCTGTTCATCCGTCTAGCTTCAGCGGAGAGAGAGACGTTAGGCTTCAGGGACTGAACACTCTGGATTATCACATGGGTTGATGGGTCAGTCGATATGGATGGGGATTCTGTTGAGGTGGGTTCAGTGAAGGCGCTTGTAGCAGCTTGTTCTTTCACAGGCTTGAGAATATCCTTTGACTTGAGAGGAAAGTCAGCGGGGAGAATGTCCTCGGACTTCATGGGGAAATTAACTGCAACACATAATTACGATAATTCGATTTTTTGCTTTGGTTGACTTTGGACCTATTAATAGTTCTCTAAGAGCGACCCTATGAGCACATATATGATGTTCTCCAGAGGAACATGTCCAGTGACACAAACTCAAGGATATTATTTTCAACTTACAACAGAAGATTGAAAACATTTCAAGTTAAGCTCAAATTGGAAAGAGAATATATCCTTGACATACGAAGAGAGAGAAATTCTTTTAATCATAATAGTATCTATCGGTGGAATAATCTCCTATAATTACCAGGGAATGGGATGGCATCAGCGTTTTGTAGTTTAGTGGTCATCATATGAGGGAAGCCTTGTTCCTTGGCGGCTTGGGCAATGATGTTGTCCATCTGGGTAACGTCGCCATTTCTCTCTCCCATAACGGCTTCACAGATAGCGGGAAGGTCAATTTCAGCAAGGAGTTTCAGGATAGTGTCGATAGCCTCTGCTTTATCTGTAGAATCATATGAACCAACAGTTATAGCGATATTAAGATTAGGGGAGAAAAAGAGAATTTAACATCACTGAATAAAGAGAGTTTAAGGTCGTGAAATAGTGAGTGAATGCTGTTTTACACCACAGTCAGCAATATTCGAGCTACAATACGGCATCTTTTACATATTCTAGTCTTGGCCAAACAAAAAATATTCTAAGTTAATTACAAACATCTCAATACTTCTAAGTCATGATCATAAAAGTAAGGCTGAATGATATAACCAGTTAGTGTGTCTTACCTTGTAAGGAATTGGAAATGTTCTCGTTGAGCAGCGTGGTAATTCTCGCTGACACATCAAGGGGTTTGGAGGTGACATGATGTGCCAACAGCACCATCAGCAGCGTAGCCAGCAACATCTTCAAAGCAAGACAGTGAAAGATGAAATGAGTCGAAAACGTTTTAACCATCAAGGAAGTACAGGTTTGCCTAGCTAAACAAACGTTTGTTTTTTCAAGCCTCGTATTGGCTGCAGCTGCCTTCGGGACGAAACTGGGCAATACTTTCCTGCTTCAACTGTCAAATATGTTGGTCAAACACAACTTGTTTGACGCGTTATTGACACGCCATGCGATGTCAGCCACATTGGACGTTGAAATATAGGCCCCCGCCTACGGCCTTGTTGTGCTATCAGGTTTTAATTAATTAGTAAACAAGTTTACAAGCGAACATATTTACTTCTGGGTTTCTCCTGCCCTAGGTGTAGTCCGAAAGCCAGGATGGATAAAAGTGCCGTAACGTATGTTAACCTGTACGTTCCAGGCTTACACTCATCGCTCAGTAGCTTTTTTTAAACCAGAGGATCACATCGGGTTTCTAAAGTCTAGAAGGATTACCGTCTTTCCCAAGACCGATCAAAAGGCGATTTCTCGACAATGAATGAGTCCGTCTGTCTCTGGGTATAGGTTTTTAACTTCAGAATAGCTTGCATTCTTTGACTGCTTGTTACAGAATTTAAAGATAAATATATGTTTAAGGTTCAAATACGCAGTCCAACTTTCACATACACAAAAATCCACAGTTTAACGTTTAACGTGTTATGTTGAATGACTTAACCCCGTCTTTTTTAGTAAAGAGTATTTGCTCATTTCATCTGAATGTTAAGAAATGTTAAAAAAGGTCAGTGATTAACTCAAATAGTGTTCTTCTCATACAATAAAAGGAGAAAAATCAACTGAGGTGCACTAACATGAAACCTGATCTTAGTATATCAAGGATGTTTTAGTATCTAGCCACACAAAACATCAGTTATATAAGAAGATTACTGCTTGTTCGTGTCTTTTATTTGAAAATATACCATATGGAAATATGCAGATATTCAGCTGTGTTTCAATCAGCTTATACACACAAAAAACAATCGAGTTTTACAAACTATTCCCTGTTGCATTTTTTCGATATTGTTGTTCTCTAATCTGTGTTCCAGTCAACTATACATTGACAAAACAATAGCGCTTGTCGTACTGAGGTTATTTGGCAAATCCTTGACATGTCTACACGTGAAATGTTAGTAAAAACAAATTTCTTTGATAAATACTTTAAACGTTTGAGTGAGTAAGACAGCAGATCCATGCAAAAGTTTCTTATGGCAGAATGAGGTAAACGGCAGCGCTGACTCACTGACTGCATGCTCAATCTACGTTAAGATATCATGCCGTCCAGCCTGCTAACTGAAACTGAAACACCTGTGATATTCCACAGCCCTAGATTGATCGACGTCTATATGCAATCCTATATGCATTTCGTTCTTCATGTAATTGCATGTAACCGTTTAAGATATAGTTTTCAAATGAGTCCTGACATTTCAAAGATGCCAATATGCACATTCATGTGGCCTTTTCCTGTCATGAATCTGCTTCGAACGTAAATCAACTATTTCTAAAATAGTGTACCTCTTGTATTTCTTAAGATCTTCCAACTATAATGTAGACCTCTAAGTCTGTATATTTGTAAGTGAATCAGTGATGAGTTATAACAATATTTTGTCCTTTAATGCATATGAATAGTACCTAAATCTAAGTTAATGGGTTTCTATTCAGCCTCAAACTGTACTTCGGTCCACTTGCTAGATTTTGACTGAACTATTCATAAATATACTTTTCGGACACTGCGTTATTTTGCATTTAACGATACACAGGTGTAATTTCCAAGACTGTATTAAATATCATCAAACGATTGAATTGTATACTTCCCTGATTGCATACAATAGCATCAAACTACAATAGCATCTAATTATGCACAGGAACATGTGAAGGATTCCATACGTCAATGTTGGATATAGCAATTTCTCGATTTACTTAATTTCATTAAAGTGCGAAAGTCAGTATTGATATGCGTATATATCAAACCATCTATGCAATATGGATCCCTGCAGAAGTATATATCATATAAGTCAATATATATCATATAATTACCATAAACAATCATTTATAATTGAATCATGAGCCCGATATTACCAGAAATTCTAAAAATGGATGCAACCGTCGGAGTCATAATAATTATGAAAAACAAACAGGATAATGAAATATAGAAGCATGCAGTATTTAACTCTCAGAGATAGTTAACACTAGGCAGGCAGACTCATTCCAAAGCTAAGAAATACTTATGAAAGACAAGTAGGATCATATATATAATAGAATGCAGTATATAATCCTTTACACTAGTTAACACTAGGCAGGCAACCTCATTCAAACTCTTAGAGTCGTGCAAAATATATCATCAGATTTAATTACAGTCTTAATCCGCAAAGAGCAAACTAGAATATGAACGATACTGTGAAATAAGCAAAACTAGATATGACAAGAATATATTGTATTATTACTTGTCCCATCGGAAGTAAACAAATATTTCATAACAACATTCATTTCCATTACCAGGGTATAACATTTTATCAAAATCTCAACATTTTGAAGTCCACGTTCTAATAACCATAAACCTGAAATGTCTTGCAGACTAAGTCCATGTAAAACTTTTCCTACCTTTCTAGTAGCGGCAGGGTATACCATATTTCCAAAGCCTCGAGTCAAGTGAGTTCGCAGAGCTCTTAATGTCTCTATCCCAAGATCTCACTCTGAAATGTAACTTCCACTGAAGCCGTGCCCCTTTTATACCTGCTTCTCGCTGGTAATTACACTATCCCTATAAAAAAACCGACGGTTCCCTGTCCGTTAGAAGCCAGTGTTTGAGGCTTTATTTGTTTCTTCATCTGACTAAACAGGTCTATGTAAACAGGGCCCTGTGAGCCGTGCTTTGTTTCCAGCCAGCACTAGGCATGTCCTACGGCTTCCATCGTTCAGCCAGAGCACGACCTTGATTTCATGATATAGTTCAACACCATACAATCTTTGTAAATTTATGTAATAAGAAAAAAGTGAACTTTATGCTTTTTTATCTAATATTTGTAGACATAGGATGCATTTTCGACGATTTGAATTCTTTTGAAGTATCCCTGGAAGTTTAAGCGCTGCATGTCAATGTTTTTTGTTTAATTAATCAACAGGCGGGTCTAGCAGTGATTGCAGAATTTCCTGATTACATATTTCACGATGACGATAGTATGATTAGCGAGGAAGACTGTTTTACTTCCTTGTGTTGGTATACATATAACTGTTTATGTCTTAACCTTCTAGTGAAACCATTTATCACAATATTTGGGTGTAATGTTGTATGATAATTACTATCAGGACATGAGACTTAAAGAATGATTTCTGAGAAATGAACACTTTTTTTCAATTTCATTGAAGCTGCATAGGTTTGCAGGTTGAAAGTAGTGACAACTATTATGAATTAGAATCAATGAATGCATTATTCATATTATCATTTTCCTTAACTTCCATTTGACAAATGCAGTGTATGGATTTTGTTGTGCTATTATTTATTAAACAATCATTATGAATTTATATTATTATAACAATTACAGATTAACGCCTTCGGCGAAGATAAATGCATCATTTTCTATTCATGCGTCACCTGATCAGTCAACGGAAAATGTACAAATCTCTGTGGTGCATTTCTAATTTTGTTTCATTAAGTAGTCAATAGTCAAACCGATATACTTGCATTCCCTTAATGTCTTAGAACAAATCTTTATGTATAATCCAGAGTAGGGTACAGGCCCCAGTTTCATGCATCTTAAGATGTAGGCTTAAAACATTGTGTTATTTTGTTTTATTGTAGCTGTATCCGTATTAGTAATATAAAGTACACGTAAAACCATTTGAATAATACCATGTTTTCGAAAGAATCTAACAATCGTTTATCGTTTAAACTTCTTCATCTGCTTGTTTTGCCAGAACGTAATTACACTTAAATAATCGTAAAATGCGTCAAAAAAAGGTCAATAAGCCAATCACAGATGAACAACACAATCTGTGCATCACATTGTTCCTAAAAGGTATGAATTTATGTCCAGAATAGTTTCTCTTATTTACACTCATAACATTTATCAAGTGAAAGATTTCAACCGAATAACTGGACCCCAGTCTGACGCTTGTTATTTTTCTGTTAGTTTTAATTGTTTGACAACGACAGAGACAATGATTATAATGTGGTGTAGGGACCGGTATGGTATGTACGCATAACTCAGGGTCACAAATATCAATATGTAGACGCAATTTGGAAGAAAATTATCAGCCGTGCCGGGAATATTTGCAAATGTCTACGACAACTGGAACATTTTTGGAAATTCAGTTCCTATTTTCATAATAGTGTGACACACAGAGATAAACAATTTGTACCTTAGAGGCGACCTTGAAAATGAAAGGGAATAGTAACCACGACGGAGCGTCCTTTGTACTCTTCAAGTAGAACAAGACATCAGAAAGCAAAAGACTTGTCAACATAAGAAGGCGACCAACAATAAACAGTTGCACAATTAGCCAAAGCCAATACACGTTTCTACAAGGCGGCATACAACTGTTGAATTCAACAGATTCAGTCGATTTGATGTATGTATGGAGCTGACTGTCCATGTCAATTTGGAGCTGACAATTTGTAATTGTCACAGTTGATAGATGTGTGTGAATATATGTGATGCCTGTTTGATGGCGTCACTGCCTGGCAATTTCAGTTAACCAGGAAGTTATTATTGGTGGCACTTCATCTGTCGAAAAAGCAGGACAAGATAACTGTATTAGAGTTGTTAGGTATATATATATATATATATATATATATATTCGTCAAACTTGATGAGTAAATTATACACTTCATCTTTGAACTTTCGTATCTTGCATTTTAAACTTATGTATTTTTCAAGTTGACAAATTGTAGATGTTCTGATTCTTGAATGTGTTTCCCCTTTCTGAAGACATGGGCGCTGCCAAAATCTCATTTTTAAAGAAATTGTTTTTAAATCCCGAAATCCGTCCCTTCCCATTTACATAATAAGGAGATAACTATTTTTTTCATATATATATCCAAAACTAAGAGATCAGATTCTATCGCAAATCCCTCATCCAACTACCAGAACACACGCTCTTTACAGCAAAGCATATTCGTCATATTTCATGAAGGAAGTGGGTCTCATAAAGCGATGTTGCACCGCACCGATCCTTTGATTCTGTTGCTTTATTCAGATTTATCCCAAATCGCAGACAAGGCTTTTTTAATCCTCAGTTGAAACCTCATATTGCCTGAAGCTCGGTCCAGACGTTGGTCAGGGAAATGCATGCAAATTTATGACAACCACGACATGAATAAAGTAAATTTGCGGACCATGATTGTTGAACCACTCCCTCTCGCCAATCATCTGGGTAAACACAGTTGGCTTATGGGTTTATCTTGTTTATTATTGAGACTTGCTGTAAGCCGCTGGAACACGTCTGTGGTCAGATCAGGTTCAAATCAATGGAGCCGGTGGTTTTTTGGTGCACTGGACAACAGTTAAACAGGTATTGTGTCAGAACCATCAGCTATTTGTTGAATCTGATGAAAGAAGCCGATAAACATTTAAGTGTCGATGTCACAGAGTTTGTAAATTCTGTATTTTCGTTGATTGATGGAGGATTGGGAAGTCCTTATACTATATTTTCGTTAGGAATTCTTACGAATTTCGACGTTTACGTTTCCCTAACACGGCTCTTGCCACTGTTTGTTGGCTACAGTTGCTTCTTGTTTTAACATGATAAATTTTAGTATTGTAAAGAATTATCATTTTAAATTTCCATTTTGATATCTTCAAATTATACACAAAATAGAGGCTCAACTTTGGAAGTAATGTTAATGTCTTCCTAACCATAACATATACATTAATTTAAGAGTAATTATTGTCTTGCTTCGAAATAAACGTAATTGCTATTTCTCGCATCATATTTATTTTGGCAAGTATTTCTTGTT
The DNA here is from genome assembly GCF_023055435.1 of Haliotis rufescens. Lineage (NCBI taxonomy): Eukaryota > Metazoa > Mollusca > Gastropoda > Lepetellida > Haliotidae > Haliotis > Haliotis rufescens. The sequence continues at coordinate 42,641,626 of NW_025964112.1, read as the reverse complement.
GAATTATTCAAGTTGTAATGTTGATAGTCACTTCCTCCTTAGAAACCGAACCAGGATGAAAACATGTTGGCGCGTTTCAAAGTTGCCCTCCTATAAATCATTTTTTAAAGATTCTGATGTTTTTTATGTGTTGTAATCCTCTAACGTACTTCCCAAAAGAAACATTGTGTGTATTTCCATGTTGGTTGACAGACTGACAATGTACCCACGAAAGTGACAGTTGCATCACACGAACAAATATAAAAAGTCCACGCCAAATTGTAAAAGTTCATGGAGCGCATCTGCATGTGCTCGGCGACGGACAACATTCGATGATGTCGCTGTTTGTTCATTTTTGAGGGGCGGTAGGGTAGCCTAGTGGTTAAAGCGTTCGCTCGTCACGCCGAAGACCCGGGTTCGATTCCCGACATGGGTACAATGTGTGAAGCCCATTTCTGCTGTCCCCCGCCGTGATATTGCTTGAATATTGTAAAAAGCGGCGTAAAACCATACTCACTCACTCACTCACTCATTTTGGTGAACTGTGTCATTGATAAATTCCATTAACCTGTATATAAAATGTTGTCTTCTGTGTCGTTACTCCATACTGCGAACCACACTGATCCTGAAACTCCCGAATGAAAACGTTGTTTCATAATATACCCAACGTTAAAACCAACTCACAAGAAAATCTGGTCACCGTAAAATACGTCGTATCTTTTATGGATAGCTTGTGACACACTTGCGTAAAACACCTAATATTTACAATCAATATTCGTCACTTTATACCATACAGTGCGAATTATTTAAGAACTGATAATCGCACTTTCCGAAAGATTACTCTCAGGAACTAAAAGGACATTTCAACTAAAAAACAATAATTCGTTAAACCGGAAGATGAACTGAGAAGCGTACTGTAGCCGGTTTTCATTGAATATCATATTATACGGGAAATATATCATATCTCAAAAATTAAAAAAAGTGTTATTCTCAAACACCCGGTGTTTTTATTGTAATACTACAACTATTCAAGCTTGTAGGTGTTCAGAGATTGTTCGTTTCCGTTCTGTCTGCAATGGGTTTTTTAATGATATAGAGTATGCATATGACTGTGGCAATGGTGTTCTAATCACTATATCAATATAGTTAAGGTCCCGGATATAATCATCTTCGTTCATAATTCCTCGTCATGTTTCAAACTATGTGGAAATAAGCGAATCATATATTTCAAAGATTTCTCCTTATACATAATAGTCGGATACATTATGATTATTAAGAATACCATCATCAAACAGGACTAAAATTGATTCAATAACATCAGTTACTACAAGGGGCGGTCGAGTAGCCTGGTGGTTAAAGCGTTAGCTCATCACGCCAAAGACCCGAGTTCGATTCCCGACATGGGTACATTGTGTGAAGCCCATTTCTGGTGTCCCCCGACGTTATATTGCTGGAATATTGCTAAAACCGGCGTAAAACCATACTCACTCACTCACTCAGTTACTACAATAAAGAAGAACTTACAAACAATAAATAACAATTCCACAATATGACAAATGGAAGTGCTCAGTTCAAATTCAAATATCAAAGGATCAACATCCCAATAGAGGATCATAAATGTGGGTCAAAACGACTGACCACAAACCAAAACAAGCATTAGCAGACCACAATAAGAACACAAGGCCTCGCGCACTGACCGTGTTTCGATTTAATGCTCGTGACAACAGAACTTTAGGTATTCTTGATTCTCTGCCATTTCAAACATATATGAAAGGAAGTATCACACTGTCAAACTGTTAACTTCCTTCCTTAAGGAACGCAAAAGGGGGTGTACATGAATGCTTGTGTTTTCAAAAAGAATAAATATATACGAAGGGATATTCCTATGAAAATTGATCGAAAGCCCTATACATGTATTTACATAGAATCATCAACATAAGTACGACAAATAGCTTATATCAGGCATCGAGTCTCTTTCGCTGCAATTTTGCATCCTGTTTGCTCATGACATACCAAGTTGATATGTACTATTGGTTAAACCGTCCTGCACTGACCGAAATGGATTGCAAACCTCTCACCCTTACCAGGAAAGCACGTTAACTCAATCGATTTGCTTCGGTAATCATTGCAAAACACAAATTCCTTTTCCCAGATCCGCATGTTTTGTCTGATGCAAGATTTGAAACAGGGAAAAGCAACCGTTTGTGCTATGTGTTACGCAAGCATACCGAAGAGTCGCCGATTAAGCAGAATTCTGGGTAATTTGGTAAGAGATCCCAGCTTGCCTCCGTTAACGCCCCAAAAGATGTTCTGTCAAATAGTATTTAGAAAAGACTCAAACATCCGTATTAACGTCGTTGTTAGTGATTTTCATCTTAATGTAGAAATTTGACCACTGCTTCATGTGAACAGTTAATTAAAATATCGAATCAGGTAAAGATACAAAAGAAATGTTTGGAATCTGTTTCTGGTGTTGACGTGTTATATTTTACGTGACCGTTTTAAGGGTCACCTTGCCATTAATGTAAAACAATATGAGTAAAGAATTTTAAAATGTATATACGTCACATACAACCTTTATCTTATTAGCTACAATTGCTCACTGTCTTCAGTGATAGTGGTTCGTGAGAGTTGTGTTTTATATTTCTATTATTTATATACCTTTTAGCCCTCATTTGTTTTTTTATGGTGTGTGATAATAATCATAATAATTAACCATTTGTCAAGCGCTTATCTCGATGATCTATAACATGCTAAAAGCTAAGCGTTAATAAGGGTTAAGTGGAGTTGGTATGGGTTTTTTAATTTACACAGATAGTTGGTTTATGTAATTCCGGGTATTCCTTTCTGACACAATCTAGACAGATGCTACATAGGCCTTGCGGAAGAGATAGCTTTTGAGAAGAGTTTAAAATTTTGAATAAAGAGGATACATTTTGCGATAACTTGTTACATCCAACTACTGCTGCTTTGGAGAAAGGACTATTTCCATAGCGTGTGGATTTTACTGTTTGGACCATTTATAAATTCTGATTCTGATATCTGTGATGTAGACATGTGTCTAAATTATTACAACATCTGTTGAAGCAAAAACGACCAGGAAGTACGGCTAGGTTCACACATGATGTGAAGCCTACCATGAAAAACATGTCTGTTATACAGACACCCAGCACGCTTCTTAAGATAACGTCGCCAATTTATTTCTAAAACATATTTGCTAATTGTTTGGGAAAACGGCCATGGGCATCACAAAAAGTGCTTTTGCTACCTGAGGTATCCCAAAGCCACTTTTTTTTTAAATGTCCTTCCTCTCTGTGTACAAGGCGAATCCTCTTTTCAAATGGTGTGCATAAAAACTTTATTAGTTGAGCTGTGGCTTGTTTGGTTCGTGTCTCCAGAGGCCATGCGAACAGACTGACCTCTTCCTGCCACAACCCCTATGCAAATCCATGAAAGCATTCCTCAAGTGACTAGGTATATTGGTAGCCCCAAAGGACAAGTGGAAGGGAAGGTACCCCAGACATGGCACGAGTAACCATTTCAGTTAAGTGTCTTATCTCCTTTGCAACACGCAAGTTGTAAGACATTGAATGATACCAATTAATATCATTTTAGAAAGGGTTTGGCGCTGTTGTATACATACATTCTTGTGTTCATAGGGATACGTGACTCTCGCAAGACATCGTGAAACGGTGGTCTCGATACACATTTCTTAGTTCCAATTAAATATTAAACGCCAACGCCAGGGAATAACCGATTATTCAACGAAACATTCCATCGTGCGTATAAGGAGAAATAGCGTTGAAAAATATATGCATATCATTATTATTCCTTGTACGCCCACTGGAATTTGTTATGGTAGACAATCGAGACTGATTATTCTCTGGTGTTAGCGTTTTGTATTATATATGTTCCTCCATATTCTATACCACTGATATAATCTTCAATACTTCCTCCATGTCTCATGGCATTGCGGCAAGACTTAAATCAGTTGCATCTTCAATTGTATCTGTTGCTGCTGTTGAATGCATTCTACAACCAACACATCAACCTGCACATGAATCACAATTTATTTTGTTTTGAAAAGAAAATATTCTTTCGTTGTTGTTTTTATTCTTCCTTATAAGTGCTCCAGAGCACCTTAATCTGATCTCTCTCAACCTGAAATTATCTAAATACTTCGGTTTCTTTCCAAAGGGTAAGACTGAGATCTTTTGTCAATTTTCCATGTGTCTTGTGCTTCCTGCTTGTTTCAGGGGGAACAAACCTGCATTATACTGAAACAATAACAGGCGCATACAATATTGCCATTAAATAATCAGCAAACTGTTAAATACCGTCTTCCTATCAGACAACGTGTAATGCACTGAAGAAATCTGTTTAAACGCGCATTTTGTTTAATCCATGGATAAAAGCTTCAGGTGCATCATAAAAGAAGAAAAAAATTATCTGACGAATTTTATGAAGTGTTGTTACTTTTTTGTCTTCCGTATATGAAAAGGAGTTCCTACGGCTGTAAAATTTTAAAGGGAACGGCCCACACATATATTTGGATTTCCTCATAACGACTTTTTCTGTAAAAAATTCTATGGCTTTTGATTTTTCTCAGGATTCGCTTCCAAAACAATTATTGTCCTACAACGTTCCATCAATGTTTCTTAAATCACGAAGTGCCTCTTAGATCAGCCCTGGTTGTTTCACAGTTTTTCTACAGGTCTACATGTTATCATATACTTTTGTCCTATACACGAGACATATTCAACCCCTTGAATAAGCATTACCAAAAATTGTAATTTCAGTCGTCAATTATCAGAAAATATCACACATGGTTCGTTTAATATGCCCAAATATCCTCTTATTCTGTCATGTAGTACAAATGTCGCGACGTTAACGCTTACGACTCTAAGCGTTTGTCAACCAAAGTAATCCCTCACTTGCGGTCACCAGCACATACGCGGAAGCTCAAATGTTTGCATCCGGAAGTCGCCCTGACCTGCTGCCGATTTCTGAAGATTTGTCCCAAACTCTTGCGTTCGCCTTGTGTATCTATTTGCGATATGATTTATGAAATGAATAGTTTCTACATTTCAAGATATGAACTGATAAAAGATTTGTGTTTGAAGTGGATCACGGCCAGATTAAAATTCAAGTGCGTCAGCACCGGCCAACCTATGTTGGTCTTTGAACTTTTGATCATTACCGGAAGGTACCTTTCAACAAACTGACACATGTAACACCTTCCTGTTTGTACAAAACAACAAATATGTCCATGAGTTATAAAATGTATGTTGGCACTTAAATAACTGTGAGACGTTTACTTATTACAGCCTAACGAAAGCAATAGGAAATTGGAAATACTGCACATTGATTCAAATTGTTTTTCTTGTAATTTCACTTATGAAATATTGTCTACAAGACACATGGTTTGAGGCAGTAAACATGTTAAAGGACAACCTAAGTTCAACCTATTTTCATAAACTTTTGTCTCACAGGAGACATATTTATCTCCTTAGAAAGCAATTGCGAAGGTGCAAAAATACATATTGAGACAGTAAACATGTAAAAGTACAATTGTTCTTAAATATCGCTAAATTCTAAGTGTTTGAATTGAAGAAAGTTATTTATATAAATTGAAGAATTATTGACAGTGGAAATACCTCGGCATCGTATGATGTAACATGTAACCCTTGTAACTTTCCTTGGTTAGCATGTGGTGGAGTGTGTGTGGTTTTAGCATCAATAGTATATCCATATTGTAATGCTACTCGAAATAGGAATCGATTTTGTCATCATACAAAGTGTGATATACAATTGAAAAATTACATATTGGTTTTGCATGTACCATTCCGAACTAAGATGTCACTATCACAATTTTCCATTTCTGTTTGTTCAAATAATACGTTCATCTGTGGTAGAGTTTTGAATTAGGCGCATTTGAAATTATACTAATATTTATTTAGAGACACATTCCCATTTATGCTTCCAAGAATACAAACGTCAATGTGACTGGGCTTATAATGAAAGAAGTGTCTGGGATAAAAATGGAGCTAATTTTTAACACTGGAAAAAAAAATATTAATGTTTCAACTTTGAACGTTCCGATTTTGAGGCGAAGTGGTATATGACGTTTGGAGCACGGTAAAATAATTCAGTAATTAAAATCAAGTGATAAAAACGTTTCAATCAGGATGTGTGTAGATGAATTAAAACGTAGGTATAACTCGAAAAAATAAATGTCAAAGGTTATCGTCCATATGCAAGTGACCGACTCAGTGCTCTAGTGATAGAGCGTCCGCCCGGAGAGCGGAAGGACCGGGGTTCGATCCCCGGCCGCGTCATACCAAAAAATGTTAAAAGATGGTTGTTGTTGTTGTTGTTGTTGTTGTTGTTGTTGTTGTCATTCCAAAAAATGTTGAAAGATGGTTGTTGTTGTTGTTGTTGTTGTTGTTGTTGTTGTTGTTGTTGTCCTTTCTGACGCTCGGCATTTAGGGGCTAAAGCAAGGACTGGTCGGCTCGGAGTAAACTGTGTCTGAGTGGGGTATTCATGTTAAACTGCGATATGGTATCTCAGTGGACTAGCACTATAAAATCGGCATTAGTCCGGACTAGTACAAGCAGCCACACACACATGAGCATGCACGTCGCTATACAAGTGCAATAATCTTGAACGCGACGTTTAACCCCATTTTACCTCACTACCATATGCAAGTCATTACCTTTTTCATATATCTTTGTTACAAGCCTAAGAAGAAGTCTAAACTTCAGATTGTGTCCACTGTGCTATATACCGTATACATTTTGTTTGTTCTCACTTTGGGGACCTGGAAAAGATATTGCGTCAGATGGTCCCTTGGTTTATCCAAGAGGTTTAATAAACAACGTGTTTTGTCCATTTTTATAACAGGGTTATACGATACTCCCAGTTGTTGGATGTATATTGTTCTTACATCAATATATCAAGGGCCCTTGGTATATTCATCTTCTTACACACTCGCGAAACCCATTTAAAAAAAACAACTGATATTAACATATGTGTGAGATCGAATTCAAGGTCTGTGATTGGCTGCTCCATGGTGATAACCTAAGGTCAGATTATGACGGACTACTTTCCTGATTGTAATTCATTGATAAGTTTCTCGTGCTTCAGTTGAATTCAACTACGTCTGTGTCGAAACCCTAAGGCATTAATGTGTTAAGTAAATGCACTTAAATCTTTTCTAGTTGCATTATTAGCGTCGCCCTGATAAGCCACATATATGGCCGAAACCTTTTTTTGTGGAATGTCACACTAGGCATTAGCAATAAGATGGATGACGTCACTCGTGATCGTTGTCTTATGTATCACTGTGCCACTGTGATCATGATCATGCAAAATATGCGATTCGATACGAAATAGTGCAATTCAAGGGGTTGGTTAAGAAAGAGATTACTGCACACGTGCCCGGCATATACCATTTATCTTCAGAGAGTTACAACTCGTTGTAAAATCAATGGTACCCGACGGACACCCGTGTAGTAATCTCTATATCCTATAAAATGGTACACCTTGCCAACTTAGTTGGGAAAGAGACCGGATACAACCAAGAATAGTTCAAAGTAAACAAATACTGCAAGGCCAGTTTATGCTATCCATTCTATTCTTCCTGGTTCAAAATATCCCTTCCTCTTACAATGGTATACAATCACAAGAAAATATATCTTGGAAGAACCTCGTCTTCATTCCAGTCCAACTCTACATCACCGAAAACAAAGACCGATTTCCAAAGGGTTGATTGAGCTTACTAGGGCAAACTAATATATAGGTATGAACGTCACACATTCACGTCGGATTCAGTATTTGGTCAGTGTCGTGTAGCTGCTAGTCAAAGCAGTCAAACGTGGTTTCACTGACCACGACTCCCCGCTCAAATACGCCATGTTGACCCTCTCGACTTGTCCAAAGATGACCACAAGAGGCCCACTTCCGTGTTAGCGGTCACTTGCCGGGCCAGAGTGGAAGACTCCTCCTTGAAAGACAATGATTACCGACACAACGCTACTGTATTTTCGGAGTAATCAGAGCAATTGGCTTTGTAGGCGTGCTTGTGTTAGCGTTTCGTGAATATTTTGTTAAAATTTATAACACTGTAAAAAGCCTGGAGTAATTAACAGGCTGGGCTACGTTTGTTATGAACGTGTTAGGTATTGACCAGTTTTCTTAGAACCGCAATGTTGTGGACTGTGGTTGGCATCGTGGAGGAAGAAGAGGGACTATGAGTAGATTTGGTTGTGAAGTATGTTAAGCTGGACTGTCCAAATAATTTGCCCGATAAATATAAATACGTTGTTTAGTCTTCTACATTCCACCACAGGGTAAATAACTAAAGGAAATATAGTTTCAATTGATTATTCACTCAAAGATAAAATGCTCTGAAATACACTATCGCAAGAAAAGTAGTAATATCATTGTCATCCTTGTCGTTAACATGGTAATAATATGTCTTTATATCTTGCAACTTATATAAAGAATGGTGTGTGTGCGTGCGTGCATGTGTGTGTGTGTGCGTGCATGTGTGTGCGCGTGTTTGTTTCAGAATAATTATTACTTATTGCATCAACATAAGAACACCCTTTTGAAACCATAATTTTGATTTACATACAATATAATATATATAAAAAGTCTTCCTGCCGCAAATAGTCATGAAAAGAGTAACCGCAATTCAAGGAAAACAACAAATACCATACGATGGTCAGTTGATGTTCAGATACTTAAAGCCTCCATGACCTACAAAACAGACATGGCCTATCATCGAGTGTATGCTTTCTCTCTATACAACCATTCCCTCTGCTATCACTGTCCCCTGTGGACGTAACAGGTAACGTCACTCCAAAGAGGACACCCGCTTGGGTTTTTGGTTCAGACTTGCTTCTCATATCATTTCCCTCTGAAAAAGGATTTAGCTATCGCTAAAGTCAAACTCAGTTAATGTGATAAGAGTCTAACAAACCAAACTGTTTTATGGAGAATGCTCAATGTCCACAATCAAAACATCCACTCATCTAACGGTGTTGTGTCATAGCCTTTTTTCTCCCGTCAAAACGTTTTTCACGCCGCAACATGGGATATTAGCGGGGTGTTAAAATCTCAAGCCAATCCTAGAAAAAAATTCTATCAATGTGTTGGAGCACGGTGACACTCTGATATCAGCTGTGCCCAGTCCCGAGTGATGTGTGTTATTGCAACAGTGTGTATCCGTCCCTCTTTGCTCATTGATCCATCACACAAAATCACGACATTTAGCAATAAACTTGATACGGGGGTCCACAACCGCCCAGTGATGGCAAACACAGACAAAACCTCTTCCTTCCTTGCTTGTTAAAGGGAATGCTAAAGCAGGTCACAACAGCTGGTGCGCACTTTCCCACTTTGATGACGTCACGCATTGACCGAACATAATTTCAGATCATATCTACTGACTCTTCGGTCTTTGCATAAGAATTTGGGTTTTGTGGTGTAGTTTATTCTTGAATGGAAGTATGACAAACTCAATTATGGAGAAATAACATTTTTAAAAACGCATTCGTCGATCTTTGTCAAGACACTTCATTCTGCAACTACTGTTCTCAGTCTTCCAATATGCCATCTATTTGATCTCTACAGTTTGTTATCTTGGAACTGAATGGACACCATAATATGTATGTTGCCAGTAACAAAGGGTTGTTTATATGCTCGATGCTCAACAGGCCGTATGTTTGGCCCAGTTATCGTTGGCACCGCAATTCCCTGTGCAGAGATGCGCCCATTAGGTGTGCCAGAAGCCTATGATCTTGGGTTTGAATCCCAGATTCCCTCTGGTAATGTTTCTTGGATTGTAAGCACAATACCTTGTTCGTGGGTTTCACTTAATGATAAACTCCCAAGGCCTGTATCAGTTCAGGTTTACCTTTAACATCAAGCCGAATCGCCGTAATATTACCGAAATACTTGCAAAACGGTAGTAAACCCAACTCACTTACCCGATGTTCATGAAAGTGATATTCTTGTTCAAGTATTCTTGAAGAATACCTAAAGTCTTCATTCCAGATTCAAAATGGAACTAGATGAACGTTAAACTCTCTAGAAAGAACAGTTTTTGCAACTCTGTTAAATCTCTGTTAGATTAGTATTCCCTATTTCGACTTGTCCCATATGTTCTCGGGTTTTTCAGGTCAACAGTTGACTTGCCTTTACGTGGGTTTGTTTCTAGTGCCATTGGTGGGGATGGATACGCTGACCTTGTGGCGAGCTCCTGGTAACATCACCATTTGATAGTGATTCATAAACACATGCTGATGATATAGTCGGAAACGTACAATCGACTCTGTTTTTGACAGATTTCTTATGAATATGGATAGGGTTTGTTGCTTTTACTATATTATTTATTTCCAAACGGAACACCGCACCGGAACGGTGTGTCTTTCAGCAACCAAACTTAAGTAAACGACAATTATAAGTGATGACAAAGGGACCTTTCAAAATAATGGTTTATGTCTTAATAATTTCCCCAACTTCGTTATTTCAAAAATTCATTTGTTGAAAATGGCACTATGTCTGCTCCGACTAGATGTTGACTGTTCACCAACATGATCTGTTATTCTGAAGATGAATCTTTTTTCAGACGTGTTTTCATGACTGTTTTTCATATACAGTATGTCATCCCGTCATCCAGATTTAAGAGACAAATTGACAATCGACATTCTGAACGACTTTGAAATTCCGGTATCTCCTTATTTACGTGAAAAATATAATAGAAAAACAAAGTTGTATATGCCTGATGGTGAATAAATCGACATGTTTGCCAAACTATTTCATGTCAGACTTATGGGCACAGTTTTAATGTGTATATCTACATTGTCTATTTAAAATATTATTTGAAGAAGCAACAAATTAAATAAGCTTATATGATCATATTCAGCTAAAATGGTTGACGCACATGCATACCAATATCAAGCGTTAGCTGTCCCGTCTTGTCATAACATGCATTTGCTACATCCATGATTGTGTTCGAAATAAGGGCATGAGAACATGTTGTTTGTTCGTTTGTTTTGACATCATTGTGTCAACCATTTGATGAAGGTAGATCGGCGCCATAAGCCTATTTTCTGTATCAAAGATCACAGATGCAAGAATGGTTCAGACAAGGCAGATTATGGCAGATACTAGAAAAATCCGGATATGACCTGAATACGCCGGCCGACCATGACATAACAGCACCTGCTTTAAATACCAAGCTACTTGACATCAAACGAAGGAGAAAGTGAACACACCCTTCTCGAGAAAAGGACAGTGAAAGTTGTAAATTGTGGAAATAGTTTGGCTAAGCCAGAACAAAACCTTTTTAAACTGTTTAACTGATTACCATGATATGGCAAGGGGAAGTGATCGACATGGATAACAAACATATTCTGTAAATAACAAAGCCGTCTTTTGGTCAAAACAACTTAAAACATGTTTTGGACTCGCCTAATGTTTTTCGGTTATTGCAAATGTGATTTTTTAAACAAGAAAGGTTACAAAATTTAGCTTCTCTATTGAACGGATGTCAAGCATGTTAGCCTTGTGGTCCCAATAAATATTCCACTTAGGTTCATCATATGAGAAATAACAATAATGCGTACTGAAATATATATGTTATGTTCGAAAAAGAGAGAGGGAGGGGGAGGGCGAAAGAGAGAGTGAGAGAGAGAGAGAGAGAGAGGAGGGAAAAAGAGAGTTTATTCGTACATGTGGCCAAAAGATCATTTGTACATCAAGTTCAAAATAAGGCGTAAATGTTACAATAAGGGCAACTTTATATATGCTGTACAAGTAACAAAAACAAAACATTAGTTCCCAAAAGACTGTTCTTTTGCGAAATATATGATACAATGACAGAGAAAGCCTAAAGAGAAGATTATCATCATCAGTCTGTGTTTGGATCAGAATTTTTTTCATAAGAGGTCCTCATTACAAAGTACTGGGGTAAATATTTCGTTCTTATATTGCTGTATTTCGTGCATATCATTAAGACGTGATATTCGTCTTCTGTAAGCATTTGTTGCACTATAAGCATGTAGTATGTTCTGTTTCAGGAGTTTGGGAAAATCTGGCAGCTCTGATATGCAAAATCATCGAAATCTTGTCAATGTACGGCAAAGGTTTCGACTCTAATATCGTTGTACCACACTTAGTGGCATAGTTCTTTACATCTCTGTTTAAAGAGACACCAGAATAGATCATTCTTTCCAGAAATCCTGACTGAAATAAGGTAGTTCACACAAATAAAACCCAATTATTATTTCCAACATCATCTCATTTCTCTAGTAATTAGTAACATCGTTTCCAATATCTTGTAGAAGGTTATCTGGTATCTCTTATCCAGTAAGTTACAACTCTAGAAAAGGCATGAATCCGTGGAGTGAAACGACCACATTGTGCTAATATAACTTTGTTCGAAAACGTATAACTAATATTTTGCATGAATTTAGTATGAACATTTTCTGGAGAATAATGAAAATCATATCCCAGAGCTTCGGACCATATGATAGGATTGGCTGGATTTTCCAATCAAATAATTCAAATGCTGAATCAAGTTGCAAATCTTCACAGTTTCTAATAAATTGCTTTATAACACGCAAGGCTTCTTCCGCGTAGCTAGTGTCTCACATGCCCTTGTGAAAATTATTTCTTCATGAAAAGAATACTTAAATAATTGTAGCATGAAATTATCTCTATGCCACTTGAATCATTGGTCCATTTCTCAGTTCTTGATTTATTTCCGCCGTTTTTTTAAATACGACTACTTTCTGCTTTCTTACTTACATACATAGACAAACCCAATTGGAGCAATAATCACTTTGGACATAAATTTCTTCTGTAATAAAATAAGCTGACAGAGTCAGAAATCATCGCGACATCATAGGCAAACAACAGTATTGATAGATCATGAATTATGTCGTCATTAAAGATTCCTCTTGAACTAATTCTTCAGTATACAGTAGGAACAGAACATGTGACAATATCCAGCCTTGTCTAAGGCCTATTTCTGTTGAAAATATGTTAAATACCTGTTAACTCGTACAGATGCTTTGACATTTTTTTGTAAATATTGAGTAATAAACGATTAAGCTTCCCATTAATGCCATATTTAAGCAATAAATACAATTACTCCAATCTATCAACACAATCACAGATTTTTTAAATTTACAAATCTTATAATTTATCCTTGCTTAGTGTGTTTTCAAATTGTAATGATTGAACATTGTATTGATATCTGACACGTATCATCAGAGTGTGTTCCTGTTAGGAATTGCTGCTGTTGAGAATATCATGAAATCATTATTTATTTTGAATAATCATTATTGACAATTGACTATGGGACTGAAGATTAACTTCGTATTCGGCACCATGTTTAGGGCGAATTTGATGTTTTGGTCATAGGGATTCTCAGTGAGGCATCCTGGCGTGCTGTATTAACGAAAGGCTGCAAATATCTCAAGAATACGGTGACATTGAGCAATAAAATAGTTGTGATTGCATCTTAATTAGTAAATGTTTGAATACGTAACGTATTGGCGGTTCATCTGTACAAACTAACCCCCCACCAAAATAAATAGACCAAAAAAACATATTGCCTGTATTCTGTTATTTGCTTCTCGAAAGCCCAATCAAAAATGTTGTTTTCTTCAACTATGTCAAATTCCTCTTATGTTTAATCCGCTTTCTTTCACCGCTTATTCATCAATGTTAATTATCCCTCATAGTGTTTAAACAGGGCCATGGAGCACTCGTATTGACAGTTTCAGGAAGTGGCTTCTTCTGTACGCTCAAAAACACACCCGTATCAGTGAGAAGGGAATCCATTATTTCGGTACCTACAAGCATCGTATTTACCCAAGGCAGGTCAAGCCACTGATTACGTGATGGATTACAAGATACACTGCATTCTTGGAAAGATCACCGTGCTTTTCTCGCTAAAGCAACGTTCTTCTGATAACCCACGCCCAGAAAGGTATGAATATGCAGCAACTTTGGCAACGATAAGATCGCAATGATCCCAGCTATAATAAAGAATATTAAGAATGTAGACGTGCCTCACGTAATGTTCAGAGGAACAATGAAACAACAATGTTAGTAACGCAGAGAGATGAAGATTAAACCTTTTGGGGTTAAGACGTTTTCAAATTTAGGAAAGCTGTGACAGAAATTGAAATATATAGTTGCATGTTGGTGTTTTTTCTCCCCAATGTCATTTCAAATTTATTTTTAAAACCAAAATTCAAAATATCGCGTTCCCTTCACTGAAGTTAATTCTTTAAATGTATATATACATCGACCTTAAGGGATTGCACATATTGTTATTATAATTAAAAGGTATACACATAATATTTCTTCCTCGGAAATTGCTTTTTGTAGATGAAACACTCGAATGATATCCCAGATGATAAATGTTGAAATAATTACATGATATACTCAGATTATTAACTAAAATAGAATACTTAGATGATATGAACTGCCGGGCTAAAGAAAGTATGCACTTGAAAATTAGATTTGACCCCAAAAATTACAAATGTTAATAAAACGTCACTAGGCTGAAAACACTGCAAGGTTAAGGTCCATAACTCTCACAGTTCAATTCTATTATACAAAATTATGCAAAAGAAAGTATACACTTGAAAATACAAACGTGATCAAAACGTTACTAGGGTGATAACAGTCACCAAAGTACTGCAAGTTTAAGGTCCAAAACACAACTATGATACCCGTATTAAATCCATCACCATCGAATAACCACGAATAATTTACGATACGAAAAACATTCGGCTAATAATCCTTATGAACCCACTCAGACAGCATTCAAAGTTAGTAACAAAAGGCCATCTTACTACCACACTTCAAAGACTACCAATGTGAATCCTACACCAAAGTCTTACTATGTACATGTATTCCCATATCAAAGTATCGCATTCTAATATTCCATAATGTTTTCAACCCGCATGTAATGTTCTATTTATACATTAATCCCTGTATCGCCATTTGTCGACAGCTCATTGTGAATCTGACGACAAAGGTGAACAGAAAGTTCACGGTCTCTCTCAATGACCTCCAGTGTGACCTTCAAGATGAGGCATGTTCTGAAAGACTGACCCATTGTTTTTTTATATTTACTGACCAGTTATGATTCTATAGCGAAAGTACATAAAAGCGGCCTCCATGAAGCGAGAATGAGATTCTGAACGATCACCATGGGGATTAGTACAAACACTTTGTATTTTTGTAAATAATGATTAATGACAATTGATCTAGTTCTGTAAGGGCAAGGTTATATTTAAATGCGTATTGAAATTCCATTTGCTTTTTCTGCGGTAGTCATACTTTATGTACGTATTGTTACGACATAATCGTTACTTTCGTTTAAATTTAGCTCTTATTTATTTTTTGGCGGGGGGGGTGGGGGATGTTTTGGTATCTGACTCACAAATTAAGCAGGTGGGACTGATCACCACTTCAGGCGTTGGGTATTTGTTTCTGATTGAATTTCCGTAAACAAACGCACATGCATAGGTGTCCAAACATTCTATTCTATTCTAACCCAACCTAGTACACAGGGGCATGTTTCTTTATTTATACAAGCAAAACATGATGCTAAGGAATAAATATATTTCTTTAACGTCAATTCCTTGGACAAATTCGAGATTTAAGAGTGTCTCTCTGTGTATTCCCGGTGCAACAGCACTATTCGAGTGTACATATGCATATAAATAAGGTAAGCATAAACGATTTTTATGGTTTCTTCATGTTGTTGGTAGTTGTTTTATATCTCATGCAAAGAACGTTTATACTGTTATCATTGAATTTTGTGGTAGCAAAGAAAAGGTTCAATAGTGGTGGTGTTAAAGGCACATGAACTCAATAGTATACATAAAGTAATAGCTACAGATGATAGCGTGAAAATGGACGAATAGCTATGTATATATGGTTTACTTTACAAACACCTACTTTTGTAATGAAAAACATCTGTATAATTAACCCTTTTCGTGAACACCTGGTGTCATCACTGCTTTGTATTGATCCATTCATAAAATTCTCAACACTTTAGGGTGTCTTTTACACCCTATGGAATCTGGTTCGACAGATAATTGGGACTGATATTCCCTGGCGTTGACGTTTTGAATTTACCAAATTCAACATGGCAACTGTTATCTGTAATTGTTACCACGCAAGTTCGTATCGATCTTTTTATATTCTCACCTTTCCTTATTTTGGATGGATGCATGGATTGACCTGTCGTCAAAGAAGTCGCACTTCGCTGTCCCAGTAGTGCCAGAAAGCTATGAATCCCGGATTTGCCCCGATTATGTTCATCAGCACCATATCTCATCAAAGTTGTATATATCAAGGCCTGCATCTTTCCAGTCCTTCCTCGAATATCAAAGTGGCACATAGTAATTTTGGTGAAGTACTGTTCTGAGGGGAGTTACTCACTCACTTACTAACTCTTATTTCAATCATGTAACTCTAAACAACGAAGGGGTAATGCCGATATCTATCGCCCGGGATATTTTATGACATACCAAATGTTTGTTGAAAGAGTTGACTAAAATGAAGATGGTGTATACTTATATGAATGTCTTTCAAAGTATCTGGAACCCATGGTCGATAGATACACAGAGACGACACCAGGTGTTCGTTATGACAGGTGCCCGTTCTCCATGACTAACATGTCAAGAAACATGTTGACTTACCTGCTCTGTTATGAAAAACAGTAACCCAAAAATATCCTGTCCATGTGTGTACCACGTAACAATTTCAGGATTGTAAGCGAATCAAAATAGAACATCATTATTGCCAGAATTCTTGAGATTACAAGCAGTTTTCTTAAAATTCATTTATTTTTACCTTCAGAATGATTCAAATGCGTCATCTAAATACAGCAGTGTTGGTTATAAGGACACCTCGGATGTAACATTCAATTTACAACAAGAATGTTTCTACTTGTTCGTCAATGTAGCATCCGCTATTCAAACGCCTCTGGCGTTAAATCTGGCGTTCAACAGCACGTGCACAGTTGTAAGAGTCAAGGTGAAATAGCTCTTCTGGTCATTATCGCACTACGAGAACAACACCTTATTGTCTAAGCCCTGCTTGGATGTGTCTGCTCAACTACAAGTTAAATATCCAGCAGTCCCCGGAACGTCAGAAACGTCACCCAAATCGTCTACAACGTGACCTTTCTTTAACGTTAAAGTTGCGAGTCACTTCACAGTTTTACGAGAAGTTAGAAAAAAACATTGAAACCATTCAATATTACTCAATGCTCATGAAACTGTAAATATTCCAGAATAATGTACAAACCTCTGTCATAAATAGATCATGTTTAATCTGAATTGCACTTTGGTGTTGGTTGATTTTTGTCGGGTACGTATCGCAATATATTGATTAAACAATTGTATCTTATATTGATTAAACAGTAATTACTGTGTATTTATATATATATGTGTCGTGTTGTGTATTAATATTTATCTATGGTAACTCATTTTGCTTCTGCAATACACAGTAAGTGGAACGTGGATTAATATTTAACATAAGAACACTTTACCACGTTCCCCCTTAGAAATAATGACATGTATTTGTATATATGACATATGCCAGATATCCAAATATTACAACTTATAATGTGTCTCTCGAATTCACACAAAAGTATAAATGAGAAATTTGGATCTGTTATATTTTTGTACAGATGTAATATTCCCTTTATGGATATCAGTGTAACCTTCAGCTCAGTTTAGTTTCAAAATGGTAAAATAAACGCGTACGGATGAGCCGTGTAATACAAACAAAAGCTTCTGAAAACATTAACGTTTGGTCTTAGGTTTTAGTTTTTGTTAAATCGTGTAATGTTCTCAATGTGCACCTGCCACTCAATATAGTACACAATAGGAACCAATGAAATAAATATTCCAGACCATATTTGTAATGAAAACAGAGGACAGAATTCACATTCCAAGTATGCCATCCAGAAGGATGACCTTAAATTCTAGTTGACAAGAAACATTCTTTTTCGTGGCGGAACAGATGCATAATTAAACAAATTCTTCTCTTATACATAAATATTTTCACTTGTTTGATGATATCAAATATGTGTCAATATGCCTCCAAAAAGGAATCGGCAAGTATTCTTAATGACCAACATAATATTTTGAAACTTCAACTCGTATGTGCTATTTATGAACATTACAATTTGCCAGATGATTTGTGCAACCAGGATGCATCATAACTCTCACTGCAATCTGTTACCCATGGAGTCATGATAACGGTGCAAAGCCAACAAGACTGTATAGCTGGCTGATAACTTTTGCCATATGTTTGAACGCGGTTATCAAAATGCAGGTTCCGTATTCATAGTAAATATTCTCTCTTTGTTATATTCGAGATAATACGTTTTGTGTTGTGTTAACTATCGTAAAATGTAGTTCATGTCAATCAATTAACTACGTGTATTTCAGCTGTTTCATGTACAATCTTGTTGTGCAATTTAGATAAACATCTTCCTGACGAGTATATTATTACCTAATAGCATATACATTGCAATAGGTCTGTGTATTGTTCACTAAACATGATGTCATAGACACACATACAAATACATTATTTAAATACGTTATGTTTATATATCATGTTTGTTTAAGGATAATGTGTGGGAAAACCATTTGTGTTCAATTTGACATTTTATCATTTTAACTTAACCTACACTCATATCACGTTACGCATTTATAGACAATTTTCTTGAATTTTATCATAAAGTACTTTACTTTAATATAATAAAGTTGATGATTTCCAGAGAAAGGTTTACGCATTTTTTTTTCTTCATGTCATTTAGGGATAATAAAAGGTTGCCTAGAAATATATTAACGCGTCTTCCTTTACCGGACTAGTTTCGAATAAAAATACACCATTATCTATCAAGGTTGGTGTGAATTCTAGGCCCAGACATAACTCAGATTGCATAACCTAAACCCTGTCTACCGAGTCCAAGATGAAAATTTCCAATGATGAACACACGTATAAACATCAATCAACCGTCACTTCTTTAAGAAGCAAAAAAACCCGTTCATTTCTATAACTTGCACAAGACTAAGCCTGTCGTTGGTGTTTGTTCAGTTTTTATTTCGCACGTACATATGTGTATTCGGAGGATAGTTATGATGAACCTTGTGAATAAGAATCACAGGTGCTTTCTGTTACTCTTGAACTTCAACAAGGCGTCCCTGTTATAGTTGAAAAAGGTGACTTTGCGTTGGTTCATCAAATTGATATTCATTTTGAATGTGCCACTGCGTTTGGACAATATATTGACAGAATTCCTTCACGGTTGCTTTGAGACAGCATTTTGTCCTCAGGCTTAGCGGTTAATAGAATGCGTGCACAATGAAAATATAGTGTCTGAGAATTTATGCTGAATACACTCATCGGTGAATATTTTATTTGATGCGGGAGTTATATCTGGAACCTGATAGCAAAACATAATACCCATATTATTCAAGGTCCAGGATGGTAAATATGGTAACAGATATTTATTTTTCATTGACAAAATAGGAAACCTATTACATAATTCTGTTAACCGTATGTATTAAATTGATGTATCATCAATGGCTTGATAAAATGACATTTGAAGAAAGCACTACATTTTCTGACTGAATAAATGAGTGAATGTTCTGATCTAAAAGTTTAGTTTTACAATACACTTTATTTCAAATGTGCGTTGCTTTCCGGGCCGAATACATTCCACGAACATCGCTACGATCAGCCAACAGTTTAAAACTCGTTACTCTCGTTACTTACGTTTCTCCTTCACATCTTATTTCTTTGGAACATTCTACCTCTCACCACTGGAGAATGTTCATCATTAAACAGATTTTAGTCCAGATTAAAATATTCCTTTGATGATGTCTAGCCAACTACAGATTTATTGTTACAAATACCCGTTCACAGCATAAGCTGCAGAAGGAAAAGTACAGTGAGTTCCAAACGTTCCATGTCCAAATAATCAATAATATCGCATGGACGTTAATACACTGAGCACGAATAAATCAGTATATCATCCAACACTGGTGATACTATAATGTATTGTCAGAGACTAATCAGACTCGATTATCTGTGCGGAAAAGGCAATAAGAAATTAACTCTGTCCTCCACAATAATCGCATGGAAAAATATCACCACAAGATGCCGAAACATCCGCAACCACTCCTCATACAACAGCACCTTTTAATCCTGTAGTTCTTGGTATGATTTTGGACCAAATAGCTTTGTTTTGAATTGTTTCGTAGGTCAAGAAGTCGCAATGCCTGTGTTTCGTGCGTCAAGAACTGGTTCGTACGTCAATTATTTCATTCATTATCAAAATCATGTCTCAATTCTGTAGCTCATGCGTGTTCTTTATTTACCGATAATATTTGATCAAGCAATTTTGTCACTCCTGAGTGCACATGTATTCGTGAAGTAATCTGAAGATTTACTCAAAGAAGCGGTAAACCAGAAGCATTTTCTACTAACGCGACTTAATCTTCTTGTACATGGTCGTCGCCCTTTAGCCCTTCCTCTGCTGAGGTAGTGTGACACTGACAATAAATGTTCTTTATGTAGCTGACCTTGGCGATTTTGCAGTCCTACATTTTGTAGATTGTCCAGTAGTTTGTATGCTACTGCGATGTCGGAAGAGACTCAATATAAAGCTCTATGGAATCCTTTCAAACCAAAGGATGCAAGAACGACAAGCCGTTTTGTATTCAATTTGACATTTCATCATTTTAACTTATCCAACACTCATGTAACGTTACGCTATTATAGACAATTTTCTTGATTTTTTATATAAAAATACTTTCCTATAATATAATAAAGTTGATAATTTCCGGAGAAAGGTTTACACACATTTTGGTTCTTCATGTCATTTGGGGATAATTAAAGGTTGCCTAGAAATAAAGTGTCTTCCTTCACCGGACTAGTTTCGAATAAAAACACACCATTATCTATCATGGTTTGTTTATGATTTAATTTTATATGCTTGTTCAGCTGTAGACAAATAAAACATACGTTTTTTTACCTTTCTAAACCAAAGGCGACGTTTTGCACACAAAAGTATGTTTACGTGGCATTCGGATCATGAGAGGTGAAAACAAACTGCCCCAAAACACAAAACACACACACCTCCAGTCAAAATATCTCCCCCAAACATGGCCGTGAAATCTGACTTTTTATCTTCTGTATTGTCATCAGGTAAATTTGCAATTTGAGCTTTTTAAAAACTTTAAATATTCCACAATACATATTTGTTTTGCAGAAGAACGGCCTTTATATGCTGTTTTTTGCTTCGATGTGTATGCATATAGTCTAGTCATTTATTAAACAAACATATCTATCCTGTCAAATTAAAAAATTTGTATCAATATTTCATCTTCCACATTTCTTCATTATTTGAAAACACGACAAAATCAATGGGGAAACAAGAATGACGTTTTCACTTAATTATAACATATACTGGTAGCAAAAAAACGGAAAAAGATTTTAAATATTCCTGATTGACCTCGACACACACACACGCACAAGCACACACACACACACACACACACACACACACACACACACACACACACACACACAGAGTGAGGACTGGATGGTCGAAATGGATGCTCAGTACGTCCACCTTCATGGTTGGGTGGCTACCAGAACAAAACTATCAATAGACCACTGCTCCTGCTTTTTTTTTTGTAATTCCCCAGATGGAGACATGCAATGTAAAAGTCTCGCTACTTTGCCAGATATTATGCCCGATACCTCTACCTTAAGCCAAAATCATAGTTACACTACTACTAGTACAACCAATACCACGACCACTACTACTACTGCTACCACTGCTGCTGCTACTACTACTACCATTCCTTCTACTACTGCTGCTGCTACTACTACTACTGGTACTGCTACTACTACTGCTACTACTACTACAGCTACTACTACTGCTGCTACTACTACTACTACTACTATTACTACTACTGATACTACGTTCTAGTGTGTTTGCATATGTCAAGCTTACTATTCAAGCACTATTGATGGATCTATCGTTCTCTGTCACAATTCCGCAATGCTAAGTACAGTGATGGTTGCGCTGTCGCCTGGTTACAAGGTTTGACTGAGGTAACACAGCTTGCGAATAGTTGACGACATGACCATTTCTACGGATCGTTAAGAAATATCTGGTTTTGGAGCATTTACTTTTTTGCCTTGTGATGTCCAGTTTTGTGACTGTCAGTCAATGAGGATAAAGGCTGTTATGTTTACATCTACATTTTCATGAGCGTTTGAAAAAAAATAATACTATCCAACTCAAATCAATTTAAATATTGAATGAAATAAAAGGTACAGATAAAGTAGAATAATTCAGATATTGATACGAACAGACATCTGGAGAAAGCAGACGTACCTGTTTATTAGAAATAAAAGCTGCAAAACCCACCCCGTCATCATAAGATATATTTACCAAAAGTCCAATGTAAGATTCCAACTGTATCATAACCACGTGTTTAAGGATCACTATCAAATAGTGATGACACCAAGTGTTCGCGAAAAAGTGAACGTATGAAACTTCCAAACTAATTGCTTCAACTAAAGAGATTTGTGTAAACTGTTTTGACTGAATACTTAATCAATTTCAGAACCGGAATCAGTGCTGCAATACTGTTTGTGAAAGCACGGAAGGTATCGTCTCCTGATTCCATCTGCTGATTGTCATCCCATAAAAAGTCCACGTTTTGAAGAGATCCTCTGTCCTGTTGCCTTTGTGAACTTAAATACATAGTTTGAACAAATAATAATATTTCTCACAAATATAACTTTCGCAAATGTTATATTATGAAATAACTCATCATAATTGTTGAATAAACCCTTCAATTGACTCCATTCACACAACTAATGTTTACACGCGTTCATCTACATTGCACAACAAAAATAGGCTTTCGTGTAAATGTTTGGACTATTGGATATTGAGAGTTGTGTTAGCAGATATGGTATTTCATATTGATGCTCACTGAGACGGAAAGCAAAACTGTTGTATTTAATTTCATGATTGATCCGTGGTTTCGACACGGGGATTGGTTTACGTGACAATTGGCTCACCTGACACTTGGCTGAAGCTTCCAAAGCAGCGTTCACACTATTTGACTTAGAACCGGTGATTTTAAGGGAATAGAAACAATATGTTCATTTTAAAGGTGTTAAATAAGTATTTTGATATGTCTTTTTTCAATAGCAATGAGTATGGTTGCACCAGGACAGTAACACAGGTTACGGTCTATTAAAACCATGGTAGGGGCGGTCGGGTAGCCTAGTGGTTAAAGCGTTCGCTTATTATTATTATTATTATTATTATTATTATTATTATTATTATTATTATTATTATTATTATTGTGTACAGATTAACATAGAAATGCAGCAAAGAGGGTTTAGGTGATCCAGGCACAGTCACCCAGGAAGCGCTGCCTTGTCAAACCCACCCAACACTCCAGCTTTCTACATTACCCAGATTGTCAGAAGGGTTGTATTCCTGGCGGCAAACCCGGCCACTCTCTCTTAATGTCAGTCAACGGATCGGGAGGTACCAAACCTAAGACACCGAGAACGATTGGGAAACGGACAACTTGGTACTATGATTTCATTGGATTTATCAAAAAGGACAATATCAGGTGTTGGCCTGGATAGGTCTGAGGCTGTATACGGGCCTATTCCAAAGCATGCTATATTTATCATATTCCATGACGCCCTCTACATATTCTAGGTCGTACCATGGATGGAACAATCAACAAAATCAACATTGACATTGAGATTATGTCCCACTTCCTTCGCTCGTTTAAGAAACCTGTTGAATGCCTTGTTTTCATTTAAGTCTTGGAATGCTTCACAAGAGGGGCATCAGACTAAAAAAAATTCTTCTTGCTTCTTGCTTCTTGCTCTAGAATACTGGTCACAAATCATAAAAACAACATGATTATGTCCCTTCGAAAAACAGACATGTATCGCAATCATGTGTTTATGAATCACTATCCAATAGTGATGAGTCTACGTTTGACACATGTCCCGTACGTTCCAGAGCCGTCCTTTGCCGAGTGTTGGTCAGTGTTCTGACCGCATTAACAGGACAAGTCAACAAGAGCTTATCATTCCATAACTGACATTGCATTTGAAGAAGTAGCCGCGAACATTTGCACACAATGCTTGGCATGGATTTTGTGGCGTTTACACAGAATGCCTGTGTATGTGTGTTTGTCACCTGAGACTGGTATTTGCACCAGCTAGTGTTAGAAGTCAAGGTTTTTCATACTGCCAATATACAAATGGGCAAAATCTACATAGATATCCTGTACTTTATAACATGTGTGAAACATCGATACATTTGCGTATACGTGATTTAAGGCTTTAAAAGATACGTACGTACATATAGAGGAATATTTTGACTTGATAATAGTTTAAATAAATTCAGTGAATCATGATTTCCGTGAGTTTAGGCAATGGCGGTTAGTACATGTACATCTACTCGAATTTTTAAAAGTTTGTTCTTGTAGCCTTTAACTTAAATAAGGTACGAAATAACTGTGTCAAACAGAAAAATGGAATGGCAAATTTCTTCAGAATTACCAAAGCTAAAATATGTAATGTCAATATTGAATGAGTGAGTGTGTATGGTTTTACGCCGCTTTTAGCAATATTCCAGCAATATCACGGCGGGGGACACCAGAAATGGGCTTCAAACATTGTACCCATGTCAGGAATCGAACCCGGGTCTTCGGCGTGACGAGCGAACGCTATAACCACTAGGCTGCCCGACCGTCCCTAATGTAAATAAGATAGTATAATAATGCTAGCCTATTGCATCAGTATTACATTAAAAACATTTCATGCAATACAAATTTAAGAATTTCAAAGCAATATACTTTTTAATTGTCGGAGTATATATAGGAATTTGCTTTTATTTGTTTATATTTTCTTCGATATTCGTTTCATTTGTTGAATAGTTTATATTAGTTTTTAAGTAAATGAATACGGTTGAAATGTTTACTGGGTATGTGACTTATGTTTAGCTATTTGCTTTGTTGTGGACGTACTCAGCGGTAAGATATTCACGTCACGACGTTTGACGAGTAGGTTCCCTTATTCAGATGCCTAGATTCGTACGAACAACAAGACAGCACATAATAAGAGTTAAATACATTCTATAGATGTCATTTCTGTGTAAAAACCTTTCCGTTTCTTTTCTTGAACTGCAGAGTCAACACTGGGTAGCTTTACACAATTAACCAAACGTTATCTTTTCAAATGGAATTATTCCAATGTACTGAAGTTCAAGGCCTGATGACAAACACTGGTGACGGTTAGGATGCCGGGAATGAAGTATGTGTTTATGTGGAAAACTACCTGGGCATACGCAGACAATTAGACAATTTACACTTTAACTTAGTGTATTGTCGTCATATAGCTGGAATATTGATGAGTGCGATGTTAAACAATAAACAAACTTAGTATATTTGGAGAACGATCTCATTTTGAGTATGACAGGCTGCTTGGAGCAGCGTGTGTTGAAGGTATCCAGCATGTGATGCAAGATACTACAGACATCGGTTCTGGTGCATTTAAATAATTTGCCTCGACTAGGAAGGATGAGAATCTGGATCCGTTATATCATTTCGAACTGCGCAAATATCAAAACAGTACACCAATATTTTGAATGTCTGGGAAATGTTCATCAAACATTTCGCGTTTTGCAGAAATCTTAGGTTCGAAAGATTTTGCTTTATTGTGACGCTTACATTATGACGTTTGAACAACGACGAAGTCATTAAATAAAAGCTAGAATTATCACACATGTGCATGTAGATTGCCGCAGACATTCAGAGAACGTTACCAAATGGCACCATGCGACGTGTTCAGCATTTTCATCATATCTAGCTACCATGAATTCTTGCCATGGGTCGCTTGGGTTTTGGGAACATGAGATTTTAGTTTTAGGCAAACTTTTAAACTTACTAAGGGTAGGAATTTATTTGCAATAAGAATCAAGTAAATTGCTTATTTTCACTGTTTACAAAATTGAATTATAGTTTTGAAAAATGACACACTATTGTGGTATTATGGTACAATCAGATTTTAATATCTAAACAATACATTATTAATTAAGGGCATAATTTTGAATATCCAGGAACTCAAATGCGTGTTTTGCATGTGTTTGTGACTGATGTCAGACTTAAGAAATATATGTCGATATTGCCATTGCATGTGTTTTTGACGAGGTGCTACATGCGGGGCAGGATACACTTACATTTCGTGAACACTTTGTCTCATCAGTATTTGATTCATAAACACACGCTGATGAAGTGGTAGGAATCGTACAATGGACTCGGCATTTAGCAGAGATTTCTTATGAATATGGAAATGGTTTTGTCGCTTGAATTGAGAAATTGAAAATAAAGACATTAATACTATTCTCTTTATTCAATTCTTAAATAGGAGTATAAAGGAAAGAACCAACATAAGTACTGTACAAAAACAAACAATATTTCTGTAACTGAATCTTCGGACCAGAATGGCGTCTTTTGTGTCATATATAAATATAAGCTCGTCACCATTGGCTATGGCTATTGAACATGAACCTCAAATACCAATACTGTGGAACCCATTTCACCATAAATATAAGGTCAACTAACATATTGTAAGGGTTCGACAAAATAATCCAATGGTAATTGGTGGATCTATCTATCTATCTATCTATCTATCTATCTATCTATCTATCTATCTATCTATCTATCTATCTATATTATTTTAATAAGTGGAGTCAGGTCTCATCATCCATAACTGAATAACGGACATGAAGTTGTAACATGTAGTTTTTTTCTGTCACTACTTCATTATTATCCGTTATTCGGTTATGGCCTGATGAGACTCGTGAAAGCGATAGCCAATTAAAACTGTATTCAATCTTACTCCACTTATTTAAATATTACTATAATGTGAGAGTTAGAACTATACTGTGTTATATATATATAACACAGTAAAGTTCTAACTATATATATCGGAACAAATGTCGTTCACATTTGTTCCGCTTACCAGTTCATTTAGACGCAGTATGCGGAATAAAATCTAAGCATAAATCTAAACAAGCAATGAGAAACAGCAGGTCGATTGCCTTCCGTTTGACAGGACATATGCTTTCATGTGGTTTTACGCGATTTTAGTACTATTCATTAATATCACTGCAAAGTACAATTAATAATGGTAAGAAAAGCGTTTTCATTTTGGACCGAATGAAAATACTTGATGTTACGGTACATCTAGTCTAGGACTAAGCCTGAGCTATTTTCAACCTTTCGTTGTTT
Organism: Haliotis rufescens; assembly: GCF_023055435.1. Taxonomy (NCBI): domain Eukaryota; kingdom Metazoa; phylum Mollusca; class Gastropoda; order Lepetellida; family Haliotidae; genus Haliotis; species Haliotis rufescens. Next base: position 42,614,236 of record NW_025964112.1, on the reverse strand, counting down.
CATTTTTTCACTGTGACAATGAAACAAGTACATGTGGTTGAAGGCCGCGGCACAATGGGTCTTGAACGTCCTTCTATAAAAAAAATACTCCTCCTTAAATATGTGTGTTTACAGAAAGTTTTTTGTTAAATACGACTTTTTAGAACCATGTTTCAGTGAATGAGTGAGGTTTTACGCTGCTTTTCTCCAGGAATGACACCTCGGTGAACACCAGAATGGACTTCACATAATGCAGCCATGTGCACATAATGCACATACCATGGCCGACGGCGTGACGAGCTGCAGCTTTACCCACCAGGTTACACCACCGCCACTCTGAATAAGCATACATATGAAACATAATAATTCAAAACAAATAATATAAATTGTTACTTTCTTGAGAGGTTTTACCTTTTGAAAAATAATGTAATATTATGTAAATCGATCTATATCAATTCCATAAAGAAATTCACGAATTTATTTTTATTTAGTGAAGTATTCCTATTTTTGAAAATGAAGGCTGAGAATTATCAACACGAAAATTTAAGGATATTGGTTTAACCTGCAATTGTTTACCTTTTAATTCGCTGAAAATCTCAAAAACATTATATTCCCCACTTGTGTGTGTAATATTCTACATGTATGAACTTTAACGTTCAAACTGTTAAATCGTTATCCTATTGTCACTGAGTCAGGATATCGCAATAAACCTGCACACACTTCCTGTCTTCCTGTACGACCACGCTCGATGACAACACGGGAGATACAAACGCACTCACGTCAACAACGCGTTTTAGCATTCTTCCAGTGCGAGTTTATTATATTACGACGTATTCAAGAAATGCTTTAGAAGCCATTACAAAAAAGTGTGAAATCCGCAATAGAAGGAAATCTAGTGTGGATTTTGAGGGACTCCTCATTGACAAAGGGCAGTACCAGCCTCATTGATCAATTAAAGCGGCAGCGCTTGTTAAGACGTTTTCTTCAATTTGAAAAGACTTCGCCCAAAATGTTAATTACAAACCGTCACATTGATTACCAATCAAATTAGGTAACGGTTGTGATTAGATCAGCGCCGTAGAAATGTGTCCTGCCCAAACAGAGGAAGGGTCCCTGTCCACATTGGAGACGTAACGGTGCAAGCGGGGAGATGGTCCCGTTTCAAGGACGTCTGGCCTCACAGTAAACACGTACACTTTACGTCAACACTAAATATGAGGAAGCAGGCTTTCGTGTGTAAATAAAAACGACAAAAAAAACATTTCCATAATGACCCGTTTTACGATTCCAACTATATTATAAGCAGGTGGTAATGAATCATGATCAAATAGTGATGGTACCAAGTCTTCGCGAATATCAACAAGCCTATCCACTATTTAACACGTTTCATTAATGCAATTTCTTTCTTAACCGAAGAAAAATCACTTCTTTGACTAATTCATTGACAAATTGCTATGGGTCGTACAGTGGCAAATTCCATGTTAATGCAGTGATCTTTTCTAGGTTTATCGGGTGAATATATCCATATTGATATTTGTTAAATAATTGAGAGATGAGGGCTCACAACTAAACCCTGTACTATGCACATCTTATCTTAGTCTACAGCTATTTTCAAAACCATTCTCATGGGATATATTTCCACTTTTAATATTGAACTATATCACAGCTCATGTCACATCATAAACCTTTTATGCAATCCCAGTCCCGTAATGTAATGTAACGTCATCATGGCAACATTGTTGCTTCCTCGTTCTCATCAATGCAAAGACTGAACTATAGCAAGGGTTCTGTTATAAAAACACATATTAGGTGCAAATACACAAGAGACGATACACAGAAATTGAACTTTTGAAACTAATGATAGAGTTAGTGAGTGAGTGAGTGAGTGAGTGAGAGACAGTGAAACTAATTGTCGGTGTAAGTGAGAGAAACTGACTGTTGCGAGAAGGAGAATTAGGGAAACTGACACTTGATACAAATGATGTAGTGAACGGGAGTTTTTCATCATTAGCTTACATTGTTTTTGGGTTTTTTCAGGTGAACAGTTGACTTGCCTTTGCATGTGTTTGTGACAGGTGTCACCTTTTGGGCAGGATACGCTCACCTTTTCGCGGTCACCTGGTATCACTCTTTGATAGTGATTCATAAACACATGTTGTATACAAATGTATGTGTCCAGTTTAGGGGTTCGCTCATCACGCTATGGACCGAATTAAATTTTCCGCAAGGGTACATATATGCCGCCTTGATATTCCTCTAAAAAGCAGCGTAAAACCATAGTCACTCGCTGAAACAGGGTTGTAAATACATAGCATGTACGAAACGTTTTCTATATGAACACTGTCTGGACACGGCAACAAATTATTTAAGGAGTACATTCTGTAGAAGATCGTTAAAGACTCATTGTGCAGCGGCCTTAAGCTAATTGTATCATTGTCGCCGCGAAAAAATGAAACTCAGAAAGGTTCCCTTTGTTGAAAATAGTTCTGACTAAGTCGTCGTCTGACATCCAGTTGTTTTCATTTGGTCGAAATGAAACGCCGTTCTTACCAATCGTCCCTATTGTTGTCTGTGTTTCGTTTGACTTTTCCCCAGTGGAATGAACATCTGTCCCGGCGAAGTGATATTTTTTTCACCTAATACCCTGAGCTAGTTTTTGGGAAAAATGGGCGGAATAAAGAGAGATAGAGTTAGAATTTGTGAGTTTCAGGGGAATATTTGACTTTTGGGGGTTGAACAAACATATTTGGTCAGTTTGTTTGCCCTCTTGAAAAGGGTGAAACCTCTTCCTGCTTTTCTTATTTTTCTAAATGTTTTGGTCGTTTTGACCATAATTATTAACGTAAGAATGAATAATTTGTTATCTATGAAAAACCTAGCTTGAATTGCCAATGCCCATCTATAACGTAACCACTCAGATGGTCAAACATTTTTAATCAGTGTACATAAAAAATGAGGACCATTCTTCAATTTTCATTGGTTTTATTCTTGTCACTTAATAACTGTCACATGATAATACTTGATAACCACATGACTAGAAAAAAACAATCATATTGGTTTGCAAAAAAACAGATGTAAAAGTCAAATACTCCGCATTACGTAACCAAAGTTACATGTATATCAGTTGGATTCTCATATGGTGTCTTACCCAGAATAGAAGTTATGTTATGTCAAATTATTTGATCAGTGTTTTATATATGAAATATATTAACGCCATGGCTCGATTCCCCACGATGTGTGAAGCTCATTGCTTTTGTCCTACGCCGATATATGGCTGAAATTTGGATAAATGCAATCATACCCACTCACTCACTCGTCCTGGCATCTATAAATGTATTCTATATCATTTATTCGTCTAAAAAAGAGGAGGTGAGGCATATGTCCAGTTCTTGAAAGAGAAATCGACCGAGAAATCTTACCGAAAACAAAATATAACAGCGATTTTCCCTCACATGTCCCCTTTCACTCATACAAAATATAAAGTGAAAACAAGCATATTCTTGTATCATTAAGGAAGAAGTCTGCAACAGCTGATGCATTTCCTATTTGCTGAGATTGTGCATATTGATCCAGAGACGGTGGATCATCAAATATGTCAGTGCGCATTATCCTTTTGATCTTCCGTTATTTACATCGATGACAATGTTACGTACAGGTGTCTATGTGGGGGTTGTTTGGAGTCTGGGCGGGAAGAGATGACACCTGCCCGCTAGAGGAACACTGAAGGTGCATATGTTCTTGGCTTGCTGTCCATCCTGCAGCTCACATACTTAGCTTGTAGCTACACCTTCCTTCTTCCCATCAACCATCCAAAGAATTAGTCACGTTACGGTTATGAATATTTCGATCGGAATATCAGGCGTTGATTGAGCGGTGTGAAATTAACTGTTATTCATACCGGCGCAGTGTGGATATTACGCATAACTGTAAATATATAACGCCAGAGAACAACTAATCTCGATTATCTGCCGAAACAGATTCCATCGGGTGCAAAAGGTATATTATTTTAATTATTTGAATGGATCGCTGAAAATTAGTGATAACACCAGGTGTTCGCGAAAAACGTAAACATGCCCTGCCCTTCCAGTAGCATTGTTAAAATCCACAAGGATCATACTAATTATTCACGTACGGTAGGTTCAACTGGCACACGTTAGATCGGGTTTCGGTTCAGTAGGTGGGCAATATGTACTTACATGTGGATTTCGATGTTGATTTACACGCCATCGCAACGCACCTAAACAAACTTGACTTCTGAATTCATTTTCACCATGTTCCTTGAACCCGGACTAAATCATCCGAAGAAAGTATGTTTTTTTCAGTTATTTGCTCAACGTTTTGTCAAGACAAATGACCTCCAACGAAACTTTCCTGGGCCCCAAAATGTAAATTACACAAAAGAAGGACGCAAGAAAGCCTAATCAGCTGTTCCTATAACAAATACTGAATATTTAAACTCTCGCGGAGCATCAGGTTAAAAAAATCATTCGTTTTGCTCTCAAATACTTCGTCACAAAAGTGCTAATCATCACTCAAACACTCTTTTGTTGTAAACTGCAGTAAGAGCAGCATAACATTTTGGTGCTAACTCACTTGCAAACACTGCTAACAAACTTGCATATGGCCGGGTTCATGCGAAAGTTACAACAGCAATGCTACCTGGACAGGAATGGGGGCCTCGTTACAAAACAGGGAGACCTGACACCTCAAATCATGACTTCAGGTGTGTGGAGGCTGCCTGTTGATCTTGGTGCATTCTCTACTAGCTGTATTGTGCACTTAAGGGATGTTTGTGTATGTTTTCGGGAACCAAGTCCTTGAAGTATCGTTTCTTGTCAAAATGACTGTTTCTTGCCACAGCTTGTAGGTTCTTATAGCATGCAAATTCCGTATTTTTGTTCTTTGAATATATTTAAACGATGTATAATCCAATGCATGGCGTTTAAGCGAAACAAATGCAGTGTTAAGGCCATACAAGGGCCGTAGTGTTTGTTCTTTCGGTTTAGTGAGCATAACCTGGACGGATATGCTCGACTTTGAACACCCATACATGTTATGTTAAAATATCATTTGCAAAATATAGACTAGGGGGCTACGATGTTATGTATGGACACTGCTCCAAAATAACAACATGATGCATACTGCAAAAGATATTTGAAAACCCTTGGTAAATACACTTCACACTAGGCGGCCAAATCTATTATATATTTTTGTAAGTTTGATATATATGTTTGTTTGTTGTTTAGAACCTCACATAGCTGTATTAAAGTCTCTATATAACCGAGTTTGTTCAATACAGTGATTGACATAAAGAGCAACGTCCCACGCCGTCGGAATACGATTGCATGAAGTCACGGATCCTGACAATGCTTTGTTTGTTTGTTTGTTGTTTAACGCCGCACTCAGCAATATTCCATCTATATGAAGGCGGTCTGAAAATAATCGAGTCTGGACCAGACAATCCAGTGATTGACATCATGAGCATCGATCCCCGCAATTGGGATACGATGACATGCACCAACCAGTCAGCGAGCCTGACCACCCGATCCGGTTAGTCGCCTCTAACGACAAGCATAGTCGCCTTTTTACGACAAGCATGGGTTGCTGAAGACCTATTCCAACCTGGATCTTCACGGGTCTCCTGATAATACGATCAATTTCGTCGCCTCCAACAAGCATGAGTTACTGGGGACCTATTCTACCCCGGAATCCCCATAGGTGTCTAGACTTTTGTAATTTGTAATCAAAGGTGTTCATTTATAAAGTATGTGTAACGTATACACTATACACAATATGACGTGATCTAAGTAGGAGATAAACCTACCATGTTTTGAAATTTGAGGGCATCTCTTATATTTTGTACCCGAGCGCGTAGCTAATTCACTTCCAATGATTTATCCACCTGAGCTAGAAATAAATGGCACCAATGAAACCGCCGCATCTGTTTCATGTTTAGATTCAGAGTGACTAAAACCTGTGCTGACTGTATGGCAAGAGAATTCATGGATGTTAACTTCTTCATTTAGAGGAAAACAACATTTCGGAGTATATGCGTTCTGCTTCACAGGGCGAAATGATGAAGGAGTAAGCATATACTCCGAAATGTTGTGTTCCTCATAACAAAGAAGTTGACAACCAGAAATTCGCTCTTAACTTTCCAAAAGTCAACTTTCCCTTTATGTCGATCAATAGTACAGCAGTTCCAGCCTTTGGTGTCTACATTCACAAGTTTTGAGATACAATGCCCTTTCTACGAAGATTCCAGAGATCACCAAGAATTGCTTGATCAGGGTTACAATATGTAAGACCTTAGTGAACAATTTTATGGTACACTGGTGGACATTTCTAAATTTGACGCATGATGCATGATGCAATTCCCTATTTTGAGATATGCACCTGCGTTTTCTACAGATAAACAGTTGATTACCCGTTGCATGTATTTGTGGTGTGTGAAACTAGTGGGGCAGGACACGCCCACCTTTTCGCGACCGCCTGGTACCATAACTATTTGATAGTGATTTGTAAAACATGAAGGCTTTGACCTTTTAAGGATAACAACCACTGTATTGTTTGTAACGACATTTCAGTGCTACTTGTTACCCATAAGTGCGTGTGTGTTACCTGAAACATGCTTAAGATATACTAGTTGTCAGAATTGTGGAATGGACTCTGCTTTTAGCACAGTTTTCTTATGATTATGGAAAGGGATTTGTCCATCCATAACGCCCTAATTTATTAAATAACTGAACAGAAATATAATAACGTCCATTTACACACCTGAAAATAACTAACCAGAAATATAATAACGTCCATATACACACCTGAAAATAACTAACCAGAAATATAATAACGTCCATATACACAACTGAAAATAACTAACCAGAAACATAACAACGTCCATATACACACCTGAAAATAACTAACCAGAAATATAATAACGTCCATATTCACACCTGAAAATAACTAACTAGAAATATAATAACGTCCAAACACACACCTGAAAATAACTAACCAGAAATATAATAACGCCCAAACACACACCTGAAAATAACTAACTAGAAATATAATAACGTCCAAACACATCCCTGAAAATAACTAACCAGAAATAAAATAACGTCCATATACACACCTGAAAATAACTAACCAGAAATATGATAACGTCAATATACACACTTGAAAATAACTAACCAGAAATATAAGAACGTCCAAACACATCCCTGAAAATAACTAACCAGAAATATAATAACGTCCATATACACACCTGAAAATAACTAACCAGAAATATAATAACGTCCAAACACACACCTGAAAATAACTAACCAGAAATATAATAACGTCCATATACACACCTGAAAATAACTAACCAGAAATATAATAACGTCCATATACACACCTGAAAATAACTAACCAGAAATATAATAACGTCCATATACACACCTGAAAATAACTAACCAGAAATATAATAACGTCCAAACACACACCTGAAAATAACTAACCAGAAATATAAGAACGTCCATATACACACCTGAAAATAACTAACCAGAAATATAATAACGTCCATATACACACCTGAAAATAACTAACCAGAAATAAAATAACGTCCATATACACACCTGAAAATAACTAACCAGAAATATAACAATGTCCAAATACACACCTGAAAATAACTAACCAGATATATAATAACGTCCATGTACACACCTGAATTTACCCTTGCTTTATGTTCATGTACCCCGATCTCCCGTGTGTCGTATTTGAATTTGCATTTTACGACAAGCATAGTCGCCTTTTACGGCAAGCATGGGTTACTGAAGACCTATTCTACCCCGGATCTTCACGGGTCCATACACACAAGGAAGAGAATGTATGGATGTCAACTTCTTTATTATGAGGAACATAGCGTATCGGAGTATATGCTTACTACTTTATCAGGAGAATGAATGATATGAGGCAGAGAGCATACATATGTACACGTGAGAACAACAAAAGTAATAAGATAACAAAAGGTGGAAACTTAACAAGGGAAGTCAACTGATAATTGGCTCTGATGGGTGATTAGCAGTAGACAATGGAAGTCAACAATGTACAGTAGTTAGCGCTGATAGTTATTGTCCCCTTGTTTTCTTTGTTCCAATATCAGTCTGTCGCAGTTGTTTCTTCAGGAAATTAATACAAGATGTGATTTCCAAAAACATATAGGAAGTGGTGCTGTAACATGTCATCCCTGAGTCAGAGCTTCTAAATGTGGGCTAGCATTTTCAATTTTCACTAATAATCTCAACGTGGCATTGATGGTTGACATGGTTTTGGTCACCCTATGATAAATAACGTATAATACACGGCACGACAAGTGTGTTTGTCTTTATGCTGGCCTGCAGTGGTCGTGCCCCAAAAGCCAGTTCCACAAATGGCAAGCCCCAGCAATTAACACCCAGGTGGCACTCGTTTTGAACGTGTTACGGCTGTTTGTTGGAGCCAACGTCAACATGGTTATGCTCCTTCTCAAATACTCCCAAAACAAATATATTCTCATGCTCCGTGTTACCCTCTGGAGATTAAGCATACAATATGCAGTTTGTCTACATACCGTCTACCACATCCGCAAAAACATTCGTTTGTTGTTGCTTTTAACACCATAAATGACATGATTTTCTTAAATGCATGGACTCTTATTGGTAAACGAAATGGATCTTCGAAGTGCAGAATGGCGTTGAAGAGTTTTTGTCGTGTTGTTTTCATTACGTGCCGCCTGATTGAGAGGGTTAGGGTTAAAAAAAAGTTTAGGGTAGACGTTTCAATTTATGCAGTGTTTATTGTGTGGTGCCATTGAAATGAATTTCCCTTTTTATCGTCTTATTATCATTTCATATAACAAACTGTTGTTCTAATTTACCATTCCTTTATAATCTTCATATATGATATACTTTTCGTGTTCTCCTACACATAATGCATGCTTTATGTGTGACGGGTGCTACGGGAAGTGCACGACTTCCTTTCCCTTTTCGCGAACACATGTTGTCATCACTGATTTTCAGGGATTCAGGGATTCAGGGATATTTTGCCTATACGCCCATGGAATCTGTTGTGAATAATTGAAATTAATTATTCTCTGGCATTCACCTTTCATATTTATTTGATGAATCGTGTTTCACAAACTCTCATTGTTGCATAGCTGATGTCTCTTACTAACCCTGCGTTTGTGTACAGGTAACGGTGACCTGTGGGCCCCGAAATATAGAGAAAATAACAACTTCTATTCCAGGTGCTTTAACATTACTACAATAGGCATTGCCAAACAAGACTGACTGATCAAGTGTTTTACATTCACTACTCACATACAGCTGAATGCTGCTCACAGATGTCAAATAAATAAAAGCGACAAAACCCTTTTCATAATCACAAGATATCTGTGCTAAACGCATAATGCACTGTACGATACCGACTATGTCATAAGTATGTGTTTTTCATATGGAACGGGACGCCAGAGAATAACAAGCCTTGGTCATCAGAATAAACAGATTCCATGGGACGTAAAGGATAACACAGTGGTGAATGGATCACTAATAATCAGTAAAATATCGATTTCTTTGCCGTAGTACTATTTACAACACAAATGTCTATCTATTCCTGGAAATGTTGTCGTTGACTGTCAACTTGTTGAGGTTGTCCGTTGTTTTCTGTGATGAAACCAACCCGAAACAATGGTAGGGCTGTCGCGGAATTTTCCTTCCATTCCTTGGCATTTGCAGACAATTGCAATAATCGCGTTTCGTGAAAGTGTTAAGGTCTTCTTCAGTGGTGGCTTTGTACATGACCATTGGTCAATACCATAAATAGAAGTGTTGTGTGGAATAAGATAGTTCAGATATTCACCTTGACATTTGGTGGTCAGTAAAAATGCAGGTTAAACAGACTCTGAGTCATCACATCTCACATGTTACATTAATGCCATCTTCCATTTTTAGACTTGCGCAAACATATTTCTTCGTCTGAATAATCTGGTCCTCTCTGTATGGGTACTGTATTGTGAAATATCTTGTGATACACGTTGTGCGTGTTATTGTTTCAAGTCACTGTTTCTGTTCTGTTTCAAGGTATAATTGTGTGATGCCGTTATTTCTGTGTTTTCAGTAAAGTAATGTTGTTGTTTTTGTGTCTTGAGTTGTTTAGTTGTCTGCAATATTTAGGCCAAATGGCGTTTGTTTATGTACCAGGGTGCTGACGTCAATGCTTAAGCCTGTATGTGCATAGCTTAGCGTTACATGCATGTGATAACTTACATTCAAAGTGTAGACACTGCTGTTGGTGTCCGGATATATGATGTCATGCGCTGTATCTGTGGAGTGTAACCAATACTTGCTAATTCATATTAATTAGTGAGAGAGTTTAATTTTACAGTATGTCAGCAACATCATAGTGGGGACACCAGAATGGGCTTCACACATTGTACCCATTTGGGGAATCGAACCCGGGCCTTCGGCATGATGAGCGAACGATTTAACCACTAGGCTACCCTACCGCTCTCGTGTTAAAGAAGATGATATAGGTAATTTAAACAAGAAGGAAAGAAGAGAAACAGAGAAACGAATGTACATTAACATTGCTCAATCAAACCTTACAGTTTTCTTTAATTATGTACATTCCAGAATATGTTTTCATTAACATTATTCGAAAAATCTGCATTGACAACTTGCATCAAGTTGATATTAACATCACAAGTATCTTTCGCAATTAACAAATGTATCAATTCGTTTCAAGCCAATGATATATCTGTACATGTATGTGGTCGTGTCAGAAGACTTTTAACGCCACTTTCAAGTATTTCAGTTAAAAAAACATAGATATGTACATGTGCATCCTCTTAGATTTTCTATTATGTGAACAATCAGAGAAAGTCATACACTATGAATAAAGACGGCTATGTGTGCTTGGGTAGTTCAAATAGCGGGCGTTTCAAAACGATTTTGCACATATTAAGTATTTGTTCTTGCAACTGCTATTGTGACATTTTTACCTAAAATATAAGTCTTATTCCATATTTTGAAACACTAATGTACCCTCAAGGTTTGTATAATATAGATTTAAGCAAACTTGACCTTTCATGTGTCGTAAATCCATCATAACAAGATTGGCATTGAAAAGATTTATGTAACTCGCCAAATATGTACGGAAACACTTAATATCATATGTCTTCTTTTATTTGGGGAATTTGTTCCATGTTGAAGAAGGGTTAAGAATCGTGTGAAAGAATCTAACCAATCCAAGACGTCAATTCTTTGTGCAAACATACTTCAAATCAGAATACCCAAGACTCGAGGACAAGATTAACTTGTTAGCGTAAAGCAAAACAAAGGGAGATTACCCATATCCTCCTGAAGCCCTTAGCCATTGAAGGTCACGAGTTTTTTGTCGCTAGCATCACGTAGAGACTTTGATATCTGAGCAGTTTAGCCTTATTGGCAGGGATGGTCAGGTACCTTAGCTGAAGGTAAATATACAACACCAGGTACGATCTTTGCTAAGAAACACAATTTGAATCTTTTTCAAGAATCCAAAGACAGGAAATCCACTAGGATGAGGCAAGTGAATTGTAGCTGAATTGTGAACAAAGATCCCATTACGGGAGCTGGAACTCTGTGTAGATTGTGCAAACAAGGTTGCATCTACGTTGAATTCGCAGATCAAATACCTGGCAATGTAGCCAAAAAACAGAATTGGTGAAAGTCTTCAGTGTATTTGAATTTAGTTTAGGCAAGAATGTTTCACATCTAGGTTTTAAGGAACTTTACAGAAAATTATAAACTTCAAACATTGATGTCAACATGAAGGTCGAATACAAAGATGACACAACTTTTATAATATTTTTGTTTGCATTTAGAACATGCCAATATTTCTTCTTTTGTTTTTCTTTTCAGAAAAATACGTGTAACAACTTCTATACATTTGTATACTGATATAGCGTGTTTTGCTGATTAAACAACATGTATAAATTCTGTTATATACACGTGTTAATATAACTAGATGATTATAAAAAGAATGTTTTTTCCGGTTATTCGCTTAAAGGGCGAGGTATGATATGGACACTCTGCAGACAATAAAAAAGAATTATGGCTAGAAAAGGGAGATAATTAAAATTAACAAGGGAGATAATTTACGTCTCAAGTAGTTATCATATTTGACTTGTTCACGAGTTCCAGGGTAAATGTTTTCGCCCTGAAATGAGAAAGATCAAAATTGGAGTTTAACCATGCTCTCAGCTCTCTTATTATCTGTTACTTTATAAAACTCGCACATGTTAAAATATGTAATTATTTAAAAAAATACCCGTGGACTGGATGTTAGCGTACGTAAATAAATGAAAGTGCTCTCAGTCAATCAGTCAGCCAGTCCTAATGACCCTTTATTGGGTTTCAGACCACCGTTTTCAAGTGGTCTTCATTCTTTAACGATTGCAGTCCAAGTAGACACAAGGACCCATCATACTGTACCCAGACAAAGAATACAACGAGTGCCTGAGTTGTCTAGTTGGATAGAGCATTTGGTCGGTGGTTCAATACCTGGCAGCGTCATACCAAATGAAGTTTATATGACACATGTTGTTTCCTTGCCTTGCGGTCGACATTTAAGGGATGAAACTATGAACTGGTCGGCTTGGAGTCAGTATAGTGTGTCTGTGTTGGTTATTGGGTATCCAGATCGCCTCCATGGTCTAGTGGTAGAGCGTCAATCCAGAGAGTGGAAGGTCCGGGGTTCGATCCCCGGCCGCGTCATACCAAAAGACGTTAAAAGATGGTACTTGTTGTTACCCTGCCTGGCGCTCGGCATTAAGGGGATAAAACAAGGACTGGTCGGCTCGGAGTCAGTATACTGTGTCTGAGTGGGGTATTCATGCTAAACCTTGGCATGATATCTCAGTTGCCAAGCACTATAAATCGGCATCAGTCTGGAATAGTACAAGCAGCCACACACACACACGTGCATGCACGTCGCTATGTAAGTGAAATATTCTTGGACGCGACGTTAAACCCCATTTCACCTTACCTATTTGGTGTCCATGTTAAACTGTGGCATTGTATCTCAGTGGGCTAACACTATAAAACTTGGTGTGTGCACCAGTCCCATTAGTCCGCACTTGTGCGCGCGCGCACGCACGTACGCACGCACACACCACACACACACCACACACACACACACACACACACACACACACACACACACACACACACACACACACACACACACACACACACACACACATACTATTTCACTTCACCTTGTTGATAATTTAACATAAGGTGCAGGATCACACATATTCAAGAATAAATTAGTTTTATTTCCAGAATACTTCAACAATGTATCAACATTACATAAAAATCAACGTATAATATATATTCACAATTTTGATGTACATATAGCAAAATAATTCTTGGTTATTATACACTATATGCAATGAGTCGTAGGGGCTATTAAACAACATGTATTTACATACTCACGCATACATACACTCCCACGATATATAATATATACACTAGTGGAACACAATGCACGCCCCCACGATATATAGTATTTACACACTAGTGGAATACCATACATGCCCCACGATATGTAGTATATACACTAGGAGAAAACCATACACGCCCCACGATATATAGTATTTACACGTATGGACTACAATACACGCCCCCACGATGTATGGTATTTAGTACTATTTACACACTAGTGGAACACCATACACGCCCCACGGTATATAGTATTTACACGTGTGGAATACCATTCACGCCCCACGATATATAGTATATATACACTAGTGGAATACAATACACGCCCTACGATATATAGTATATAGACTAGGGGAATAGCATACACACGCCACGATATATAGTATTTACACGTGTTGAATACAATACACGCCCCCACGATATATAGTACATATACACTAGTGGAATAAAATACACGCCCCCGCGATGTATAGAATATATACACAAGGGGAATACCATACACGCCCAACGATATACAGTATATAGTCTATACATTAAATCACCGGTGACAAACTGGGGCTAAATAAAAGAAGGTTCATTGTCATTATTATTTTGGAAGCTTAAGCGTGCTCAAGAACAAATTTACGTTATTCAAAAACAGAAATTCTACGTGAGTGAATAAACGGGGTTGCTGCCTCTTTGAAGTGTGCTTTAGTTATATATCATGGATATGATATCTGAGAAGGCAATCCTAGGGAAAAACAGATGTTTACCGGTTTAATGAAACCCACGAAAACTAACACACCAAGATGTACATAAGTTAAGGCTGAATCTGGAATTCTTCTCCATAATCATAAGATTCTGACAGGCCTAAAGGACAACTCTTCTGTTTTGACTGATATCGTCCTTTATAAACCGATATTTTTCTTACCTAGGCAACATTGAATATATGTATATATTGATTGCTATTTCATAAACCGTAACTGTATTTAGAATATCAACCTGCTGTATTTTCAATGCAATGCCTGTAGCGTGAACGGGGATAAATTGAATTTAGAACCGAAAGCGCAGCGTGAGGTTACTAACGTACATCGCTTGTCATTGCATTCTGTAAAATAATATTATAACATGCCCTTATTCAATTTATGTACATATACATTACAAAAATAAAAATGCAGTATAGTATATATACATGTATGTATTGTTTACTAACTACGATGTCATAAACAAATACATAAACAAACACATACACACATTCATACACACACATATAGACACACACATATATAGACATAGACATATGTCATAACATAGACATACATACATGCATGCATGCATGCACGCACGCACATACACATGCATACATACATACATACATACATACATACATACATACATACATACATACATACATACATACATACATACATACATACATAGACAGACAGACATTGATTTCGTCAACGTGTCAATATAAAAATAAAATCTATCACATTTGCAAAGATAATGACATAACTACATATCTTAATAATGTATATTATTTCATCTTTAACAATACATTTGAAAGTTTCAAAGGCATATGTATGGTTTCTAAATCATCACGAAGAATAAAACAAAATGAACACGTACCATCAAAAACATATTTAAACACCCCACTTAAGGACACACTTTAAGATCGTAACAGTGTTAACTGATGTATGAGTATTGTAGAAATATCATATTTCTAAAGCATAATTCATATACGAAGTTTACCCTTCTACCCCACCGCTGTGTCAATTGTAAAATGTCGTTGTTTGGAAACCTACGAGGCACGTGCATCGAAAGTCCCCATTACACAGCGTTCAGTGGAAAACAGATTAATATTTCCATACAAAACATAAAATACTCTTTTGGCCCTCGTATGAATCAACAATATGTTCATTGGGTCTCATAACCTCAGATTTCTAAAAAGCTAGCCACAATCCTAGTGGTGAAAATCTTTAACATCACTGTTTGATGTACAATGTAGCTAAATTACTAAATGAATACACTTTTTCCTTCATTTTGCTACATGTAGCAGATGCGTGTGTAAATATTGCTATAAGTCGCATCGCCAATATTGCTAATTAATTACCACCAAGACCCGGTTTGGGGCTTGTTGAATCCATTATGGCGAAGCATGTTTCACGCTGAACGGACGAGCGCCTTAATCACCTACCGTCTAACCTCCCGTATTTTAGAATAGTCCGCGAAGAGTTACTTCCCTTTAATCAAATGGCGCTAACATTGGAGACCGTGTGTCAACTCAAGATCAATAACTTGTGAGATCAAAGTAATCAGATCACTTACCCTATTGGATGTTTCACAAATAAATAATATATGGTCACAAATGTCAACATTCCTTTGACCCACTGTTTTTGTTCCAGGGCAGGTAGTACTACCAAATGTCAAGGTCTTGATAGTTTTCTGACAACTGAGATCCTCATATCATTGAAAGACTGTAAATGACAATACCGATAATACTAATAAGTATTTTCTTTTTAATAATGTAACGTAACACCTTCATCTCGTCATGGATATGTTTGCGTCGTTAATTTCTTAACTTAAGCTTTACATAACAAAGTAGGTGTGTTTATCTTGCTTTGTTGTTCTGTTTGTGTGTTTTAATGGTGCGGAACTGAGAGAGTGTATGCATAAGACGTGCATCAGTTAGTGGTAAAGTCAAGTACTTCGTAGCCATGAACGAACGGGTGATTTCGTGCGTTTGCATATATAAGATATGAATACACAGTGAAACAAGTACAAGTGTTTGTCGTTTAACTCCGTTCTCAATATTCCAGCTGTATTTTCCCTGTAAAAAGACCCGTGAAGATCCGGGGTATAATAGGTCTTCAGCAACCTATGCTTGCCCTAAAAGGCGTCTATGCTTGTCGTTAGAGGCGACTCACGGGATCGGGTGGTCATGCTCGCTGACTTGGTTGATGTATGTCATCGATCTCAATTGCGTGGATCGATGCTTATGATGTCAATCACTGGATTGTCTTGTCCAGACTCGATTATTTACAGCCGGAATATTGCTGAGTGCGACGTTAAACAACCAACCAACCAACCCTGTAAATATTATTGTGAGCAACGATCCACGCCGTCGGTACATACAATCAACAAAGTCAGTGAGGCTAGCCATCCGATGCTTTTGGTTGCTATTACGACAAGCATGGGTTGCTGGGTACCCATTCTAACCCGGAGTACTTAGGGGTAACATGTTCCAGGAATGGAGATGAGACCAACACAGACTGAACATGAGCGAATTTGTGCTGATCCACCGAGGTTGGGTCAGGGTGTGGAGGTTGGTTCAGGGTGTGGTGGTTGTCAGGTGTGAAGTAGTCTACAGTCGCCAGGTGTCCACCTTCATGATATATCAATCTTTAACGTTCACGACACTCCGATCCTTGATTTTAATGACATTACCGTCTTTAATATACCCCATTTTTTACATGATATCTCCTTACTTCATGATATCTCCATCTTCATGTCATTGATATCACCATATTTCTTGATAATGACATTTCAAGATATATTCATATTTTATT
Organism: Haliotis rufescens; assembly: GCF_023055435.1. NCBI lineage: Eukaryota > Metazoa > Mollusca > Gastropoda > Lepetellida > Haliotidae > Haliotis > Haliotis rufescens. Next base: position 42,597,210 of record NW_025964112.1, on the reverse strand, counting down.
ATAACACCATATTTCTTGATATTGACATTTCATGATATCTCCATCTTCGTATCACAATATTTCTTGAAACTGAGATATATTATATCTCCAAGTTACATGATATCACCATATTTCTCTATATTGACATTGATCATGATATCTCCTACTTTATAATGTTACCATATTCTTTTATTTTGACATTTCATAATATATTCATCTTTTATAAAACAAACATATTTCCCGATATTGACATATATCATGTTTTCTACATCTTTATAACATTACCGTATTTCTTTGGATTGACATTTCATGATATCCCCCTTTTTTAATGTAACACCATATTTAATGATATTGACATATATTATGTTTTCTCATGTTACGTGATGTCACAATATTTCCCGATATTACTATATTTCATTATATCCACATCGCTTTACTGATACAAAAAGTGAACCATCTTTGTTTATATAGCTACCGTTCATGATATGTTAAAATAGTTATTTCGCGTCATATTCATCATGCTTGTCCGGAATGTAGGCTTCCGTGCTTAATGGTTTCAAAGAGAAGTTCTAATTACAGGTCGGTAATTGCCTTACCATCTTTAGTCTGCTTCGTTGTCTCTTGTGTGCACATGCACACTACTGAAAATGTAATGTAACAGCCATTCGTATCACCTATCGAAACATGTATACTCTATCATAACGCCATTGACAATAAGGCATATGCAAACATACATACAAGTCACACTTGCAAACAGACTTTACGTCGCTTTTAGCAATATTCCAACAAGATCACGACAGGGGACACCTGAAATGGGCTTGACACAATGTACTCGTGTGGGAATCGAACCCTGGTCATCAGCGTGACGAGCGAACGCCTTAACCACTAGGCTACCTACTGCCTCACGTGCATACAAACGGAAGCTTGCCCATGCCTTAAAAAATATGTATACGCTAAACACACTTACAAAATGGAATAGATACGTTGAGAATACTCACGCATGCACAGGACTATGAACACTCCATATACAAGACACAAACATGTCTATTTTACCTCACGATATACTCATAATATTCAAACAAACGGTAACACTGCATCATACATACACGCATGTAATATACTAATGCATTTAAAGTACAAATTGAAATCCATTTCGCATTCGTTCGGCATCTCGTTGCAATATACAGATACGTCACGGCTGATGCATTAGATAACAAGTATTAAAAATAAATAAACCTCTGTCGCACATCACTGACTGGACGACCTGATATAACTGAAATACTGTTAAAGTCGGCGTTAAACACAACGCAGCCTCATTGAAATGGACCGGAAGTGTCCTGTAGGAGGTATTTCTCTCAATGTGAACCAGAATACTGAGTGTGTATACCTCCTCACAGTAAAATTCCGTTATCTTGAATTCGTCTATAGCCAAGAACTGCTTTGCCGTAGCATGTCATAAACCCCAAACATTTTGTATTTATATATCCCGAGAACCAAGCTGTCATAAAAAGCGAAATCTCTGCCAAACAGACCAAAGTAGCCATAGATTCAGACATTTGGGGAGATTAGACATAACAGTACTTCTCTATAAGGGAACAAAACAAAGAAACTAATGATCTAATCAATACCAATCTATTTCTTTGATTTTGATTTCTTTTTCTCTGCATCATGTTTTTTCTTCCTCTTTATCCGATTCTCTTGCCTCTTCTCCTCAGCTCTGATCTCCTCCATGGCCTTGACTCTTTCTGCCCTCTTCTCTCCGAGGGAGGGGCGCGGTGGAGTGTACACCTCTTTAGCTTCTCGAGCACGCTCCATCATTTCTTTCGATGGTTTCGAAGCCACTGGTTGTGAGTCTAGTCTATGCTTGGTTGACTCTTCGGATCCTTCTGATGTTGCCTGAGACTCTAGATCTACGTCACTTTTTGACTTTTGCACAACTCTTTTCTTCTTATCTTTCGCCTTCTTTTTATGCTTTACATCTGAAGTCCTCACTTCAACTTTGCCGTCATATACGCTTGTGACTGTGTCAGCTCTGAAAACTGATTTCTTGGCACATCTCACGCGGGAAGTTTTCGATTTCAAAGTATCATTTCTATTTATTGCTTTAACTTTTACACTGTCATCGTTAATGTGCGCTTTGCGCACATAATTCATCACGTCCATTCCTTCATCCCTGGAAGATGCAACACTTTCTTTATGCGAGATGTGGCCTTTGAATTTTCTTCTCTTTTTCACTCTCCTTTCAGGCTTGCCTTCTGAAGTATCAGCCACACTTCCTTCCTGCTTGGAAATCTTGCTTCGTATATTTAATGAAGCATCTGCGGTTTCTTCATCTTTGCATTTTACACTCTTTTTTCTATTTGCTTTATCTTTTAATATATTACCAGATTTCTCTGAATCATCATCACATTTAGTTCTAACTATACCTTTCTCTTTCTGCATTGGTATGTACTCTAAGCTTCCTTTTTTACAAGCGTTAGGAGTTTCTGCTTGTGAAATGGCACCGATATTACTTAAACACGATTCTTTTGTTTTTATTTCAACTTCACTTTTGCCATTGTCCGTATTCCTCCTTGGTTGGTCAAGATTTGCGTCACCTTCTTTTCGGACACGCTTGCTAGGTTCAGTAGGTAACAAGGAAGCTCCTTCATCTTCTGGAGAAAGATCTGTTTCTTTTCTCACTTTACCGTTCTTGAGTGTTTTAGTTTCTCTGCTCTTACTGTGTGTATGTGAGGCTGAGCGATCCTGGGGATTAACGCGCATTTTGTCTTTATGGAGTGTCATCATTTCACTACTTAAGGACAGGAGCGTGGGTTCTGTTGAAGTTTCTGAAACATTCCTTTTCCCACTCCTATCTCTAAAAGATGAGGATTTTGATGAAGGAGATTTAGATTTACTCGTCCGTTTATTTCGTTCTCTTATATCGACTTCAGAATGACTACCAGTACCAAGTCTGCTTCTTGGTGTCACAGGGTTATTATATGTTGAATGTGATGTGCTCACGTGAACTAACGACGAAGTTAGTTCATTCACAAGACCAAGTATTTTAGGTGCCTTCCCTCTTTTAGAATGAGTTTTGTGGTCTTTCGTTTTTCCATCTGTTACTTTCTTCTCAGCTCTCGTAGGGTGTATTTGTCTTCTGATTTCATTAGCAGTAGCGATATAAGGATTCTCTTCGTATTTGCCTCTACGTTTTCCATGTCGACTATGAGGTGTAGAGGGCGGCCGCTCCTTCTTTCTCTGTTTCTTTGGTCGGTGAATGTACACACACCCATCACCCATCAAAGTGTCTGGCGTTGTAGATCTTTTCTTCTGGTTTTGATTTTCAATATCAGTTTGCAAATTATCCTCGGTGATTTTCTTCTGCTCACGTGTGACTACTGATGTCTTCTTTTCAACTAGCACACAATTTACAACACTTCTAACATCAGAAAACATTGTTTGATCCACTATTTTCTCTTTTGTCGAAATGCTGTTCTTTTTATGAACACATGTCGATTCTTTATGCTTTATCTGAATATCCAACGGAGTGTTTATCTGCTCATTGGCATGTGTATTGAATTCAGTGTCCTGATCATCTTCGTTCATTTGGTTATCAGAAGACTCTTTGGGTATATTACTTGGTATTGTGACTTCTTTGTTCTCCTCAGTTTCAATCACTTCTTCTTCTTCTTCTTCTTCTTCTTCTTCTTCTTCTTCTTCTATCTTTTCACAGTCCTTTTCTTCTTCTTCATCATCCTCTCCTTCGTCATCATCATCATCATACCCATCTTCCTCATCATTTGGATCATCGTCCTCTATGTCATTTTCTTCTTCAACATAACTGACATCACTAGAGCCAATATCCGTCGTATCTTTATCAAGTACATGAAAGTCTTCTGGTACATTTTCTTGTCGAACAAGGACACTGGCTTTTAATACTAAACTTTTGTCTCTTTCTGGTCTACTTTCACTTGCAATTGCGGAGTTTCTATTCGTCTCTTCCTCCTCCTCCTCCTCTTCTTCTTCTTCTTCTTCCTCCTCCCCCTCTGTCCCCTCTTCCTCGCCATCTTCAGTTTCAGTTTCATCATTGTCTTCACCATTCTCATTTTCTTCCTCTTCTGTGCTGTCTTTCCTCCCAGGGCTACACTGACTTACAGAATCTCTCTCCGAAACAGCTTCCTGAGCTATCTCAGCTTCTTTCAACTTTTCATTTTCAGTAATAATTTCGTCATCTTCATCATCAGCCTTTACCAAAGATTTTATCAGCGAATCATCGTTTTCATTCTTTTCTGATTCCCTCATATGTTGTATATCTTCTTCTTCACCTTCTTCTTCCTCATCATCATCTTCCTCATCATCTTCCTCGTCGTCATCTTCCTCCATTACTTTATCTTCATCCCCATCATCCTCTTCTATCGCCTCATCGTCCTCTTCAATATATTCTTTTTCCTCTTCTTCATCATCGTCCTCATCATTTTCTCCATCTTCAGACCCATCATCTCCTATGGTAGTTGATTGTGTGGACACAATTGTAGATTGTTTACTTAGAAGTGTTATATTACTATTTGACTGTTTACTTAAAATTGAGGTCTTTCTGCTCTGGCTGTATCTGTGATTTGAAACTGTTGAAACTCTTTTCTCAACACTGACATTAGAACTTTCAAAACTATTGTTTCTTTTCACAGATTTATCACTTTGAACTGATATTTTCTGAGAAGATCGTTGTTCCTTTGAAAGATTATCTACCTCTGATGGTACTTCTCCTATTGGTGTATTCACATCTGTACTGCCTGATAATTGTGAGTTTGTGTTTCGTTGTTCAGGCATGTGGTGAATATCAGCTATGGTGTGACTCTTTTCAAATTTGCTTCCATTGCTTTGACTATCTTCTTTTCGTCTTTTAGCTTTGCCTTTAGATGAACCTTTACCTTTAGTTGTGTTAGATTTTCTGAGGAAATAGATATAAAAATGTTTGTTAAAAATGTAATTCGATTTTATCTTTTACCTTGTTAGTTTCTTATAATTATTAATTAAAACTCATAATAACAGCATTTACATCCGGAAAAAAACTTTAACTCCAATCTAAATTATCTTAATCATAGGATACTTTCCCTGGCATGTTTCTTGTTAACCAAATAGACATTAGCTACAAAGATTAATAATGGAAAATTTACGTGCATTGTTAAAATTCATGTTACAATGTATTATTAACGAAACGTGAATTGTTACATTCCCTACATTAATCAGCATCGATAAATGTTGGTTTTATTTCAAGGAATGATTGTAAGCCAAGCCATGTGGAGTCCCTGTTCGATGGAAGTCATCCAATATATATATATATCCCATGTCAATATTGAGGATCAAATTTCCTTTTCATCATCTGACAAACTGTTCCATGGTGACACCGACAATGATCATTCTCAAAAGTCGTGTAATGATATTAACTTAAGATGAGATATCATAATGTCATGTGTTGTTGTTATCAGTGACAAGTTTCAATAACATACAAAACAGTATTTGTAATTTATACCACCTTTACAATTTATGGATTTTAGTTGGCCAGATGAGGCCACCTTATTACATCTTGAACCTCGCTTTAGAAACCGACTTTTTATGTCTGGTGAGACTTGGCATTTATGAGGACAAACTCATTTCTTCTTGAAATTTGTTGGAAAATATAATACTCACTCGGGTTTTACAAAACCATAATTGTTCATTGGACGTGCTGTAATATATTTTCGGCTCCACCTCTCAGAGAAAAATATCAAGTATGCTTTGAAGAAGGGTTCGAAATAATATTGTGTTTCCTACAAAATCCCAGCCCCTAGAATGTAATGGTCTGTTCAGTAGATTATGGTACAAGCATTATTCCAATTGAATGGTAACGTGAATGATCCATACTCCTGTTCCACGTCGTTGTCGTGGGAACTGGCTCCCTCCGGACTGAGTCGATGACTGTCAGATGTCGCTGACTTTGGCCCCTTTTCATCAGGTTCCTCTCCAATTGGGGTCAAAGGATTACTCCCGGTCTTTAAGAGACAATAAAGTTCACGTTTAAATGCCTCTTTGGTGCGCTGAAACAACAAGTGCTCTGTGACCGTGACGGTGAGCGTGGGAACAGCAATGTACAGCCTATGGCTTAATGATTGGTGGATCATGTTATTCATTTTTGAATGAATATATGGGTAAATGATTTGACATGGTTTGTTAAGTTAACAGTTTTGGCTTGGCTTACAAGGCAACCAATGAAATACAATGGAAGTCGACAGATATTTTATTCAAGAAACAAGAAGTCGCCCAAATGTACTAGTATTATTTAACACTGATCAGTAACTTTCATTTATTTTGGGGCCGTATCTTAGATGTATAGCTGAAACCGTTTATTTATTATATCATTAAATTAAAAAAAATAATTTTATTCATTTGATGCAATCATTAGTGTTCGATATTTGAAATATTTACGCATGGTTAATATAAATTCGTAGATAATGGTATATTAGTAAACGTTTATGTCATTTCAATACCAACGTTTTGATTGTGAAATTTATTCTGGCGTAATGGATAATAAATTATGTTGTTTTTTTTATATTAAGACACATTATCTAAAGAGGGAATAGTTGTCTTTTCTGTATTACTTTGAAACATAGTGACTAAGAAAAAGAATGGTCAGTATAAATTACGGAATAGCCCATTTTTTAAAAGACAAGATAGTATATATAATTGTCTCCACCACCTAGGTAACGACCATAACTAGTCACCTGTTCCAATACATATTTTCTCAGAGGAGATACTTGCAATATATAACTATAAAACTAAATTACATTTTGGCTTAGATAGATGTTATTCATGGATAACGAATTGACAATCATTTAGTTCCAGAACAAAATATTTTTCCAATTTCTTTGCATTGATTTTGTCAGTAGGATTACATTATAATATTTTTCACAAAATTAAATATATATTTATCAGTTTATAAAGCCACAATATTGTTTATACTTTATACAAGGTTTTGCTATAGTATCTCATTTATCCACGCCAATCACCGTGGGGGTGAACTTCCGCGTTGTTAAAGGAATCAAAGATATATTATGAATGAATCGGCGTCTTTAAATAAAGGAATCAAAATATGTGTACATGGTACAGTTTCGACAGTGAATGAACATCCATTAAGGCAGACCTAGACCAGTTTTCAAAATTACTAGCAGCTCTCGAAAAAGACAACCCTATAATTCACAACCATAAATTCGGACTAATCGGACTACGATCGCTATGCTGTGTTAAATGTCGTTCCTTATTCAAATGAGAATTGTGATCATTCAGAATTAAGTTCAGAATTCCGCCCAATTGTTTAAACACTTTGTTGAGATTGAACTATTTTACTAGGAAGATGGAATAGAAGATATCAAATGACAATTAGTCTTGTTAAAAGTATTGTTCACAGATTAATATGTTTTTCTATGAAACGGGACTTGGTTCTTGTTGTTTGTTGGGTTTTTGTTTACTTTACTTTTCATTTTACTTATGTCTTTCTCGTTGTTACTTGAACATTACTGTTTATGCATAATTGTGATAGGAGTGAGAAGAAAACGTGAATGCGTTTGTGGTAGTGAAAAAAGTGAGTGATAAATACATGTGAGAAAGATAATTAACTTACTCTGAAATCTCAAAAATATATTCATCTATTATAACGAATGATATGAGAAGTGATTAAATAACAATGGAAACAATGAAGTTTTAAAGTTGTTTCAACAGATTATTCGTGGTAAATGGAATATTCAAATAATAGTATTAATCAATTTAAAAAACTAACTGATACGATCCCAAATAAAATAAACTACGGTGAACGAGGGGTGACTGAAGTGTTCTGAGCTTAAGTATAAAGGACTCCGTTGATGGAGGTGGTTGTTAATTATTGCCTGGATTCCACTAGTGAAAATGTCTTCCTCCTCACGAGGTAAAAGATCCTTCACAGCAGGAATGGCATCAACATCACTTGCATCATGCTTGCCAGACAGTTCGTCCTTCAAGTGTACCCTTGATATTCTCCAGTAGTTGCCAAAGCAGATAATATTAGCTTTAAATGTCTGACCTTTCGGGAGGTATAAATGTTGTAGATCAGTATGACCATTAAAATCCCGGGAAACCGAAGTCGTCACCTTGCCAGCTGATGGAACAGACTTTGCATTCTTCGGAACCGTTAGATATTTTCATTGCTTTGACTGATGTTTAGCCGCTTGCTGATAGTGCACCCAAGACTCATCCATGGTTATAAATCGATCAAGACAATCACCTGGGCTGCATCAAAGCGACGTAAATCCTCACGAGATATAATGAATCTGGAACGTTTCTTGGAACCCATTGTGCTGAAGTCTTTCGCCTCCGACAGTTCATTCCTCAGAATGTCCTCAACTCTCTCATAAGTGGTGCCTACTGTATTGGCCATGCGACGTTTGATAAATTGTTGATCATCCATAATCATATCATGTATTTCATCAACATTTCCTAATGGGTGGCAATTGAAGATCGTTTTGATGTTGGATCATCTTTGAGGCTCTCTCGCATATCTTGAACTCCTCTTCCTACCTCTAAACAGTGACAATGGAACGAGTACCATCACCTAAAGTTGACACCATGTCCACATGGATGGCTGTATGAGTTGAGATAGAGATACTTCATGAAAGCGCGGTTGACAGTTTTGTCAATTTTCGTCCACTGGGAATACTTAGTCATTTTGATGCCTGCACAAATATGATGCCTGGTTCGAATGCTGCCTGTTAGCATGGAACGTATTGTACATAATACATTCAAGCTGTGATGATTGTACCATATATCCTTCGAAGTTAGGCTCAAATCTTTTCAGCCACCCCAATTATAAGCTAAGGATGCACGTAAAATATACATCTGAACAACAGGAAAATGGATAGTTTTAACATTATAAGTGCCGTGCACATGCAATTGACATGCCATTGATGAAAAAAGGTGATGTACAATGGAAACTGTATGAAAACTGCTAATAATATATACCAGTCAACGTTCGATAGGGATACACATATATAGAGCTTCTTCGGACCCAAAACACACAAATCCAATTGATTAGTTGGGATATCATGAACAATGAAACCCTATCAAAGGTTAAGCAGTATATTTGTCATCCTTGAGTTGGGAACTGAGAACATTCAACAAACACAATGTTACCGAATCATGACTACGAAATGTTTTACTGTTTTTAGAAACAGGATTATCAGGTATCTTCTTTTCCAATTCAAGGATGACGAGGTATTTACACTACATACGCTTTTCTTCCTGTCCTTGGCATCATTGATGGTGACGAGGAGTTCCTCGTATACCAGGTCCTGCTCCAGTTTCCTCCAACGTTTCCTCAACTTGTCACTTTTTTCAAAGTGTTTTGGCATCAGGTCCTTACGGGCCAGAAATATCTCATCCTGGAGATTCATTTGAAGGAACCGGTCAAGATTGTCCAGCGATGAATGGAGTCTGTCCACTGAAACACAGAACAATAATCGTCGGACCAATATACTACAGTAGTCATTAGTAAGCGTATATCTTAAGAAATGCGCGTAGCTAAATAGGTTAAAGAAGGGGCGGTAGGGTAGCCTAGTGTTGGTTTGTGGTAGTGGTAGCTCGCGTCGAAAGCTTGTGTTCAATAGCCTGAATGGGTTCATATGAGAAGCCCATTTCTGGCGAAAAACAGTTCTCACTCACTCACACACTCACTGACCACATTAGTACCATTACCTAATGCGGTTGTGGCATCCTTTTCCTTTTCCTTCTTCTTTGGTTCCTCTTTCTTCTTCTTGGATTTGGTGTTCCTCCGTTCCGACCGGTTACCCCTGTGGTAGACATTCATGGGCGATGGGGTTGTTTGGTACGACGATGACGTCGAGGAGACGTCGTCGAATGTCGACGTGCTCATTGTCTCTGATTGTTGCCGCTGTTGATGAAACAAACTATTATATATACACATGCACACAAGTTAAGCGCCACCATATTCATAGTCTCTTGATTTCACGTGTGGGAATCAGAAATACGAAATACGATGATGTATGACTGAATTAGGCTTCCATAGTTTCATGATACCACAAGGAAAGCGTGCTTTACGTGTTGCTGAAGTTCCCCTACCCTATAAATAGTGAAATTCAAGTTTCAGACACGTGGTTGCATTTTGCTCCTGTGTGAGATTCCCCTTCCAATAGAGGTTGAAAATCAGCCATGGTGAGGAGAAAGTTAACGAACGCTGAAAGATGGCAAGGCATGAAAAATGCTGGCATGTCATGCAGGGCCATTGCATCACAGTGTTATCACTCGTTTGATTGTCAAACATGGTCAAACTAATGATGTCAATGACAGGCATAGGTCTGGTAGGCCACGAAAGACCTCTAACAGAGAGGATAGACGTATTTTCAGGAAAGTCGGACGAAATCCATTTGCCACTTCAACAGATTTAAGACTGCAGTGTATTACCCATCAGAGACTCTCGACGATGACCGTAAGACGTCGCCTCAGAGCGGCTGGTTATAACGCCAGAAGACCAGTAAACGTCCTCAACTGACTGAGAGGCACATGCGGATCTTCTGATATGCTGTCGTGCCCGTAGTCGATTGAACTTGGCCAACTCGAGAAGGATCCGTTGGTCTGAAGAGTGTCGAATGCTGCTACGAACTGTTGATGGTCGAATACGTGTTTGGAGGCAACGTAACACTCGTTTTGCACCAAGGAACATCCAGAAGACCTTGGCATGTGGTGGGGGGTCTGTCATGATATGGGGTTGTGTTTCCTTCGGCTGCAAACTTCCGCTGGTGACAATTCGTGGAAACCTGAATGGCCAACAATACCAAGATGCCGTTCTTCGTCCAGTGGTAGTCCCTCATTTTGACAACCATCCTCTTCAGACAAGACCTGTTTCCATGGACGACAACGCTAGACCACACAGATCTCGGGCAGTTTTGGCTTATTTGCGTCAAGAAACTATTGCCACTCTTCCTTGGCCGGCCTGTAGTCCGGATCTTAATCCGATTGAGCATCTCTGGGACATTCTTGGCCGGAAAATCAGACATCGTGATCCCCCAGTTCAAAATCTCGCTGGACTTGAAGCCGCACTTCAAGGAGAATGGATCCGTTTGCCTCAGAGAAGCATTCAACGACTTGTAATGAGTATGAGGCGTAGGGTTGAAGCTGTGGTCAATGTCCGTGGATCATACACACGTTACTGACGTTTCTGACTTGACTGCACTCCCTAGGATGTCTATGTGACACCTGATATGGTCTGCTGATATCATGAGAGTTACATGACAAAATAAGTTTTTCAATGTTTTCTAATCCTTCATTTTCTGGTCTTCGGTAAAATTCCTTTCTGCTCATATTCTTTTGGAACACAAGATAAACTTGCTTTGGGACAACTTTTGCATCACATGAGGTTTACATATACGGCATTTAGTGGCGAACGCTTGCAGCTCAAACGAGCACCGTACATTAATATCCCCCGCCACGAAGAGGAACGAGGTAAATAAGAACGGTCCGTCAGTCCGTCCGGCCGGCGTCCCTCCGCTTCTCAAAGGGGACAGATTTTCTCAAAAACTATTTAAGTCAGAGAAATGAAATTTTACACACTGATGTTGCTGGTCATGATGACAAATTAGTTTGAAAATTGGCGTTTTGGCCCTTGCTCTGTGAAATCTCTGCCATTTGGAGACCCACTCTGTAGACAGTGCTTTCGGTCACTGCCACAATACCCGCATATTTTTCATTCTGTGAAAAGGGGGATTCACAACACCTTATCTTTGGAACATCCATCTTGTGTAGCGAACAATATTACCTTTTGGGAGTAAAATCGGCGGCTACATAAAAGTTTCCCATTTCTTTTCTGAGACAAGTTATATATTTTCAAAACAATCCCAGCCCTTATTTCATATAACATTTATAATAGCAAAGTTTAAGTTCATATATGACGTCTTTTTTAAACATTCGGAATACAGCAGGTATGTTGAGATGAAAATGAAGCTTAATCTGTTAACCTTTTTTTGTTATCTTAAGGATTTATTATATTTTTGCAATTCTCCATCTGCAATCAGGGGCGGTGGGATCGATTCGCCACATGGGTAGAACGTGTGAAGCCTATTTCACTGCCGTGATATTGCTGGAATATTGCTAAAAGCGACGTAAAACCCAACTCACTCACTCTGCTTCAGAACCATTATTACTGCAGCTACGAGATACGTTCAGTGTCCAAATGTACATTACATTATTAATTGACCTTAGCGATTGAGTTGAAATCTGAACTGCAAGGGAAAAAGCGCACTTGTATGAACTAAATTCAACTGATCAATACATTTTACGCACCAATACAGTTTGAAACACAAACATTACAAACAGTTTGTATTATTTGTTAACATCAGTTGATGGTCTAAACAGTGATAACGACTGTTTGCCTTAAGTTAGGCGTTTCCATACAGGCCGGTAGTGTATTCAACCAACACAATACGTGGTATTGATTTGCCATATATCCTTCTTGACACATACATCAGTATTACATTAATCCTCGTTTACTGGGTGATGGGAGAAAGGAGTATGTTGGAGCATGATACAGGTGCCTTAATTGTCGGTGTCGGAATGGACGTGGTTGTTTATAATTACAGGGAGCAGCGTTGACATCAAAATGAAGCGGCTTCTCTGAATGATTTCTCTGAATGATTTCTCTGAGTGAACTCATGGTCGCAATGTAGAGTTACACGTGTTTCCATGAAACTAATATTTCAATTCGCGTATGCATTTGCTGGCACGTTTATGTTGTGTTGGTCTAAATTAGTTAATATCCTTTTTCATAAAGCTAATACAGCTTTAATTTATGTTAAACAGTTAAGGTACAGGTTAAAGAATATTTCACCATCTATTGTATTTAAGATATTTGATTAAACCAAAATTCCCTAGTACATGTGATGTGTGGCGTGTACGCAATGGGTGTGGGTAATTATGTTTCAAATGTTTCTATAATTGGTGTTAGAGGCGGTTTATTTCTTGACTATCGCGAGACATGCATTAAGTACTGGTTAAAATTGTTATCACCTTCTAATATAGTCCTTGGTATTGCTTTGACCAAACCAGAAACAGACTCCATTAAATCAAAAACAAACTAGTAATATATGCCGTAAACTAGAAATAGATGCTGTCCTCACCGATTTTCAGTGATCTATTTATTTCATTTTTACCATTATTTTGCCTTTTATGCCCAATGGAATCTGTTTCGAGGATGTTCGAGGCTGGTTCTTCTCTGGCGTTGACGTTTGATTATAAACTAATTTAACACTCGCAGACAAAAATCAGGTCCACAATGATTTAAATTGCATTTTCCTATACGAACACCTTATCATCCAAATTAGTAAATTATATTTCTATGCTATTATTTGTTTCAGAATGTGGGCCTGGAAGCTAATAGTGTGCTCCACTCAACATACTTCCAAAGTCGTGTTGCCTAATTTGAAAAGTCTGTGGTTGTTCATTCCCACTGACAAAGTCTCAAATTACTTTCACTGCACTAATTGTTTGATCAAAGAACTCGGAACAAGTGACGAATCAAATAATGTCATATGTATGGTCTTTACGGTAACTGAGGAAGAAATCTGCCCAGATCGAGTTTCGATATTTGTCAACTTTTGGCTTGACTCCAAAGCTCAAAACATATCCGTACAAAGAAAGATATATTGCTGGATTCAGCAGTTGCTCCATAAAAATGCCTGTCTCAAAGAATAATCATAATACTTAAAACAATCAAGCAAAATCGTTCGTTAAATTCACGGAAAGTATTTGAGACAATTGGAATTGATACCATATGAAATCTCAAAAACTCCAAGGATTTGCCTGTAATGTTGTTATCTCAGAAAAAAAACACGTTCGATTGTGTCAAATCATGTGATATTTCCACTTTCACCACTACCCCACACGACAAACTGAAGGAAAAACTGCATTCCTTGATCCTTGGAGCATTTGTCACTAAACGCAGTGACTATACACGTAAGGTAGGCATACGTCTCTTTCTTCAAAGATAGGGGATAATTTGTCAAAAATGAAAGCAATCAACACATGAGGTTTACAGAGAAGATCTGTGTTGAATTTATGGATAGGGAATTCAGACAAGACAATAATAAGGCATCCCCCTGGGCACCAAGTGTGCTCCCCTCCTTGCTGATCTGTTTCTTTATGCACAGGAATCGGAATTTATGTCGGATTGACAAAACAAAAAAATAGCCATGGAGTTTAACTTAAGTTTCAGGTATTCCCTTCCATTGATTTATCCATCTGAACTAGAAATACAAGACACAAGTGAAACCGCCTCATCTGTTTCATATTAGCATCTATGCATAGATGATTTCAGAGTGACAAAACCGGTCATCAAGATTGTAGAACAAGATGGATGACTTCGGTGGAAGGGAATGTGCTATTTGATGGTTATGGACGATATCAGATCACCGATATGCCTCAACCTTAAGTTAAACTTCTTGGTTATTTATTTTCTCCCTTTGCAAATCCAGGTAGAAATTCCAATTCCTAAATAAACACAAGTTTATGCTTTAGTTGGAATCGAAAAAATCGGCTTTTAGCAGATACGTTTTATCATTATCGAAAGGCTTTTTGTTTACGGTTATGGTCCATGGATCACGCAAAACGTTGGTAATATATTTTAATTGAGAATAACTTTGTATAACGATGAAGAGATTGTACATGAACAAGGCTGGTATTCAAACGTTTGTGAATCCAGTGAACTATATCAGTTTCAAAAATATTAATCTCCTCAGATAGTTGAAAATTGTTTATGTCCATTCACTATTCTTGATATGGACAAATGTTCACGTATGATATATAATGTAGGATGTGATGTTGCTATTTCTATGCTGGGAAACATTAAGATGAGTACCACTTTATATAGGTATGTCCATATTACACTGATTTAAGCTCAAAATGACTCCCTGAGAAGTATTGAAATAACCCTAACGTGAGTACTTTTAATAGTATTGCCTTGTAATACGGAGACTATTCTCACGCATTGTCAAAGAGATAATTACCCTTATATTAGAAATGCTCATATTTAAAATTGATATAACCATTTGTCACTGTAAAACGACTCCAAATAATGATATATACCGAATAACGTTGTTTAATATTGATCCGTGAGTGTAGGGCTTGCATGCATCGATTCCATTCTGTTTGAACTCTTACTTTCCATGTAATAGATAATCATACAAATATGTGTAAGTGAGTTTTGTTTTTGTAAACATTGTACCTCATATATATAGATGTACTTTACAACACATACCTACATGCTCATAAACATACACTAAAGACACTATTCGAGCACTACGACATACAAATACATTCTATGTCAATACACCATGTTTCAATTACTAGTCCATTAAGGTACATTATTTCGTATGTGTGACGGAAGTGTTTCCTGGGACGCTGACGACCAATTTAATTTCTCGTCCCCCACCCACAAACCAGACACAAATAGCAAGCTCACACTGAACGTCCCTTGCGGTTCTAGCCGAGGGCCTTTAATGTCGACACTATACACACTTCATTGTCTATCGTGTTCCTCTGGTTTCAACCTATTGCTTTGACGCCGTAGTGACGTTGCATCTCACTGTAAGATTATTTGGCGAAGAGCCTTTTCCCGCAACACACCGTGTCCAACTTCTGAAATTTAAGCTGTTTGCTTTATGGCTAGACCGCAGGCGAGAATGAACTCCCCACGCTGTTACATCACTTATATACTCCTTACGAGCGCCTTCCACGAGCCCCCACCTCCACCCCCCACCCTACAGTTCAGCTCTGGTTGTGGCGCATTGACACCCGAGCATCCATGATTTGAAGACGCGACAATTATCACAGAATTAATAAGTAATGTCAATTTTAATGTACTTTTTACCTGTGGGGATATGTCGTATGGCTACTGTTGATATTTCAAGAAAACATTATCATACTCTGATACGCGGCAACAATGTGCTGACAGGGCACTTTGCGGTAGTG